>NC_136506.1:57797151-57802151 GCF_053919585.1 Euprymna scolopes | reverse complement strand
ATAGATATATACACACATATATATATACATACATATATACACACATATATATATAGATACATACTTACATACACACATATATACATATATACACACATATATATACATATATACACACATATATATACACATATATATACATATATACACACACATATATATACATATATACACACACATATATATACATATATACACACACATATATATATACATATATACACACACATATATATATACATATATACACACACATATATATATACATATATACACACACATATATATATACATATATACACACACACATATATATACATATATACACACACATATATATACATATATACACACACACATATATATATACATATATACACAGACACATATATATATACATATATACACACACACATATATATATACATATATACACACACACATATATATATACATATATACACACACACATATATATATACATATATACACACACACATATATATACATATATACACACACACATATATATACATATATACACACACATATATATATACATATATACACACACATATATATATACATATATACACACACATATATATATACATATATACACACACATATATATATACATATATACACACACATATATATATACATATATACACACACATATATATATACATATATACACACACATATATATATATACACACACATATATATATACACACACATATATATATACACACACATATATATATATACATATATACACACATATATATATATACATACATATATACACACATATATATACATACATATATACACACATATATATACATACATATATACACACATATATATACATACATATATACACACATATATATACATACATATATACACACATATATATATACATATATACACACATATATATACATACATATATACACACATATATATATACATATATACACACATATATATATACATATATACACACATATATATATACATATATACACACATATATATATACATATATACACACATATATATATATATATATACACACATATATATATACATATACACACATATATATATACATATATACACACATATATATATATACACACATATATATACATATATACACACATATATATATATATACACACATATATATATATATACACACATATATACAGATACACACATATATATACATATATACACACATATATATACATATATACACACATATATATACATATATACACACATCTATATACATATATACACACATCTATATACATATATACACACATCTATATATACATATATACACACATCTATATATACATACATATATACACACATCTATATATACATACATATATACACACATCTATATATACATACATATATACACACATCTATATATACATACATATATACACACATATATATATACACACATATATATATACATACATATATACACACATATATATATACATACATATATACACACATATATATATACATACATATATACACACATATATATATACATACATATATACACACATATATATATACATACATATATACACACATATATATATACATACATATATACACACATATATATATATACATAC
Source organism: Euprymna scolopes (assembly GCF_053919585.1). Classification (NCBI taxonomy): domain Eukaryota; kingdom Metazoa; phylum Mollusca; class Cephalopoda; order Sepiida; family Sepiolidae; genus Euprymna; species Euprymna scolopes. The sequence goes on along the minus strand of NC_136506.1, from coordinate 57,800,469 downwards.
ATATATACACACATATATATACATACATATATACATACATATATACACACATATATATACATACATATATATACATACATATATACACACATATATATATACATACGTATATACACACATATATATACATACGTATATACACACATATATATATACATACGTATATACACACATATATATATACATACGTATATTCACACATATATATATACATACGTATATACACACATATATATATACATACATATATACACACATATATATATACATACATATATACACACATATATATATACATACATATATACACACATATATATATACATACATATATACACACATATATATATACATACATATATACACACATATATATATACATACATATATACACACATATATATATACATACATATATACACACATATATATATATACATACATATATACACACATATATACATACATATATACACACATATATATATACATATATACACACATATATATATACATATATACACACATATATATATACATACATATATACACACATATATATATACATATATACACACATATATATATACATACATATATACACACATATATATATACATACATATATACACACATATATATATATATACATATATACACACATATATATATATATACATACATATATACACACATATATATATATACATACATATATACACACATATATATATATATACATACATATATACACACATATATATATATACATACATATATACACACATATATATATATACATACATATATACACACATATATATATATATATATATATATACATACATATATAATGATGGGGGAGAGCAGCGTGTTTTCCTTATGTAAATTAGATGTCATATATACATATATATACATTTTATGAGAGAAAAACTAAATTAGAGTAAACTAGTGTAGTGGATTACGTCTAAAGGATAAAATATTGTACAGATTAAAAAAAAAAAAATTCTGTTTGGAAATATAGTGGTGATAGATTTAATAAATAAAATGACACGAGATTACGAAAGAATCTTCTTTTAAATTAGAAATAATTGAATTGGGATAAAATAGCGCAGTAACTTAAAAGATGGTGTCCAGAAATAAGAATAGGAGGTGATAAAATGGAGTTTAAAAATAGATAATGATAAAATACAGTAAATAAGTAAAATAAAAATAATAAAATTTAGTGAAATTACGAATTTTCTTTTTCTTTTTTATCGCGTTTAACCGCTGTCTAAGTTGTTCTCTTTAATAATTATTTTCGACAGAAAGGGAGCAACGTGGAAAAACCTTTTCTTTGCTTAATTATATTGCTTGAATGGGAGATTATAGCTGACTCAATTAAACATCGTGTGGATCTGTTATGTATGTGTTTAAGCAAAGTTGCTTTGTTAAAATAAAAATGGTGGTCGTTCTCCATGATGTGACAAAATATGGCACTGAATGCATTGTTGTTTTTTACATCTCTTTTGTGTTCATATATTCTTTTATTTAAATTACATTGAGTTTCTCCTACGTATATTCTTCCACAATCAAGGCAGGGTATGGAATATATTCCGGCTTTGGTGTTAATGTTGGTATTAGTTATAATTTTACGTGTTAGATCCCTAATTGTTAAAGAGTTTAGTTTTGTTATTTGAATGCCTGTCTTATTTAGGTTCTTATAGATTATGTTGTTGTTTTTATTAGTTGGTAATGTTAATTTTCTGTTGTGTGTCTGGCTATTTAAGGAATGGTCTCGGTTTCGGTTATGGTAAATTTTTAGTGCTTTTCTTTTTGTATTTGCCAAAAAATGTTGAGGGTATTGCAAGTTCATGAATGTCCGTTCGATATACTCAAATTCTTCCACGATGTATTCTTCACTGCATATTCTCAGGGCCCTAAGAAAAAATCCTATTAGAATACCTCTTTTTACTTTATCATCGTGATGAGAGTAAAAGTGTACGTAATCATTTTTATTCGTGACTTTCCGATGGACTTTAAAACTTAGATGATCATTGTTATTAATGATATTGATGTCCAGAAAAGGTATGGAGTTGTTATTTTCTCTTTCATATGTATAGTTAATAGTGGGTTCAATCTTGTTTAATTTATCAGTGATATTCTCTATTTTGGAATATATAGGGAGAAAAATTAAAATATCAATATATCTATAGTAGGAGGTGCCCTTGGGCAATTTATATTTCATGGGTCCGGTTTCTATGAATTCTAAAAATAGACATGCCAAAACCCCACTTAGAGGGTTACCCATGGGCAGTCCAAATTTTTGTTTGTAGCAGAGTCCATCGAATGTGAAATATGTCATGTCAATGCATATACTTATAATTTTAATTATATTATCTATCGGCAAAGGTAATTTAATTTTTATTTTATTTAAGTGTTTTGAAAGAAGGTTGAGACATTTCTTGGTAGGGATATTGGTGTATAAAGATTCTATATCGAGACTATTCATGGTTTTATTTTTCATATCTATGTTTTTATCTTATTAAGAAGGTCGCTAGAGTTTCTTATATGGGAATTGCTAATTGTGCCCAATAATGGCGTTAGGAGTTTTGTGATCGCTCTTGCTATCTTATGGGTGGCACTGCCAATGCCAGAAATGATTGGGCGTATTGGATTATTATTTTTATGTGTTTTGGGTAAACCATATAAGGTCGGGATTTTAGAATGGTATTCTATATAGGTAGTCCATATTTTATCATTATGTATTAATTTCTTGTAAGATTTGTTAAATTTGTCAATTTCTTTATGTATTATTTCGGAGGTAGTTTTTTCATATGTGTGTTTATCTTGTAATAGTTGAAATATTTTATTTTTGTATTCAGTTGTTCCCATTATTACAATCCCCCCACCTTTGTCAGCAGGTGATACGATAATATTATGGTCGTTAGCTATGTGTGATAATGCATTTATGTATCGTTTTGGTAGGGTGATATCCCTGGTTTGGTTATTTATTTAATCTATCACCGCTATATTTCCAAACAGAATTTTTTTTTTAATCTCTATGATATTTTATCTTTTAGACGTAATCCACTACACTAGTTTATTCTAATTTAGTTTTTCTCTCATAAAATGTATATGTATATATGACATCTAATTTACATAAGGAAAACACGCTGCTCTGCCCCATCATTATATATACCCCAATCCTCCGACTCTCTCGTAAATGACCATCCCTCTTGAAGAAGCCCGCATAAATCAGGTGAAACGTTGAGTATCCAGGTCCTTCCACCTCCATTTTATTTCATATACACATATATATATAAACATACATATATA
>NC_136506.1:57792151-57794651 GCF_053919585.1 Euprymna scolopes | reverse complement strand
AAATATATATATATATAAACATAAATATATATATAAACATAAATATATATATATATAAACATAAATATATATATATATATAAACATAAATATATATATATAAACATAAATATATATATATATATATAAACATAAATATATATATAAACATAAATATATATATATATATATAAACATAAATATATATATAAACATAAATATATATATATATATATATAAACATACATATATATATATAAACATACATATATATATATAAACATACATATATATATAAACATACATACATATATATAAACATACATATATATATATAAACATATATATATATATATAAACATACATATATATATATATATATAAACATACATATATATATATATAAACATACATATATATATAAACATACATATATATATATAAACATACATATATATATATAAACATACATATATATATATAAACATACATATATATATAAACATACATATATATATAAACATACATATATATATAAACATACATATATATATATATAAAAACATACATATATATATATAAACATACATATATAAACATACATATATATAAACATACATATATAAACATACATATATATATATAAACATACATATATATATATAAACATACATATATATATATAAAAACATACATATATATATATATATAAAAACATGCATATATATATATAAAAACATACATATATATATATAAAAACATACATATATATATATAAAAACATACATATATATATATAAAACATACATATATATATATAAAACATACATATATATATATAAAACATACATATATATATATAAAACATACATATATATATATAAAACATACATATATATATATATATATATAAAACATACATATATATATATAAAACATACATATATATATATAAAACATACATATATATATATAAAACATACATATATATATATAAAACATACATATATATATATATATATATATATATATATATTATAAGGTAAAATTAAAAGCCAAGAACAATGAAAGATTTTTTTTTATATAGAGTAAAATTAAATGAAAACAAAAGAAATAAATTTATTTTTTTTTGTTGTTTTTTTTTAATGATGTTAGGAGAACATTAAAATCAGTTGGTGTTTAAAATTATATTAAACACCAACTGATTTTAACGTTATCCTAACGTCATTTTTTGTTCTATATTTCGCAGTATCACGTGGCAAACTCTATAGCTGCTTTTCCAATTTTGAACACTCTTCCGCTGTCTTCTCTTAAAAAAGGACTAATAGGTCTGAAATATATTGAGATTTATAACACCATTGAATACAACAGGAAAAAAAAATTTACTGTTGTTTAGAGTTAAAATTTGTGTGAAAAAGAAAAAGAAACAAAACAACAAACAACAACAAAAAAAGAAATTTATTTCTTTTGTTTTCATTTAATTTTACTCTATATAAAAAAAATATCGCATTGTTCTTGGCTTTTAATTTTACCTTATAATTTTCTGCAACAATGCTTCAAGCAAACTACAATCTACTTATATATACATATACATATACTTCATAAACATACATACATATATATACATATATAAACATACATATATATACATACATATATATATACATATATAAACATACATATATATATACATATATAAACATACATATATATATATACATATATAAAAATACATATATATATACATATATAAACATACATATATATATACATATATAAACATACATATATATATACATATATAAACATACATATATATATACATATATAAACATACATATATATATACATATATAAACATACATATATATATACATATATAAACATACATATATATATACATATATAAACATACATATATATATACATATATAAACATACATATATATATACATATATAAACATACATATATATATACATATATAAACATACATATATATATACATATATAAACATACATATATATATACATATATAAACATACATATATATATACATATATAAACATACATATATATATACATATATAAACATACATAATATATACATATATAAACATACATACATATATACATATATAAACATACATACATATATACATATATAAACATACATATATATATACATATATAAACATACATACATATATACATATATAAACATACATATATATATACATATATAAACATACATACATATATACATATATAAACATACATATATATATACATATATAAACATACATACTATATATACATATATAAACATACATATATATATACATATATAAACATACATATATATATACATATATAAACATACATATATATATACATATATAAACATACATATATATATACATACATATATATATACATATATAAACATACATATATATATATACACACATATAAACCCACATAAATATATATATATATACATATATATACATATATAAACC
>NC_136506.1:57419923-57784923 GCF_053919585.1 Euprymna scolopes | reverse complement strand
ATATATATATATATGAACCTACATATATATATATATATAAACATACATATATATATATAAACATACATATATATATAAACATACATATATATATAAACATACATATATATATATAAAAACCTACATATATATATAAACATACATACATATAAACATACATACATATAAACATACATACATATAAACATACATATATATATATATATATAAACCTACATATATATATAAACATACATATAAACATACATACATATAAACATACATACATATATATATAAACATACATATAAACGTACATACAAACATACATATATATATATATATATAACATATATATATATATAAACATACATACATATATCTATATAAACATACATATATATAAACATACATATATATATAACATACATATATATATAAACATACATATAAACATACATACAAACATACATAATATAAACATATATATATATATAAACATACATATATATATAAACATACATATATATATATAAACATACATATATATTATAAACATACATATATATATATATAAACATACATATATATACAATAAACATACATATAAATATATATAAACATACATATAAATATATATAAACATACATATATATATATATAAACATACATATATATATATATAAACATACATGTATATATATATAAACATACATATATATATATAAACATACATATATATATATAAACATACATATATATATAAACATACATATATATAAACATACATATATATATAAACATACATATATATATAAACATACATATATATATATACACATACATATATATATATAAACATATATATATATAAACATATATATATATATATAAACATATATATATATAAACATACATATATATATAAACATACATATATATATATATAAACATACATATATATATATAAACATACATATACATATATATATAAACATACATATATATATATATATATATAAACATACATACATATATATATAAACATACATACATACATATATATAAACATACATACATACATATATATAAACATACATATATATAAACATACATACATATATATAAACATACATACATATGTATATATATATAAACATACATACATATGTATATATATATATAAACATACATACATATGTATATATATATAAACATACATACATATGTATATATATATAAACATACATACATATATATATATATAAACATACATACATATATATATAAACATACATACATATATATATATATAAACATACATACAGATATATATATAAACATACATACATATATATATATAAACATACATACATATATATATATAAACATAAATACATATATATATATAAACATATACATATATATATATAAACATACACATATATATATATAAACATACACATATATATATATAAACATACACATATATATATATAAACATACACATATATATATATAAACATACACATATATATGTATAAACATACACATATATATGTATAAACATACACATATATATATAAATATATATAAACATACATATATATATAAATATATATACCCACACATATATGTATATATATATACACACACACACACACACACACATAAATATACATATATTTCTAAAAGTAACAACAAAATAAGGTTAATATTTTATTGGCTCATATACCTTATGTTTTCGATCAATGAAACCTTGCCTCGGGTACAATATGTTGCCAAATTTATGAATAAGTGAAGAAAATATAACAAAAAATATATGAAAACTTTTGTCTCCAAGGCAATGAGTTTTTAAAAAATGAAATAAAATGTTCATCTTTCTTCATAAAACTATCACATAAGACATCTCATGTGTCTGTACCATGATTCTCACCTGTAACTTTTATAAATACACACGGAATTTTTTAAAATTTACTGGTCATCAATATTTATTAAAATAAACAATGTTTTTTAATCCTATTTAAATACAAATTATAAACATGACTAGATTTTGAATTATATCTCCTTAAGCTCCCCCCCATGTAATGTCAGGTAAATGCAGCTAATGTATTCATATATTTGGCTCACACCACTCAACATACTGTAAGGTATATGTTATGCTAATAAATATGTCTTAAAATATTCATTATTTTGTTGTTCTTAGTTGTATGATATGATTATTTTAAATAGAATTTTGCAAGATCAAGTGCCTTTTGTTTCTCCTGTAGTTGATCTTTAAGTTTTTGGATGCGAGCAAGTTCCGGACTTAGGCCAATATCAAATTTATCCGAGAAAGCATTACTTCTCCCACTTGCAGGTGTGACATTAATGAAAGATGTAGAAAGGTTTCTGTTGGAAACGGCTGGCTGGTCATTATTCACAGACAAACTGTTATGTAGGCTATTTAATGGTTTATTTTCATTGCACAACATTGAAGAATTATCTATAATAGGTAATGAAGCTTCTACATAATCTTCAAAAATAAAATTTCCTGAGTCTTCTGTAATTGTTGGGGATGACGACTGTTTTAGAGTGACTACTTTGGCATTCTCATCAACTGGATCATTAATAGATGCCAATAATAGAGCCTGATCAGAGTTAGCATTGTCTTCTTCGGAAAACACTTCTTCATGAGTTTTCTTTGAATGATGTTTGCTCTTGGATGAACTGAACTTTTTCCCATCCATTTGTCTTTCTTGATGGGAAGGGTCTTTACTTTTAACCCTAGTCAACTGAGACACCTCCATTTCAGTAACAGATTTAGTTTCTTGAATATCTGTCTCACTCTTTATCTCTTGTTTTATATCTACTAGTTTTTTTTTCTCCACTGTGAGATCAGCTGATTTCATTCTCAAAGAGAGATCTCCATCAATCAAATGATAGCGAGGCTTACATTTATTCATTTCTTTAATACAAATTTCTGGCTTCGATTTAGCTTTTCTTCTTAAACTTTTTTTTACCACATGATTTTCTGACTGGTTTTCTATTTTATTAGAATCTTCACAAAAAGATGCAATTTTTTCAGAATCACAATGTTGAAGATTTCGTAATCTTGTACTTCTTTGCACAGGAAGAGATGCACACTTTTTCTTTGTTTCTTTTTTATTGACTTGTTTGTTTTGTTTCAACTGAGAAACTTTGAACTTTTTCTCAGCAGATTTTAAAGTTTTATTTTTTATAACATCAATTTTTGATTTTTTTATTTCAGCAATGGGGACTAATTCTATATTATTATCTGCTTTTTCAGTTTTACTCACAATCTTTTCCAATTTGAGAACTTTTTCAGTCTTACTCACCACAATTTTTTCCAATTTGAGAACTGAAACTTTTTTCTTTGAAGATGAAGTTTTGATCTTTTGTTTTTTTGCCTTGTTTGATTGACTTTGTAAACATCTGGAGTATTTCTTATTTGTCTGTTGTTTCAATTTGTTAGGGTTCGTTTTTGTTTTCTTGTTGCGTGCAGCCAGTAATGCTTTGCGTCTTTTCATAAAAAGTGGCTTGTTTTTCACAGGCTGACACATTTGCCTTCGACTCTTACACTTTTTAAAGTTAGCTAATTGTTTAGAATTTTTGATGGCCATAATGTTCTGTGTGTGGTTTGTGATGCGATGTTTGCTGAATGGTTGACGAGACAGAGTCTTCCAATTGATATATAAAATCAGTGGAGCATCCATCTCATGCGAACCATCTTTTTTGGCCCGATTCTTTAATCTAGACGAGACAAAATATTTATACAGTTTCATTGTGCAACGTGGATGGCCAGAACCAAAAGCTGGAAAACCAGAAGCAATATTGGTTACGATTTGCTCAATTTTTCCTTTCTTGGTTTTTTGGTGAAAGATTGAATCATTCATTTGAGTAGAGTTTGTCATGGGAGGTGAGCAAGAAAGATACTTGTATTTACATTTCTGTTCTAACTCACGAAGAAGCACATGTAGTTTAGGTGGGCGTGAGACTTTATCATTTGCAGATGAGGATTTGGAATGTTTGCCTTGGACCTTGTTCTTTACTGAAGATGATTTTTTAAAAATAGAACATGAAGAGGAAGAAGGCTGCTTGGTTGGTGAGGATTTAACAGGAAATTCTCTTTTGGAAGATTTCTTCCTCTTTTTTGGAGAAGGTAAACAAGGGTCAAGGGTTTGGAGGTCAATGCCAGTAAGAATTGGTTTGCCATCTGGTGTGAGCATCACAACTCTGTCGACTGTTGTTGGCTCATCATAGAGGTGTTTTGGATCTCTCACAAAGGAGGGCCTCTCAACAAAGGGAACGGATGCTTTGGCAGAAGGACTGGATCTCGAACAACGTTCTTTCGATGCTTTTGCAGATTTGATCATTGAAGGAACTGCTACCATTTTACTCTTACATATTTTCTTTTTCTCTATGTTTTCTTCCGAAAGCTTCAGAGGAGAAGGCAATGTATGTTTCTTTTTCCGATTGAAGTTGGACCCAATCAACTTTTTAGTTTCAGCATTATACAGCTCCATGGAAGGTGCCACTACAGGGGAAATTGTTTGTGTAGGATTGATTGAGGACTTATCACCATTAATGATATAACTTTGAACTGAAACCTTCCTTTTTTTTTTAGGATTTCCCACACAATTAGATTCATTTTCTGAACTCTTGCCAGACAGACTTATATGTCCTTTTGGAACAATTTTGTATCGAAGTTTGCCTGCCAACACTTGAGAGTTGCTTGAATGAGATGATACGTTTAAAATGTCGGATGACTGAATTGTATCACTACAAACATTTTTGATTTTCTGCTGTGACAGACAGATACAAGAATCTGTTTTCTTGCATTTGCCATTACAGAAACATTTCACTTTATTTTGAGTTCTTGTACGAGAACTTGTACAAGAGGAGGTATCACTGCAATCATTAGAGAGTAAAGAGTGAATAGGCTGATTTACATTAGTTGATGTAACATTTTCAGGTTTTTGAGTACACTGCTTTAAGCATTTGCTATCTGAGAGGGGAGAAATGGAATTGAAAGATGTGAAAGGCTCTTCAATATGTGTGGCAAGTTTTGGGGTAGATGATGCATCTGATGTAAGAGTTGCTATCTGTTTTGTGACAACTGAGTTGGTTAGATTTTCCTGATCATCTGGAGAGTTTTTCTTAGATTCAGGAAATTCTACTTTAATTTTTGATAACTCTGGCATTGCACTTGAAGAAAATGAAATATTCTCATTTACTGACAATAGCTTATTTGTAGATTTTGATTGATGGCATTGTGCTAACCATTCATCATTAGTTGAATCTGAAGATTGAAGAACTGACATGCTGAATCGGGGATCAACAAGTGAAGAGATTCCTTTTTGAGCAAATACTTCTTTCATGAATGTCTGTCGACATTTTACTGAACATTTCGAATTTTCAACACAAAAAGGAACATCTACTGAATCTTCATCTATTTTGGCAAGAACCACACAACAATGTATGCTGTATGCAACCTGAAACATTATAGCAGAGTGACTAGAGGATTTTTTCTTTTTGTCGGCCAAAAGTTTAAAGTGATTAAACAGTTGATCAAAAGAAAGCTTTTTGTTTTGCTCGAGACGAGAACTGAATTCTGAACATTTACTGTTCTGACTTGCCAATAAGTTGGCCAGTGTAGGAAAGTTATCTTCGCGGATGATAGGTTTAATCTCATGACAAAATTGCTGAGATTGATTTGTTATTGATAATGCTGATGCCAACTCATCATCTATTGATTTGCCCTCTGCCAATTTTGCGGACTCTATTGCTGTGGGCATTTCAAAAAGAAACTTTCCACTTAAATCAGTTCCCTCTTCTCGTTGCAATTTTGGAGGACTCAACTCCACGGAATCATCAATAAATTCTTCTCTTTCTTTGATTATCATCAACTCCGAAGGACGTTTCTTTTTAGCTGATTCTGAGCCTGTTTGGTCTGGTGTTGAAAATCCAGGTGCAATTGTTAGTTTTGGAGGGGATGCATAAAGAGGCTGCATATTCTCAGAACATTTTGGATACTGACTTGCAGAAAAGAAACCATCTTGGTAGTCATTCTTAGATGTCTGAGAGTTGGTAGATGGTATTGTTGGGAAGTTGCTATTTGAAAATCCATTCACAACAATTAATTTGGGCATATTTTTAGATTTTTTTGGCATGCCGAGGGCTTTTGTTTGAGTTTCAGAATGCAAGCTTGACTTTTGTTGTTGGTGTCCTGTATTGGGTGATACAACCCAAGACAAACCTGAGAAAGGTGAGGCAGGAGTAGTGGAGCAGTTCATTTTTACCTGAATAGTTGAAAAAGGTAAGGAAGATGATGACGACGGCTCTTTATTTTGACCAATTTTGGAGGTTGTTTTCTTAGCTCGTCGATCAGAAATTGCTTCGGAACGTTTGCTTGGTTTTCTTAATTTTCTACCAGTTTGTTGCTTAGAATCTGATAGAGTTTTTGAAATCGTGCATGTATTCACATTGCTTATACTACTACTACTATTACAGCAATTATTATCCGAGCTTTGAGCGAATAGATGATTAGATTTTAAGGAAACTTCAGGCACTGTTGGTGTGGTCACATTTAAAAAGACATCTTGAGTCAAATGAGTACTTGTCTGTTGCATCGGTAAACCTAGTAGTGGATTCAAAGGTACAAGGCCACCAACTGGAGTTATTTTCATGTTACTTTGTTTTGGGGATATCTGTATACTGACTGGTGTAGAACAGATACCTCTTGAATTAGTTGTAGAAGCGACTGTCTTAAAAATACCTGATGGAATGGACGAAATGGTGGAGTTGGCACCATGTATGCTACCTCTTCTTCTGGAAGTGTTGACTCGTTTGGTTGACCTATTATTATTAACAGAAGATTGTTGCGTCAATTTTGTGCTTGTGGTTTCTGCTAAATTTGAAGTGATGGGCACACTTGTATTGCTATCAATAGGAGAATGATTGATACTGGGTGTTTGGATAGGAATGACAGGCTGACAGTCAACACCTGAATATGAGATCTGTGAAGCATTTGATTGTCTTTTTGTGTTAGTTGAGCTCGGGATGAGAAAGAAGTTTTTTGGTGCCACACTTGATTGTAATGGTACCGTACTACTAACAAGAACCATTCCAGAGCCTTGTGAAGAAGGTATTTGATAAAGAACTGGCTGACCAAGGTTTCCAGCAACCACTGCATTCATGTTACAAGTGCTGTTACTTAATTTTACAGGCAAAAGAGTATTGCAAAGAGTCTGATTAGCACTTGTTGTGGGGACACTAACTACAGAGTTATTTGCTGTCGTGATTAGCAAAAGTTTTGGTGAACTAGCAGTTGAAGTAGAACTTTGCACCCGAGAAAGAATGTTGGACGATACAGCTATAGGGACTTGTTTAATTGAATTTGTGTCAGCAGATGTTGCATACTGTACTCGATTCATAGGTTGAGATCCAGATTTTGATAGAGGGGTCAAGGGCCTAGTTTTACCATTGGTAGTTGTTAGGATAAAAGTCGTAATTGGAGGAGAGTCTTTGGCTGAAGCAATTGGAAAATTTTTCCCTATTTCAGAGGATTTATTTGCTGCTTTCATTAGATTTGAATCTGCTGTTTGTAGATTGGCTGATGATAATTTGACAGCTCGAGGTCTCGGTTTACGGATACCATTTGATTTTGTCTTTTGAGATGAGCTTTTTCGAGGCGGTCTACCACGACGAGGAATACTGCTTTCCAATGTTTGAGTTTGGTCTGAATTCATTTTTGCTGGCTTTAATATTGCTGCATCGGATCTGAAAAAGAACAAAATAGTTTTGCTCAAACATGAAAAGACATTACAATGATGTAGAGACATGAATTTCAATTACCAGTGCTGCAATCTTGCATCATAAAAACACAACTCCTTTTGGATGTTGTCAGTCATTTCGACAAACATCGTCACAAAAAAGAAAAAACAAAAAGCTTTGTTGTAGAATTTATAGACAAAAAAATTGGTATCTTTGTAATTTCTGACTTTTATAATAAAAATTCACAAAATGACTGACTGGATGAATAGCTAATACTTTCCACTCATCCACACACATTCATTTCAGTTGAACCTGAGAATTTAATAGCATTATTTGTATTAATGTTTTGTTCTTATCATGCCACAAAACCAGAAAAGTGAAGAGAACCATTTTCTTTTCTTCTAGCTGCTCTGAAATTTATGGCTATTCTTTCATCTGCTATGTCATAATTCTATGCATGTATGTACCTGGCTAAAACTCAGAAGCTACACAAGATACACTTGCAAACCTTACATCGGATACTGTGTGACCTCAGAGCTGATTATGGCAATAGAAAACACTTTGAGTAGGTTATAGTAATAAAAAATACTGCAATATGCATTCTTTTGAGGATACAACAAAGTAATGCATGCGGTAGAAGACACATCAGAAAAAAGTTACTTTTTTTCATTCTTACTGGTAGTTGTTCCAAAGACAACACTAAGTCAGCTGCTGATGTCTTTTTTTTTTACTTTCTTCTTTTATTGAAAACAGTTGTGATAAAGAGAGGTGGAGAAGGAAGCAATTGCAGAGAAAGGTTCAAAAAGTAACTTGATGACTATAGACAGAAGTTTTAAAAGAAAGATGTTATGCATTTGTTGAACTTTTCTATTTTTAATACACGGCCAACATTGAGTTACTAGTTCGTTTGTACATGGAGATCTCTGGATGCTGGAAAATTTTCTACTCTGATAATAGTTTCTTTTCTCAGACTACTTGCTTTTGGAATTCCCTCCTATTCCTCAAAATACAGAAATTTAAATGTAATGTGAACATTTTTCTACCCCATCAATCTGACTCATATCATGTTTCAGCGGCAATATGTCTTGTTTGGGTGAAGAAAAGTAAAAAAAGAAAAACTGTCTTGATGAAAGCAACCAATCGTCTTATGATTAACACCCGAAGAAGTCGCTGTTTATTCAAAGAAATCATGGACAAAGAAAAGTTTAAACATTTAAAAACATTTTGTGGATGATGATATTGGTTACTCTGTGGATACAATTAAAAATAAAACTCTACATGGCAAAAGCAGATAACTTTTCCTTGTCGAATCCAATGATGGCTTTCATCTTGTATTCAATTGTTTCACAATTTTGTGTCAGGTTAACATTCACTTTACTTTTACTTTATTTCAATTCATAGAAATTACAAAAACAGAATAAAAATGATAATATAGAGTTTAATGCGACAATGAAACACTCTTCATAAAATGAATAAAGAACTTTTTGGCAGTTGCTATTGTTCATAAAGAGAGTAAGATTTTTCTTTCAGTAATAGTCAGCTAACATATTTCCCAACTTTTGGCATGGCTGCTACCAGAAACGGTGATAAGGCAAATCGATTCCTTCGCTTTTTTTCTCTCATGCCTCATGTATCTCCCTTGTGTATGTTCTTTTTATTATGTTTTTCCGATCATTCTTTTTTTATTTAATAAGCATTGAAAAGTTTTTTGATCTTATTTTAATTAAGAATTATTGAAATTAGTCTTATTCTTTTAAGCACTTTATTTTAAAGACTAATTGAAAACACTTTTTAAAATCTTTTAAAACTATTTTGGGAATATTATGTATTGAATACATTCTTTTTTATTATGTTTTAAATTTTGTTATCTTGATTTTAATAATTCCATTTTTATACTTTCATAAAACATATATATGTATTACATAAATTCAAATAAAAAACTTATTTTTTAAATTAGAAAAACGTACCGTTATGATTTCATAAATATATTTCTTATAAAACTTCAAATAAGATAAAAACTTGTTTTTTAATTTTGTTATTGAAAGTGCAAATAAAGGCCAATTGTGTTATTTTTATTTGTATAATTTTTGTTAATTTTTATTGTATATTTTTCAATAATGTCCTTTTCCTATATTTTATTTCAATCACTTCACAATAAAAGTACTGAAGAACAATAAAAGTGAACGAACCGATTTGCCTTATCGCCGCTTCTGGTAGCAACCATGCTAAAAGTTAGCAAGTATGTTAGCTGATTATAACCAATTTTTTTCCTCATGGTTTGTTCTAATAGGATAGTGAATAAAAGTTCCGATAGAGTTTCAATCTCATCTTGAAGTACTTGCCTGTTTAGCCACATTGAAAAACTCTGATACAAGAAAATAGTTGAAATCTGATCGAAGGTTTAAATCCTGTCAAAGTCAGCCACAGGCTGTAGTAACAGTGAAACACATGTCCATGAATAACTATTTGATGTATAACAAAAGTAGACATAGTAGTAATCCCCAAAATGTAAAACCATTTTTACCCCTGTTTGTTCAATTACAAATTCACCAAAATTCAAGAAACAGACTAACTTAACAGTATTTATTAATTAATGATCATGGAATCTAATGAACTCACATTTTTTTAATGTAAGTGAAAATATATCGTTTTGTGTAAGTAAAAGCACCTTTACTAAAATTATAATTTAAAAAAGAAAACATATGAATTTATTTGTGCCTTTTTTATTAAAATTTTTGTTTTTTTAAATACTCCTTATAATCGTTTGTTTGAGAAATTCATATTTCTTCAATTTTTACCACGAAAAAACCCTAAAGTGCGAGTTAATGAAATGAATATAACTTGAAGGAGAATTAATTTCTTAAACTAAAGATATTATCATTGAATTGAGCATTGTTTATTCAATATTTTCAAAAAATTTTATCTAATTGCAAAAAATATTTCATGTGATTTTCATGATAACAGTTTCCAAGAAAATTTTAAATATGATATTCTAATATTCTTATTTTACGAATGAATGCATAATCATCAGCATAAGAAATTTCTTTTATTATCTTGAAAATAAAAAATAATTTAAAAAACATTTTAATGGAATAATTTCTACTAACGATCAATTTGAAAAAGTATGGAGGGACAGAATGGCGAAAAAATAAAATGTAAGTTTGTATTTAACTTTAAATACTATTGAATCATTAATAAATAATTGTTTTAGCTTATCTTTTTCATAAATAATAAAATTTAAGAATAAATTGAATAGTGTAATTGCTTAAATTTGATTAAGTATGCAGTTCATACTGAAAAAATAAAAAGTTTTGAACAACATTTTACAAAAGTTATATTTCAAACTCTAAGGAAAAATATTGTCATTAATAATTTTAGAACATCACTGAAAAAAAAAAAAAAAACTCATACCAAGTTAAATATAAATCTTTTTTTAATTAAAAATAAATTCTCGTGTATATCCAAAAATATTCTAATTAAATAAGCTTTTCCTTATTTATTACAACAAAATCGAATTAAACGAAATTATTACAATAAGCATGTTCTATATTTTGTGAAAATCAGTGGCCATTTTATATTTAAATTTGATTACAAAGGTTTTGTTTAATGTAACTCACTTTTTTGGATAATGATGTGATTTTTACTAAAATAGTAGTACATTTGTTTTAAAGTCACTATCTTAAAACTGTAATTTACTAATTATGTTTGAAATAGTTTCTGAATATTGATAATTATAAAATGTAATTTAAAAATCTCTGGAAATCTTTCCAGAGATTTTTAAATTTCGTTTATTCAAAGGAAAAATTTAAATGGATTTTTTTTTTTTTAATCACCATAAAACATTTTTCTCTGTATCTTTTAACAGGTAAATATACACTTTTTTTTAAAGATAACCTG
This sequence comes from Euprymna scolopes, assembly GCF_053919585.1. Classification (NCBI taxonomy): domain Eukaryota; kingdom Metazoa; phylum Mollusca; class Cephalopoda; order Sepiida; family Sepiolidae; genus Euprymna; species Euprymna scolopes. Next base: position 57,773,271 of record NC_136506.1, on the reverse strand, counting down.
AAGTCTTTTATCTTTTAAACACAATCAAACTTGAAACATAAACTAAAAAAAAAAAAAAAAAAAAAAATAAAATTTATAAGTCTCTTAAGAACCTTAGGCGAGTCTTCTTTTGCCATTTTTGCACATATGTATGTGTGTGTCCACATCCCCCCACAAAAATGAAGTGACACTGGATATGTAAAGGATGTAACTCAAATACTCAGGGAACGAAAAATACCAGTAGATAGACAGATATTACTAACAATATCAGCAAAAATAACTATATATATTTAGAAATAAAAATAATTATTTTTCTAGCTACAAACACTAGTGTTTCATGCTTTTGCAATAATCAGTGCATTAAGTGATAATTATTGCTGGTCGAGGGATTCGAACCCAGCTAAAAAAATCACCTTTAACTTTATTTGCTAGGACAATAAACACGAGAATTAAGGGAAATTAAACACCTATAAATATCAAATGTGGTAACAGTAGAGCCATCAGAGTAACTGGAATTCATGAACGTTGTATATAGCTGATTGACTGCCTTATTATTTCATTTTCCAGACAGGGTTCAGATTAAATAGAGAGCTGAACCCATATATATATATATATATATATATATATATATATATATATATATATATATATATATATATACTAGCATGGGTACCCTGTGTTGCCTGGGTTGACATGAAGTTCTGTTTGAAATACGACTGCTATAATAATCATTTTCATCATGGTTAACGTGGATACCCCCCACAACAATTTCAAAAAGAAAAGAACGGATAAAAACATGTAAATGTAATCGCCCCCAAAAAGAAGTATCTGATACCCTCTCCAGATATTTCGGCAGAAGGGATCACTGTCCTAAGAAAACTCACGATTTCGGTGAACCTAAAAAAGTAAAATTTATAAACATTCATGCGTGTGTTTATTTTTTATTTTGGTAAATGTGTAGTTTAGCGACGTAAATTATCTGCCAGACAAAAACATAAAAACTATTTATTTTTATATAAAACACATTGTTAGAGCCAAAGGCTGAAATAAAACCAGAAAAAAATTTCATTTTTATTATATTTTTTTATCATTTATATTTATCATATTGCTTTGAAAATTTGGCCTTTCTAAGGTCTGGCAGATTGGCCTTTTTAATCTCTTTTATGAACTATGTTTTTGGCCACCATATCTGTTTTTGTAATGAAAGAGCATTAAAAAAACCAATCTGTCAAACTTAAAAAAGGACAAATTTTAAACTCGTAAGGCATGCACATTTAGTCTAAAAAAATGATAAAAAAAACATAAAATAAATTTTTTTTTGTTTTATTTCAGCTTTGGGTCTAATAATGTTTTATATAAAAATAAATAGTTTTTATAATTTTTTTGTCTGTCAAATAATTTATGCTGCTAAACTACACATTTACCTTTATTTTTTGTAAGGGCACTTTTTTTTACTGGCTTTTTTTTTGTAAATAAAGGAAATTTTTGATTTACTTCTTGGGGGGGGGGTCTTTTCGATTTGCTTTTTATTTGTCGTTTTATGTTTCTAATGTAATCCCCTCCCCCCAAAAACAATTTGAATTTGTCATATTTTGGGGTTTGTTTTGTTTATTAAATTGTTAGGTGAAAGTAGAGAATGGTTTCATAAAAAATAATTAAATTTATTGTTACTTTATGAATGGAATCCCCCCCCCCACCGAAAAACAAAAAAAAAAACAAATTGTATTTGTCAGATTTTGCCCTCCCCCTCAATCGCCAAACTTGAAAAAGTGCTAGCGGTGGCATGTCTCATTGAACGCTTGGTGGCCATTTTACGTTAAATTTATGTAGAAAAGTGATCCCCCACTCTAACATGTTATTTCATTATTATTTTTTCAAAATTTCTTCTCTCATAATATTTATAAAGGCTGTTTAAATGCATTAGGCTGAACAAAAGTAGATCTCCATTTTTTAGGGGTTAAATGCCGCTGGGTCACATCGTATAAAGTTACCTTTTTAATTAGAAAATTAAGTTTATGATCAATGAAATTAACGCGAAAAAAGAAAAAAGTGTAAATTGTGGAATTTAGAGGGGAAGGGCAGTAGATCTTCATTTTTTTAGGTATTAAACGACGCTGGATTACATGGTAAAAATTTACTAAGGGATAACTCTAAATTGCTAATTTAAAATAATTAATATGTCAATTTTTATTTGAATAAATTAAATTAGCAATTTAGAGTTATCCCCTTGAAAGGGATTTTATAAATTGTTTTGTCGAAGTGTAATAAATGTGTTATAATAATAAATACTAAATGTTAGTATCCTAAGATATTAGTAAGGAATATATATTTATTTTATCTTATTTATTTTAATATACAGAAAACAATCACATTGCAGTAACTCCCAGATTAAAATTAACATCAATAAGTAACACTGAAAAAAATACAAAATACGAAACTTTCCATATAAGATTTGGAATTTAGATTGAATACTAAAATCCAACTGAACTACTTGAGATTGAGCAACAAATAAAACACAAAAAATAATCAATTAACTTAATAATCCATAAACCTCATTAATTCAAAATCTTGTCCGGTTTCAAAATAGCCCAGATGTAACAATTCTCACCATAATTTGGAACAGATATACGAAAATAGGGGCCCAGTAAAAAAAATTCTCTAAGACTGATTGTAGATTCATTAAAAGCAAGATGAGACTGTACACACTGCTGGATACAGTTAATAACAGTATGAAAATGTGTTAAGATATGTATTAACCCTGTAGTTTTTTTTTTTCAACTTATCTGATGAGATGTTTACCGCGAAAATTTTTAAAAAACATAAAATTTTAAATTGTCTGGTTGATGCTGAAACAATTGTAATATTCGAAAAAATACAAATATGATGTTATCTTTCTCCTTGTTTTAGTTTTTGCAAGTGTGTGTGTGTGTGTGTGTGTGTGTGTTTTTATATATATATATATATATATATAGATAGAGAGAGAGAGAGAGAGAGTGAGGGGGAATAGTAAGAGATAGACAGAGAGAGTGGAGGAAAGCAAGACGTTGGTAATGAAAATGTATACAAAAAACAATTTCCCTTAATTTTGCAGTGAGGGTAATAATGTAGGAATAATTGGACCACTGTGAAAGTAAAGGAAATTAGATCGCTTTATATTCTCAGTACTGACTAATCGAGCGCTCATTTCTTTTTAAATCAGCATAAAACACTTGCTACATCTAGCAAATCTAAAGAGTGATGATATGGTTAAACACCTGTCTATGAAGGACATGTGTGTCTAGTTTTTTGTTTTTTAATATATAAAAATTAGGTATGACATGTGAGTGTAGTTCTTTTTGTTTTTTAATATATAAAAATGAGGTATGACACTAATTTTCGACATCAATAACAAAAAATACAAGTAAAAACTAGTAAAATGAAATTAATTCATCATAATTTTTACTTTATATTGAAGAAGAAGGATCAGAGTTTAAATCACATAAACATTATTTTACACTCTATAAAACTGGCTAAATTTGATTTGAACATTGCAAAATGACAAAACCTTAAAAAAATGACAAAATATAACAATGGTGGCAAAATTTTTAGAAAAACAGCCAAATTAAACATTAAAAATATTGGGGGGGGGAAGTCAGTACAAATATACATTATATCTTGTTAAAGTTTTGGTTCAATCATTAGTCAAATGAAATATAACAGTAAAAGTCTTAACTTTGGCTTGAAATATTATGAAAAAGACATATATAGGTGTGTATATAAAAAAAGCTTATCACAATTAAGCAGAAAACACCTAAAACAATTAACTTCCGGTATCTATGGACGGCCCTAAGTGACAAATTTTCCTTGTTAATAACAATTTATTTTCAATATAATTTGTAACCCGAAAATAGTAAAATTTTAATATTTCTACTAAATTCCTCTTTATTCTAGGAAATATTAATTTTTAATTTCTAAAACTAAGCATTATTTGAATTTAAACTAAATCCTTAAATTAACTTTATTGGAAACTTATTTTTAATTTGAAAGATTTGTATAGAATTATAAACTAAAAGTCACTTTTTTTTATTCTATATTAACAGATTTTAAAATCAGCCATGCACAAAGAAATTTAATTACCAGGCACGGTCAAAATGGAAGGAGGGAGTGAGTATGTTTTGATGGAGTCTCTCTTTAAAAATCTACCAAAAATCAAGTTATTATCTAATCAATGTGAAATTTTATTAAGTGAAAAATGAACTTTATAATGGTGCACTTCTTTTCATAATCGATATTTATATATACTTTTTGCCTTCTTTATATGTGGTTACAAATATGCTTAAAATAATCAGACGAAACTGAACAAAATGTATTGTGGCGAGGGTGAGGATTGTAGATAAAAAAAGAAAAACAATTATGCACGTATCAGATTTTAAGGTTGAAAATCCGAATTTTGCATGTGTTAAATTTTTCATCTTTTGTCTTATGAAGTGTGAAATTCATTGAATATGTTATTATAATAAAATATAATAATAATTATTTTTTCAGATTAGCAAAATATATATATATATTAATTATTTTTACAAAAAAAAAAACACTACTTTTAAATCTTTGAAAAATAAATTAATAAAAGACCTACAAACAGTTCTCTTCTTTTTCCAAATTTAGATCCAAGTCTGCCACTACGTGATGCCACAATTTTAGTTGCCCATACTGTGCTGACTCCCGTTTCCTCGCTGTGCTGTTATAAGCTACTTTCCTCGCTCAAAATTAAAATCTGGATGGTAAGTAGAATTATATATATTTTATTTATTATTTTAAGGATAGGAGTGACCAGAAATGAAGAAGGGAGGGGGGGGTTTATGTCATCCATCATCGCCGGTGAAGACCACAAACATAACTGGTTTATGGGCTAAGATCAGCATGTGCTGTCTATTCTGATGCTACACTTTATCTTTTCCTCGTTCAATGAAGGAGAAATCTTTCTAGACTGGGGTACATTTTTATTTTTGTTCTCATCCAGAGTGTCTAATTTTAGGGAGCCTGATTTTCTTCACATTAAAAACCGATCTTGTGTCTAACTCTGCCCTCCTGGGGAAGCAAGTAAATAGGAACATTACTGGTTTGTCAACTACCTGATGATGCTGGGACTTGCACTTGGCTTAATTAAAGTGTGAGGGACTTGCATCTACCACACTCTCTCATCCAGAAACACTTGGTCCTGATGGCAAGACAAAGGCAAGAGGATCAAGCATGATACTAGATACAGGAGTTGTCTCCAACACATACGGCGCCTAGCATCCTCAAAATGGTCACCCATCTGGTACAGGCCAGCCTCATTGTTGCTTAACTTTGGGGAAATAAATTATATATATATATATATATATAGCTTATGAAAAAAAAGAATTAAACCCTTATAAAGTTGATTTTTCACTTAATCGTCACAGCAAATGTTAAAAATACATGGAAATTTACACAACTAAATGAACTTCATTTAGTCCTGTTCCTTCCAAACTATCATTACGTTTTGGATTTTTTAATTTCACCCTGCAAAATAGGCATACTGAGGCAAAAAGAAAATTAATTGATTCAAAAACTTTAAAAAAAAAAAATTTTTTTAATTTAAATGTTTATCCATCGATATAAAAAATGGCGGTGAATTGTGTTTTTTTGGAAAATTTAAAATTCTATTAAAAATAGAAAAAAGTTTTATATTAATCTGCTTTTCTTATGATAAAATTCAGGCTTTTATCTTTCTGGAAAAATGTTGCTCAAGAATAATAGATATGAGTTTGTTTTAAAAACAACTTAGTTTTTCTTCCAATTTTTTGGCTGTGCCTAATTTACTCTGAACTCATAATTGTTTCAGTTACTTGGTTTAGAAATTATATTTTTGTTTTAACAATGAAGAAACAAGTAATATACGTTACACAATGCTTTTTATTAGCAAGATAGAAAAAATTATTCACGTTGGATTTCTAAATATTTTATTTGCTCATTGATGCAAAATGGCATGTAATGTTATGACCCTTTAGGCTGTGATCATAGCATAGTATCTGTTAACTGTGGCAAGCGGGGTCAAGGGTCAAAACATTATTGTTATTGTTAATTGATTTGAGCGACGGATGGTCACTGGATCAGTTATTATGATTAGAAGAATAAACAATTAAATTGCGGAAGAAATGATTGATGTGTGAATCCCCAAAATAATGTTTACATATATTTTCTATTTTCACATTCCTTTTAGGAATAATGTTTACATATTCCTTTTTGTTTTATTTTGGGGATTTGAATAAACAAACAACTAGTTGTGCATTAGGTTGGTCTGAGACACGTAATTAGGTGACGTAAGAGAACACATGATGTAGTTAGTTTTGGAGAGATTCAGAGAGTTGAGGATTGACCACCAGAGCGGACAGACATCTAGACAGAGGTAGACAGACAGCTAGGGAGCGAGCTGTAAGAATAGAAAATGTAGACAAACTGCAGATCCTGTGAAAACCAATTGAGACAATTGTAATAAATTTATATTATAAAAATATAAACAGTTGTTTTAATGGTTTCACAAATAAGAACAGATGTCTCAATTGGTTGGTGCTGATCGCTTCATGGTTCGTCACGGAACAGCAGGAAGTTAAAAGAACTCTTCAAGAAAAAGGTATGAAGCATATATATGAACTGTAAAAACATCCCGTTGTGATAAGTCTGATACAATATAACTCGGTTTACACGTCAATATCATGTCCCCTGGCTAAACAACATACATACAATTTATACGTTTATTATCTGTCTGTTAAAAGAACAATATCTTACATACACATGACACGTTTTAATATATCATCCCCTCCAATATAAACCAATATACAACAGGCATCGATTTGAAAAAATTTTATTAACAATAAAAATTATGTTTTTATTCATAATAATTTTAAGAATCAATCATCTATATATTTTTTTCAGAGTCTGAAAAATTAAATTAATAAAAATTTTTTTCCATAAAATTTAAATAATTTTAATATATTTTCCAACTTCTTTTTGTCCAAAAAATCATACAAATCAGCAACGATTGTGACCCAAAATTAAATATATTTCATCATTCCAGTCACTGGGATCTTCTGACCACTTAGTTGTCTCAGTTAAAAACAATAACATATCTCTCCATCGTACAGTATATCGACATTCTATGGCTGACTAGGATAGCTTCTGTATATTTATATCAGATCTACCTCTGCATTCCATGTTTAAAAAGAATGTGTCATTTATAGTATCAGACCTGGAATGGTTAATTGTAGGTATAGACCGCTTCATACCCTGCAAAAAATTCCAGCAAAAAGCTAACAGCCAGGCATGGTTCTCTCCAGAATGTGTTGCTGCCATTGTGCACAGAAATCACTTTTTCCATTGCTTCGAACATAATAGATGTACTGAGACTAAAGCCACCTTAAGAACTGCCAGCAACCACTGTAAAAAAGTAATAAAGAACGCAAGAGAGTTGTATGCTCAGTCTGTCAAGTCCAAAGTAGCTGAGAAGCAGCTTGATTCCCACCAGTTTTGGCAAATAGCAAACAGAATCCTGAACAGAAGCGTATCCTCTACCCTAACTATCATCACTGAACCGGAAGTAATTTCGTCAGCATCGAATAAAGTGAAACTCTTTGCCAAGAACTTTGCAGCTAATTCTACCCTAACCCTAACAGCTAATTCTACCTTTTGCAATAAAGACCGCCAATCCCCCATATTTCCTCCTGTGTCAGAAAACACGCTATGCGACATACAAATACCTGTGCGTGATGCTGCCAAGCTAATCAAAAACCTTGATTCCAGTAAAGCAATTGGCTCTGATGGCATTCCAATTATATTGCTGAAAATGTTTTAACCAGAACTAGCTTTTATGCTTACAAAGCTGTTTAAGCGTTGTCTTAAGGAGAATTGTTTCCCAACACCCTTGAAAATCTCACCAGTATGCTCCATATTAAAAATTCAGGTGATCGGTTTATCTTCCTCTCAGTACAGACCAATAAGTCTCCTGTATGTTACGAGTAAGTTGCTAGAATCTGTGTTAAATAGAGAAGTAGTCAACCACCTCAGCAAAAATAATCTTAGTGAAATGCAATATGGTCTCCATTCTGCTAGATCTACAGCAAAATCGCTAACAGTTATATCTCATAGGATTAGCAAATCTCTCGACAGAGGCTTCCTTTCTAGAGCAATTGCTCGATATTTCAAAGGCCTTTTATAGGGTATGGCATAAAGGTCTACTACAGATCTCCAGCTACAAAATAGCTGGAAATGTCTTCTCAATTATTAAATCATTCCTCTCTGATAAGTTTATAAGAGTAGTGGTTGATGGGCAGAAATCAGAAGCTTACAGTATTAATGCTGGAGTTCCTCAGGGGTCCATCCTGGGCCTGACTTCCTGATCTAGATCAATGATCTCCCAAATCACATATTAAGATCATTCGTAGACATTTATGCTGATGACATTACCATTTATGGAAAAACTTCAATCACTTTTAAGGCTGTAAGTTACAAAGTTCTCTCCAATTCTCTTTTCTCGATCATGTGGTGCAATGGGGAAAGAGGTCACTGGTTAATTTTAATGCATCTAAAACCAAACTTTACACTATCAATGTTTTTATTTGATTGGCACCAATTGAAATGAATGACTCTTATCTTGTAGAGGCTCCATGTTTTGACAAGCTTTTGGGTCTAACCTTTACCACTGATCTGAAATGGAACACCTACTTCAAATCTATCGCTAAGGTTGCTGGAAAAATGGTGGAATCATTCTACTGCTCCAGTAGGTGTATCAGAACGGCCAGTAAAAATGCCATACATGAACTTGAATAAATCAACTTACTATCTTTTGAAGTTTTTAACTACTTGAAAAATGTAAGTCAAAGCCTAATTTTTTTTTCAATTTAAAGAAAAAAATAAGTTTAATAGCAAATTATACAATATTTGTTTTTTTAAATCGGTTTTCTTTAAAAAAGATTTAAAGAAAATCAATGAAATTTTACTTTGTTCAATTATAAAAAATACCTATAAAAAATTTCATTGTTGATTGTTAAGAATTTATCCATATTTATACTTATATTCCATGTCCTTTTTAAATAAAATACATTTTTAAACAAGGATTCAAAAAAAGAAAAAGAAAAAAAAAAGCGAACTCATTTTTTGACTGTTCAAACAAAGGGAGAGAAATCTGATTTTTTTCGCGATTATCTTACGGTGATTTATAAACGCCATAATCAATCTCTTTTTATTGCGTGCTGTTAACCAAAATTAGTATTTTGGGGCCTCCATAATTGAAAAAAAAAGCACACATTCACTTATAAGTTTTTGCCGTTTAACGAAAAATCCAGTCGACTGATTTTTTTTTTTTTTTTTATTCTCTTAATGAAATACACAAGTTTTTGATTATTATATTTTATTTCTACTTTATCGAGTGAATTTTTTTTTTAATATCTAAATAAAGAAAACATTGAATGAAATAGAAAAAATTGTTGTCAGCGTCCGGTATTTACTTGACGATATAAGCATAACATGAATATGAGAATTTTTGACACCCCTAACAGAGAACTACAAATAAAATAAAAAAAACTTGTAATTTCTCTTTTTAAAGTGGGTTGTTTATTTTCTGTGTGGAATATACTTCCAAAATAAACTCTTAAAGTTGTTTAAAAAATAATAGAAATATTTTTTATTTTTTAAAAACACAGTATTTACAAAGTGCCAGTGAGCATTCAACCAGCCATTTTTTTTACGTATGAAATCGATTGAATTTTACGAGTGAAATTTTTTTTAATTTTAAAAATGTATAAAAAATTTTCTATTGGTTCAATTTTTACAATATTTTCAGGGTCTATGTGAAATTTTATGCCCTTTCCAATAAACTGAATATAATATTTTAGACAAACGTTTTTTTTTTAATTCACCCCCCCCCCATTTTGAAATGTCTATTAAAATTTAAATAATTAATTTACTCACCAAAGTTTTAGATATCACAAATTGAAGATAAAAGATCAATAAAGAAAATATTCTAATTTAAAACAAAAAAAAAGTGTTTTTTGGAAATTTACCTGTAAAGTCCAAAGTGTAAAACCATTTTTTTTTAACCACATTGATTTTTTTTTTTTTTTAAATAAAAGCTCATATTATGTTTATATCCTCAAGTAAATACCGGATGCTGACAGCAATTTTCTATTTCATTCAATGTTTTCCTTTTTTAGATATTTATTTTATTTTTTTTCATTACATTTTTACCCCAAACACGGCACATTGTCACTGTGGTGTAGGGGGCTACTATCAGGGGCAGCAACTACTGGAGCACTATGTTGGGATTTGGGCAGCAAGATGTCGGTTCATGTTACACTTGAACTTCTGCATGTCAATACAGTTGGGGAAGCAGAGACCTGGAATGGAATTCCAGAGTCTAGCGGTTCTGGGGAAGAAACTACTCGAGTAGAAAGATCTTTTACATCTAGGGATCTCTACTGTGTGGGGGTGGATTTAGCTGCCTGTCGGGTTTGTCGAGGGTGTCTACATTGTGGGGGTACAAGTGTCTGCAGTTTGTCAGAGCATTCACCATTAAAATACTTGTAGAACAGGCAGAGGGATGCAACGTTTCGTCGATGAGACAGAGGCTGAAGCTTAGAAAAAAACAATTCACTTGATAAAGTAGAAATTAGAAATAAGATATAATAATCAAAACTCATGTATTTCATTAAGAGAATTAAAAAAAAAGAATTTTTAAAAATCGGTCAACTGGATTTTTTGTTTAACGGCAAAAACTTATAAGTGAATGTGTGCTTTTTTTCAATTACGGAGGCTCAAAAATACTAAGTTTGGTTAATAAAAAGAGATTAATTATGGCGTTTATAAGTCACCATAAGATAATCGCGAAAAAGATCAGATTTCTCTCCCTTTATTTGAACAGTCAATAAATCTGAGTTCGTGTTTTTTTTTTTTTTGAATCTTTGTTTAAAAAAGTATTTTATTTAAAAAGGACATGGAATATATATATATATATTAGGCACCGCCAAAACTGGGGGGGGGGCAGGTAAGTACTTTTTGACGGACCGTCTTTTTAAAAATCTACTAAAAATCAGGTAATTATCCGATCAATATGAAATTTTCAGCGATTATTAAGAGAAGAATGAACTTTATAACAGTGTACTTATTTTTCATAAACGATATTTATATATATATATATATTTTTTTTTTTGCTTACAACCCCCCTTGTTTTGAGGGGGGTACGAATATGCTTAAAATAATTATCTGAAACTGAACACAACATATTGTGTTGTTGTAAGGGACAGAATTATAGATTTAAAAAAAAAAAAAAAAAAAAAAAAATTGTTTGTATACCTTATTTTGACGTCTGAATATCAGAACTTCGATTGTGTTTAATTATCCTGCTTTTGAGTTTTGCAGTGTGAAATTCAGTGAATATGTTAAGTAAAATAATTAATTTAAGTTAAGCAAAACAAAAAAATTTTTTTAAAAATATTTATATGAAAAAAGCCATTTTAAAATCTTTGATAAATAAATTAACAATTTTTTTTTTAGCAAGCCGAATAATGCATGACCATTATTAAACAGGGCATGCTTTGAAGAATCGATACAAAAAAAAAATTGATAAATATTGTGCCCTTTGTGTTAAAAATAGCATCATTTTTTCGATCCCGTTTGAAAACGTTTGCCGCCTTTCGACTACGGTGGACCAAACGCGCTGAAATAAAAAAATTTTATTCTGCTTTAAATTGCCCCCCCCCCATTTTGGAGAGCCTGGCCCCCACACACATGCACATTAAAAACCAAACTCATACAAATGGTCACCCATCTGGTACTGGCCAGCCTCAGCATTAATTGAAATTTTCGTCACTGAAAAATAAGTTTTTTTTGGCCTGTTTCGTCTTCCATAGTTTGCTTTTTATCAAACGTAAACATTGTCGATCTAGACTCTAGATCGACGTGAAGTAACTGGTTGCCTATATGAATAAGTGGAATTATTTGAAATCCAAGTACTTATATTATAATATTTTTGCATATTCTCATAGAAAATCATTCTAAATCTTAGTTAGACAACAAATAAATAAATTATTTCAAAAACCTTTTTTTTTTAAAATATTTATGTACAAAACGTACATGTGCAAGACAAAAAATGTCAATTGTTAACTTTTTGGGAAAATTTAACATTTAAAATTTAATTAAAAATAGTAGAAAAAGTTTTACATTATTCTGTTTTCTATATGATAAAATTCAGGGTTTTATCTTTCTGGAAAAAAAAAGTTACTCAGAAATAATGGATTTTAATAAATGTAATTTCGTTTTAAAAAAACAACAACAACTTGATTTTTCGGCCATTTTTGGCGGTGCCTAATATATATGGATAAACTCTTAACAATGAATAATGGAAGTACACATTGAATAGAATTTTTTATAGGTAAGTAATTTTTTGGAATTTATATATATTTTTTTATAATCGAACTCAGTAAAATTTCGTGATTTTCTTTAAATATTTTTTTTAAAGAAAACCAATTTAAAAAAACAAATATTGCATAATTTGCTATTAAACTTGTTATTTTTTTTTTTTTTTTTAATTTGGTCTTTGCTCCTTTAATTGAAAAAATAATTAGGGTTTAACTTAGATTTTTCAAGTAGTTAAAAGCTTCGAAAGTTAGTAAGTTGATTTATTCAAGTTCATATACGGCATTTTTACTGGCCGATTCTGATACACCTATTGGGGTTGGGGGGACTCAGATCTTTAAAAACCGAAAACAAACTATTTCTGATAAGATCGCGTTAAGGGAGGGGGCAAAAGCTGAGAATTTATTTTTGTATATTAGTTTATTTCAGTATATTTAGTTCAGATTTTTAAAAAATAAGTCCGTAAAAAAAAAAATTAACGAAATTGATCGATTATTTAATTTTTGTGATATTTTTTTAAAAATCGCATTGTTTACGTCAAAATACGTACATTTTTCCCGTCTTTAGCTAGGAGATTTTTTGATAATTCACCGTTTTTACGAAGAGTACCAAAAAAAAAAAAAAAAAAAAAAAAAAAGATCTTTTTATAATCTTTCTTGTGAATACAGCAAAAATTACGAGGAATTAATTTTATTTTACAAGTTTTTACTGTTTTTACGTGTTATGGAGGTCGAAAATTGGTCATAAAAATCATTACAATGTTAGGATTAAAGAATATTAATACATTCTATGACCTTAAGATATTTTACAAGAATCTCAAAAGTATTTGATATATTTGAATATTCAAGCAATTGATCTGATCCAACATTGCAATTGGATTTTTTATTTTATATATAAACAAAAAGTTATGCCAACTTTCCTTTAGGCCAGTGTGAAATGTAAGGGGAGATAATTTCGTCTCCTCCCTCGTCACAAATAATATTTAATGGCGCTGGGCAAAAAGAGGAGGGGTAAAACTTAATAGCCGTCGTCGGGTGTGTGCCAACCATCAAAAAACAAAATAATGAATAAATACATAAAAATAAGAATACATAGCCACAAAGTATAGTAAAAATACTTTAAATAAACACAATCTATAATTAAACAACATAGGGACTGAACATTTTAATTGATAAAACTATTTAGTTGTGGCAAAACGCATAGCAATTATTTTTCTAAATAAAAATAAAATCACATAAATAAGCGAGAAAGTTGTCTGGAACCCTTTATTTATATTTTATTTATTTTGGAAAACCATTGTTTACCCGGTTGATGATTTTAAAGAAAAATCAAAATATTAATAATTTGTTAGTAGGATTAAAAAAATAAATGTTTTAGTTTTCTTTTCGGTTGGATTTCAATAAATAATTGGTTAAATAAAAATAATTCGATGTGTATTCGTGAAAGTGAAGTAGAATAGAGAATGGACACACATCTTTCTAATAGTTTTATTCGCACTTGTGCAATTTAACACCAAGCAAATTGTTTTCATTTTAAGAGAGTTCTGTCCTCACTAAGAAAGAATTACCCCCCCCTACTCCATGTTAAGAATGGCTTTCTAAATTTGCTTGAGGTTGTTAAACTGCACAAATGCTGTTTTATTTATGCAGATTACAATAAAAATAGTTATACAGATTACTATTAAAATAACTAACATTTATATAAATATTTTTTATAATGTAAACTGAATATGATATATTAATGCATTAAAAATATAAGAGAAGGTTACTATTATTTTAAAATGCCACTTAAATGTACTTATCAACTTTTATGAATAAATTTACAAAATGACGCAGAAGATTTGTTTTCATTTGAAGACGAGAACAATGGTGCGTGTCTCTTTCTGTAGATAGATTCTAAAGGCAAAGCACACGTACATTTAAAAAAAAAGAATGGAATAGTTTCAAAGTGTGTAAACAAGTAAATATCAAGAAAACGAAGAAAAAAAATTAAAAACAAACATAAAATGACCTTTGATTAGTTGTAATAGAAAATAGCAAAACAAATCATGGCTAAAAGTCGAGCAATTTTTTTGTTTACAGTGAACAAATAAGCATCGCACTTGTTTGAAGTGAAACTACTTTCAACAGAAAAATTAATACCAAATAAAATAATGATAGTAACAATATATATATATATATATATATATATATATATATATACACACACAAATGTTTTATATACTTGATACCAATTTTTATACTTATATTGTGAATAGCAACGCCTCAAAAAAGATACCATTTTAGGATGAGAAGTGAGAAAATCGTCATTAAAATGTGCATAAGTACCTAATGTTGAATATGTACTGTCTCCATTCGATAACAATTTGTCATAATCAAAGGATTCTGGTTTTAAAATATCAAACAGATTCTAAAATTACTAAATAATTTAAACAAGGGAATCCAATTTAAGTGTTTTCACCGGCCTGCCGTGCGCGCGTGTGTGTAAATCAATGTCGACCTCGAACTTGGCACACATGGGCATGTTGAACGCAGGGGGAAATAACTCCGGGGCGACGGGGGATTGATGGCTGAATCAAAAAAATCAAAATAAATAAATAAATAAAATAATAATAATGATGATGATAATGATGATGAGGATGATAATGATAATGATGATAACAACAACAACAACAACAACAACAACTCCTTTCGAAAACCACATTAAAAAATAAATACATTGAGAATTCTTTCAGACAAAATATAAAGCAAAAACTCTTCACATAATAACTATTGCTATATATGCATAAACGAAGGCTGTTAAATGTGCACTCGCGTACCAAACTGCCTTGTCATAATTCGATAACTTGAGTGTTATTTCTCCCGCCCGTCACACCAATAATTTCCTGGGTAAGGTAAACACTTTTGTCCAAACTTCCAACTTCCAAACTTCTGTACACGTAACGCACCTTCTCTCAACTCCCAATGAACTTCTGCTAATTCAACTTATTTCTTCGAAATCCAACTTCAAAATGAATGGCCCTCTAAAAAATCAACCCTCTTTTATCTCCAACCAGGAGCATCTCATTTGCATATCGGGTGGTCGCATTACAGGCATATAAAGAGATAAGGCAGTCATTTTTGTTTCTTTCTTCTTCATTCATTTCATTCCACGACCGACCCGTTGAATTATGCACACATGCTAGTTAGGTAAGTCGCACGTTTCCCTACACTCCCCCCTGATCTCATAATCACACACAGGGCAGGGGGGCAGTCGTCGGGTATTTCTTCGAAGAATCGGGGGAAGCACTTCCTCATTGCCATCTTCCTCATTACCACCGTTATTGCCACCAGTCTGTTCCATTATCCCCTTTTGTGGTTCCCTATGTGGTGTTTCACAATCAGGGCAAAAGGGCAGTATCTGTTTTTGTCGGGTACTCCTTCGAATAATCGGAGGCATCACTTCCTCGGTTCCATCTTCCTCAGTATGTTCCATCATCAACTCTCGTGGTGCTATAGGCAGTGTTTCACAACCACGATGGGTGGGCAGTATTCGTCTTTCTCAGGTACTTCGATGAGAAACTGGTGGTATTACTTCCTCATGTCCATCATCCTCATCACTACTGCCACTAGTATGTTCCATCATTCCTTCATCTGGTTCTGTAGGTAGTGTTTCTATGCTCACCTGTAGGGGCAGTAGGCGATCAGGATCATCCCTGAACTGTATGTGATCTTCCTCATTATCCTCAGAATCAGAAGAGGTATAACAGGGGTGGATATCTTTTACATGACGTGGTACACCATTAATCAACATGGTCTGAGGACTTATAATTTTGTCTATTTTTCCTTTGCAAAATTTTACAGTGCACCCAGCATTTGGGGGTTTTACCCAAACATGGTCTCCCACTTGATATGGTATATTGACAACGCTAACCACTGATGGTGTGACATCAATTCCTTTTATACGCTGTTCATAGCGGTAAATCCCATTAGCTGGTGCAGTTTCTGGTGTTGCATCGTCCTTTGGTGTCACATTATACCAGTACACAGCTTTTGGAATGGAACACTGTGTCCTGGCCGCAATTGTTTTAATGGTGCGGTGACACCGCTTCGCTATACCGTTACCTTCTGGGAAATATGCACATCGGTAACGCATTCTAATCCCCTATTCCTGCGTGAATTTCTGAAATTCTTGACATCGAAATGTAGTGGCGTTATCAGTCAGAATTTCCAGCAGGGCACCACGTTAAAAAAAGACAGCTCTCAACTGTCATATAATGCTAGATGCATCCTGTCGTGTCAACAGGTGCCATATCAGGAAACGTGTCGGACTACAATCTGTCAAGGTCAAAAAATGCCTGCCCTCATAATGCGTTACATCCATTCCTACTCGATATCAGTTGTCCTCCACCTCAAGCTTCCCTTTTTGCCATTGGGACAGTGCCGGATCAATTCGCTGACACTCTTCACACGAACGTATAGCTGCCTTGATTGATGCTCTTGTAGTTGAAGGACACACTCTTCGGACAAAATATGTTGTCCTCCGAATTCCGGGATGTCCACTCTGCTGATGTATTGTACAGATCTGGTCAGGTGTTAATTGATCTGTTATGGCCGCGCATGTCTGTTGTGGAGGATCAGATTCCTGCCTCATTACATCAATCCACCTCTTTGGTACTTTAGTCAAGCTATCAGCCAAATTCTGCATCGACGAAACTAAGGAAATGTCCACCTGCAAGCTGTATTCGTCAACTATACACTTCATTATTGCCAGTCTCCTTCGTACTAACATCTCACTTGCAGCTCTAGTCTTAACTTGAGCCTTTCCCGTCAAGGTGTCGGTCAACCAGTGGTAAACACACAACGAGTCAGTGTGGAGATGCACAACCTTAGCCTGCCATTGCAATGCAAGATTAAGCCCTTTTAATGTGGCATCAAGTTCTGCCAAATTTATATGCTGGGCATCATTTTTCGGACGAAGCCAGCACGCATCTTCCACAACAGCACCCAACTGTTCCAACACGACACCTGTAGTCAGTAAACTTGTGTCAACCCATGCATTCAGTTCGTTTCCAGATACTTGCCACTCACCCTGGCCAGGGTCGTTTCTATGTATTCTGGACAACATTTCAGCCATCATTTGTTGGAGAGAATCATCATCCACTATGTCGTTCCATCCTTTGGTTACTGCAGTTACCCATCTTTTTAACACTCCTGTTGCCGATCGGAGCCATCCACAGACAGGTAGATGTTCTACTAATTTACTGCAAATAGAAAACACAATGTGTCTTGTCAATACACTGGGTAACTCTGGAATTGCGCTCCCTCACTTCCATCGCAAAGTATTGCCCTTCTCATAGACCTCTAGGCCTAACACGGGCACCCCGTCCTTTAGGCGCTTAGGGTCTTTGCTTATTAACCCAAACAATTCCAGTTTTGCTCGAACCACATCTGCTGACATTATATCCTCATTAACGTAGATGTCGTCAATGTAAGCTGAAGCAGCTTTTGCTGTGGTCTCATCCTGCATCAAAATAGTTTTAATAATAGTTGTCATTATTAAGGGTGCTACGTTTAGGCCAAAACATAAACGTGTCAAACAATATCGTTTTCCCTTGATTATCACTGTCTGAAATGGCCATAATGACTCATGGACACGTATCTGCAGGTAGGCTCTCTTCAAATCCAGCAGTGCTACGTTACTCCATTTCTGACGCCACTCTCTTAGTTTAGCAGCGCACACATCTGCGTTTCCAGTGAAAGCATCAACATGTTGATTCAATTCTCGGTAATCGATTACTTGCCGAATTTTGTCTTTAGTAGGTTGTTCAACAGCCATGAGCAGAATTAATCCTTTGGGTGGTCCCAGACGTTCCTGTGGGTACGGTATTAACCATCCATTATTAATCCACATCTGAAGTTCTTCCTCATATGCGGCCCTATTCTTTGTGGAAACTGCATACTCTGGAATGGTGTTGCACAGCCGATCTGGTGCCTGGCTCATAGTCCATTTCCACTTTGCAGTCCACACCTTTTTGTTGTCGTCAAACGTAGCGCAGAAGTCCTTTTCTTCAATAGACATGGCTGCACAGACTTCTTTTCCTTCTCCAAGCATTACACCTCCAGTCGCTGTGATTATGACGCCTCCTAGTGCTTGTATTGCATCAATTCCAATCAACATGTCATAGCCAAGGGGTTTTTCTTGCATCACCAGAACATCAACTTTGGCTGTGTCACCCTTCTCAATACAGACCGTGACTGTCCCTTCACCACAACATGCTCGAGATAAACCATTGATCGTCATAATACTGACTGGTTGCTCCCGCCACATCCGACAATAATGTGCACTAACTATAGACCGGGAACACCCCATGTCTATGAGTGCTGAACACTGTACATCGTCAATTTTAACGCCAATTACCAGTAATCCTGTGTTTATTGGTTGGCAAGGGGCAAGGGTGGCGATAGTACCTTGCCCCCAACATCGTTTCTCGGACAGTTGCGAGATATGTGCCCATACTTATTGCAGCGATAGCATTGTACTGTTCTCTGTGCTCGTGGATATACACACCTCCTATCACTCCGGCAATCCTTAGCAAAATTATTGGCCTCCCCACATTTATAGCACACTGGGCCTACACACTTATTACTATCTGGGAGAGAATCTACATTGCTTCCATGCGGTTCGACTGCTGCATGTTGAATACTAGTTGCTGCTGCAATTGGCTCCTGTTCCTTACAGATGTTTCGAGCTCGGGCTAATAACTTGTCTGTTGTCAATTCATCAATTCGTGACGATGCCCGCAACAGTTTGCTGACCTCCTCAGGTAAGCCTACTAAAAAGGCACATCTTAATATCTTATTAAGTACCAACAACTTTCGTAGGTCGGCTATGTACACATCAACTGTTTCCTTGGGGTGAAGTCGCCGGCTCGTGAACTGTTGCCATGCAACAAACGGATCTGTGCCAAATGCTGCATACAGGCTGTGTTTGATTGTATTCCAGTCTGGTTCATCCCCGAGTTGCTGGTAGACTTCATAGGCCCCTCCGGTTAACCTCAAAGGAATGAGTGTGGCTGGTTCTTTAATTCTGCATAGTGTACAGATCTTCTCAGCCTTTTCCACCCATTTGACGACAGACGGTCCAGTGGTAGATCCATCAAACTCAGGTATCAAGCGAAAGTCGAATCTGTCCATTTTCTGCCTTTTGAGTCACCGCACACCGAGAGCCGAAATAGCTTATAATTCAATAACTTGAGTGTTATTTCTTCCGCCCGTCACATTAATAATTTCCTGGGTAAGGTTGACACTGTTGTCCAAACTTCCAACTTCCAAACTTCTGTATACGTAACGCACCTTCTCTCAACTCCCAACGAACTTCTGCTAATTCAACTTATTTCTTCGAAATCTAACTTCAAAATGAACTTCCCTCTTATCTCCAACCAGGAGCATCTCATTTGCATATCAGGTGATCACATTGCAGGCATATAAAGAGATAAGGCAGTCATTTTTGTTTCTTTCGTCTTCATTCATTTCATTCCACGACCGACCCGTTGAATTATGCACACATGCTAATTAGGTAAGTCGCACGTTTCCCTACAGTAGTATTGGCGAAAAATTAAAATTAGATGTAAAACAAGTAGTTTTCCAAATATTAAACCATGTAATTCTTATGCACATGGCCTACGCTCGAGCGTAGGCCATGTGCGAGCTTGCGCATACAAAATGGCCACCCGTGATAACATAGAATTACATGGTTTAATATTTGGAAAACTACTTGTTTTTCATGTAATTTTAATTTTTTGCCAATACTACACCATGACAAGGCAGTTTGGTACACGAGTGCACATTTAACAGCCTTTTTTATGTTCACGTGTAGCGTAAACGAAGGCTGGGCTGTGAAATGGAAAATAGTCCCAGAGCTAAGGGGTTAATACCATACAAACGGTAAATTTGCAACGGAAACGGTTACCATATTTTTTTAAAGCACACCGAAAACTACAAAAAACTTTTTTTTTTCTATACAAATGTGAGACGAGCCTTAAAGTAAAAAAATACTGATTTTTCTTCATTTTTAAATTTCTCGTGTCTTTATTGAAAGATGAAAACAAAAACAAAAAAAACGAAACCTTTTAGCTAGTAAATACTAAAATGCCCTTTCTCTCAGGTGGGTTATCATTTTAAGTTAAATTTACGTGATCACCCACTTTTCGAAAAAGTAATTTCTTCATATCATGAAAACTATTTTTTTGCGACGGAAACGGTTTTCAGATTCGTTTTTAGCATACCGAAATCTACAAAAAAAATATTTCGTTATATATGAACGTGAGACGGGCCTTAATGTAAACTTTTACCTAACTAAGTAGACACAAGGCAGTAAGGTAATTGCAATAAAACAATTGTTTACAGAAATTATTTTCGTTATGTCAAACATAGGACATTTAACCGTAGCTTGTTAACTTGACAACTTTGACAGAAATAAAGAAATGCTCAAGGAAGAAAAGAAAAAAAAAAACTAATTTTTTATCGAAGAGATGGACCTATAGTCCGAGAAGGGAGTGGATAAAGAAACGAATTTGAGAAGTCGCTAGCTGCCAAGATATGTCCATCAGGCTTATAAGGAGTCGTCCTTATAAAGTAACAATTTTTGAAGGAATAGAAATAGGAATCATAGAAGTTCACTTACTAGATGACAAATATTGAGAGTTCAAATTAAATCCTTTTCTTTATTGTCTTAGGAAAGTTATTTGTGTTCTTAATAGTATCCTCTGTGCTGTTTCTTATTTTATCTTTCCAAGTCACACACACACACACACACACACACACACACACACACACACACACACACACACACACACACACACACATTATTCACACACGGATGTTTTTAAAAATTCATTTGCATGGGCATTACCACATTCACCCACACCAAACCCCTTGGGGTAAAAAAGCAGGACTCTTGAAAAACGGCCACTGTAGTAAAAGACACTCTCCTCACCAAAAATATGAATTTTTGACCAAGCTTATTCCTGCCAGTTTCTGGGCCTCTTAAAAATATAAAGAGGTAAAAAAGAACTTTTTTGGCAGACACAGAGGGAGAGAGAGAGGACACGGATAGCACGCATACAGAGCGAATACAGTAGCACACACAACACACTGTATCGCGCACCAAGGAACATTGCTTTATTCTCTCTCTCTCTCTTCTTATCTCGCCGCAACACGTAGTCTATTTCTTTTCTTCTCGCACTCCCAATTCCTTACTTTCTTCCTTTTTGTACAGATTGCCACATTTGCACACAAAAAAGCAATTTCTTGCCTTTTAACGTAAATAAACAAAAGTTTATTAATTTATTTATTGTGGACTATTAACCTCACCTTTCTTAGACGTTGTTTCACGACGTTTCGGCCAATTATTTTTCTGGCCTTCGTCAGGTGGTAACCGTGACAAGATAGGAACTCCAAACTGATTAAAGTCATGCCACGAAGTCCGTAACCGATCCCCTCCTCCCCTTCTGCCTTACAGAGTGGAATTCTTGCCGGTACACTTCTTTGTGTAGGCTTCTGATGGATACGAGCTTTATGTGTTGTAACAGCTGTTCTTCTGTGATGGAGTTCACTATTTCTGCTCCTACCATGTCAAACAACAGCTGGTTTACTTCTGGCAAATAGCCGTTCTCAGCTCATTTCTTAATGCTGTTGGCTCCGTCAACCCACACATCTCCTTGTATCTATTCCCGGAAATGAATATCACCCAGTCACCATCATCTGAGTTCGGTTCTATGGTAGGTCTGTAGGGTCTCTTTACAAATAGCTTGCTGGATTGTCCTTCGTCTCTTCTCAGGGCAATGTTCTCTTGCTGTAGCTCGAGGATCTGTTAAAGTAATGTCTGCCGTGTTTGTTCGTCCATATTCCAACGTTGTTTTTAACAGGTTTCCTATATCGGTGACACCATGTAAAGTGTCAGCAAGACAATGTATATTTGAAAACACACCTGTTGCCATTAATGTCTTGTTTAAGTAGCTCTGGCCAGCTTTTGGTAGGATTGAAACCGCTACCTTCAGACAATTCTCACCTAGAATTGTAGAGATTCAATGTCTATATCCACTGTACCATGGGCCCTGAAGGGCTTATAAATCCATGTTTATTATCTGACCTCCCATGATCGGATCCATACCGAATAGCACCATGGATAGAGCCATTGAATCTCTACGGTTCCAGGTGAGAATTGTCTGAAGATAGCGGTTTCAATCCTACTCAAAACCGGCCAGAAACTTACTTGGCCAAAACGTGGTGAAACGACGATAACTACGGATGGCGGTGATTGCTGAGAATGCAGTTAGGCGATTCGGAGTTCCTATCCCATCGCGGTTACCACCTTAAGAAGGCCAGAGGAATAGTTGGCCGAAACCTTGTGAAACAACATTTAAGAAAGTTAGAATAATAGTCTGCAATAAAGAAATTAATAAATTATTAAATATAAACAAAAGTTTCTTTTCCATTATTCCATAGTGTATTTCTTTTTCATTTATTGTTAGGGGGAATTATGCAAATTCCTAACAAAGTGGTGACCCGCTTTTGAACACTGCATTTTAAAAAACAAAACAAACGAAAAGGAAGAAGAAAATGGAATCACAACCTTCGGAAACCCCTCTAACTACACTATCATTGAATGTCCCAGCTTTTAACTTGACTAACATCAAGTCCTGGTTTGTTCAAATCCAGGCATTATTTGATGTGAAACAAATCACCTCCCAGAGAACGTGGTATTGTTTCTTAACAGAAAAACTGCCAGTGGATATCGTTGAGGAAGTAACAGATTTAGTTGAAAATGTTCCGGATGGCAACCCATATGAAAGTCTCAATGAAGCGATTTAGAAATGGACCGGGGTCTCTAATGAAACCTTTTCACTCAGGTTGAATTAGGAGACCATACCCCATCACAACTACTATGGCACATTCAACCTTGCTGAGCGACAATGAAATGTCTGATAATATTATGCGGAGCTTATGGCTGGACAAATTACCCACTAAACTACATAAATTCTTGCATCCATGACATGATGAAGACAAAAAAACAAGCTGACATAGCAGATCAAATTCATGAAAGTCTCTGAAGCTGCAACCAGCCCAAAAAAGAGACGAGGAACTGAACAAACTCAAGTTATGGTAGAAAAACTTTCAAAACAACTACAAGGCTTACTACATGCAGACCGTCGGTACTCCCATAATAAATGACCAGGTTATAGAAAACAAAGTTTTAGCAGAGGCCGAAGTGAAAATCCTGATAAAACAAATATTGTTATTATCACAGAAGATTTGGTACTGAGGTGAAGTGCTGTATACATCCTCGTTCTTTTAACAACATGAATCTAGGAAACAGAAATATCAGCTAGTAGAGATGACAACTGTTGCTAGATTTTTGACAAAAGGACATCAGGTTATATCCACGACCAAATTCATGGATGTAATTTTTTAATAGACATAAGCGTGATACAACCAACACAAAATCAGGAGAATATGCCACAATCACTTACAAGCAGCTAACGGTAATAAATAATACCAACTTACGGAGAGAAATCTCTGAATATTAATCTTTGCATACGATGGAATTTTTTGTGGAATTTTACTATAGCCAGTGTCACACCCCCATAGAAGTAGACTCGCTCACTTGCATGAAAGGCGAGAGTGAGCTACTTAAACAAAACATTAATGGCAACGGGTGTGTTTTAAAATATACATTGTCTTGCCGACACGTTACATGGAAACCTGTTACAATACCTGTTGGAATATGGACAAAATAACACAGCAGACATTACTTTAACGGATCCTCAAGCTACAGCAAGAGAACATTGCCCTGTGAAGAGACGGAGGACTATCCAGCAAGCTATTTGCAAAGAGACCCTACAGACCTACCATAGAACCGAACTCAGATGATGGTGACTGAGTGATATTCATTGACTCCGGAATAGATACAAGGAGATGTGTGGGTTGACGGAGCCAACAGCTTTAAGAAATGAGCGGTTTACTTCTGGCTGTTCACCAGAAGTAAACCGGCTGTTGTTTGACATGGTAGGAGCAGAAATACTGAACTCTGTCACGGAAGAACAGCTGTTACGACACATAAAGAAGCCTACACAAAGAAGTGTACCGGCAAGAATTCCACTCCGTAAGGCAGAAGGGGAGGGGGGGGCGATCGATTATGGACTTCGTGGCATGACTTCGATCAATCACAAAATTCTGCAACTTTTCAGTGACTTGTCCTCCGAATGGGATAGGATGTGGTCGGAAAGTCAGCTACTTCAACAATATGGTAACAGGACAAATGGTGACAGGGCTGGCAAACCTGGAGCATCAAAGCAAGGTGCTGTCAGAGGCTGTGTCACTTGCAATACTGGAAGAAAAATTCAACAGGCTTGTCAGTCTATCCCCCATCTCCACAGTAGTGCATACCCTACTACAATGAGCATACAGAGGTCAAGCCACAGGCAGCGGCCTCGGGAGAACCAGACTATATCAACCCTGAGAGACACTGAACATTGTAAATGGTGTAGGAGAGCTCACACCCTGATGGCTCAAAAGGACGAAGGGGCTACCCGGTAGCAAAGATGACTTGTCACAATTGCGGCTTGACTGGACATTTAAAAAGGGTCTGCCGAAATCCGAAGCAGGGCTCTAGCAACAGATCTACAGCAGGAGTGGTTGGAGCAGAATCCAGAACTTTCACTACCCAAAGACACAAAACGGGTTGTAACCGGATGATTTGCCAAGATGGACAAATAAAAAAGGGAGGTGAAGCCAACCTGACAAATCCAAAGGCCGTGCCACATGTTATTTGGAACAAAAATAAATTCCGAAGAGATACTCCTGATCCAGCACCAACCCTGATGGTAGAGATAACTCCGATTCCAGAGACCCATGCAGAATTCGGGCACATCTTCATAGGGCCAGCTGGCCTTCATACTCACTGGATTGATGCAATTGCAGACACTGGGGCACAGACATGCTCTAGCGGACCAGAAATCAAAAAAATTCTGAAGTTTCCAGACAAATATCTAGTACCAACCAGTCATCGAATTTGGGGAATCACAGAAAACCTACTAAACATAAAAGGCACGATATTTGCTAAAATCAGAGTAGAATCGTGGGAAACACGTCAGATTATATATGTATAAAAATATATATCAGATTTCTGCCTATCCAAGTCAGCCCTAAAAGACCTTGGTCTGGTACCAGACAACTTTTCAGATCCAACTTCACAGCAGAACGTGGCAACTAGCGACAGCGGAAAGGCACCATGTGGGTGCCCACAAAGAACTTATGTCCTATCTAAACTGGACAATAATATCCCTTTTGCCCTTACGGAAGAAAACAGACCCTGATTGAAACGATGGATGAAGGAGCATTTTGAGTTCAGTGCATTCAACGTATGCCTACATCAACGACTGCAGGTGATGAAAGGAAAACCTATGGACATCACGTTCAACCCAGGGGCCAAACCCTTAGCTGTTCACACCCCAGTCCTAGTCTCACACCATTGGAAGAAAAGAGTCAAGGAGGACCTCGACCGAGACATGGCATTGGGCATTATAGAACATGTACCAGTGGGTACACTTACAACATGGTGCTCCAGAATGGTAGTTGCACCAAAAAAGGATGGGTCACTGAGATGTACAGTAGACCTACAAAAGCTCAACACTGCTACCCTACGAAAAACCCATCATACACCATCTCCTTCCAACCAGGCATCATTGGTGCCTGCAAAAACTAGAAAAACCGTCTTGGATGCATGGAATGGCAATCATAGCCTAACCCTCTCCCCATCGGCAAGAGATGCAACTACCTCCATCACGGAATTGGATAGATATTGTTATCTTCGGGCATTACAAGGATTCTAAGCATCAGGAGACACATATACATGCAGGTTCGACAATATCACTGTAGATATGCCCAGGAAAACAAGGTGTATAGACGACACGATACTATGGGATGACTCTATTGAAACATCATTTGGCATACTATGAAGTACATAAATAACTGCAGCAAAAAATGGTAGTGGAATTTGCCGGATTCTTGATAATGGTTCTTAATAACCCACCAAAAAATGACTGAAGCAATACGGAATTTTCCGACACCAAAAAGTATAACTAACATAAAATCCTGGTTTGGAATGGTAAACCAGGTAGCCTACGCATTTTCTCAGGCCAAAGTAATGGTCCCATTTCGGGAGCTGCTAAAGACAAAAAAAATCAAAAGTTCTACTTGGACAGCACACTCGATCGAATCTTCTGAGAGTCGAAAAGAAGAACCACAGAAGATATCGAGAACAGTGTAAGAACCTTCGAAGTGAGCAGACCAACTTCAGTAAGAGAGGCTTGGGATATTTTCTTTTCCAGAAGCACTGCAACTGTGCCACCAAAGCCGGACCAAAGTGTGATGAGGACCACTGGAGATTAATCCTGGCTAGCTCCTGATTTACTAATGATGCAGAATCCCGATATGCATCAGTTGAAGGAGAGGCATTGGCATTAGTCTACGGACTGGAAGC
Source organism: Euprymna scolopes (assembly GCF_053919585.1). Lineage (NCBI taxonomy): Eukaryota > Metazoa > Mollusca > Cephalopoda > Sepiida > Sepiolidae > Euprymna > Euprymna scolopes. The sequence goes on along the minus strand of NC_136506.1, from coordinate 57,746,361 downwards.
ATGCTGCATGTTTGTTTTGGGATGCCCAGAGCTGTTAGTCACTGTTGACCATAAGCCATTGGTAAAGAACTTCTCGGACAAAGCTCCAGAGGACATAAAGAACCCAAGACTGTTCAACTTCAAAGAAAGGTCCTTGATGTACAAATTTTGAATAAAGCATCTCCCTGGCAAACTCAATGCAGCAACAGACTGTACATCAAAATGCCCAGTAACATTAAGCTAAGAGGAAGCAAACAAAAAAGACATTGACTAAACCATGGATAGTGCCATAAGTGCATTATTTAACTCCACCTATGAGCAGGACCCCAAATTAAAGGGCAATAACATGGGACAGGATTGTGGCTGCAGCTGCTACTGATGAGGAATGCTATACCCTTGCCAAATTCATACAAAATGGTTTCCCTAAATCTCGGCATGAACTGCCAAAGACAATTCACCAGTTTTGGCATATGAAAGAGGAGTTATATTGTTTGGAAGGGGTGACGATAATGGAAAATAAAATCCTCATACCCAGAAAACTATGTGCGGAGATACTGGAATCGCTCCATTCGACACATCAGGGCATCAATGGAATGTTGGCAAACGCAAGACAATGGCTATTTTGGCCAGGACTGGATGTGAGCATTCGTGAGACCCAGGCCCAGTGCAAAGTATGCAACGTAATAGCTCCGTCACGACCTAGGGAACCCCTAATGGCATCCTCGCACCCCAAGTTCCCATTTCAGAAGATGGTGATGGACTTTTTCGATTTATGAGGAAAGAACTACCTAGTATATGCAGATAGATACACCGGATAGGTAGAAGTCACTCTGATGTCATCCGGGAATGTGACGCCCTACGAAACTGGTTCTGCACATACAGCGTCCCGGAGGAACTGTCAACTGGTGGTGGACCACCGTTAGACTCAAGTGAATGTAACCGGTTCCTAGATAATTGGGGCATGAGAAAACGAACATCATCGGCATATTACTCTCAAAGCAACGGGAGAACAGAATTGGCCGTTAAAACAGCTAAAAGGATACTTATTGATAGCATGGACAGTTGCGGTCGCCTATGCCAGGACCGGGCAGCTAGGTCTCTATTGACTCATTGCAACACTCTGGTACAAGACCTACCTACATATGTCTCCAGCGATGATGCTGGTCAGTTGCATGATAAAGGACCATCTTCCAGTGCTCCAGAACCAATATCGAATCCATAAACGTTGGAGAGAAATCAGTCGTTATAGGGAAACAGCGATGGCAAAAAGACACTTACAGAATAAAAGGGAATACAATCTAAAATGTCACCCACTTCAGGAACTGAAAATCGGGGAAACGGTGCAGGTTCAAAACCAATCTACTGGAATCAGCTCGTCCTTATCCAAAGACATGTACATTTGCCAGCTACTACAAAAATATCCACAACTCTCTCAACCATTTAAAAACACAGACACCATAAAGCATAATGCCAAGCACTACATCAAAACAACTGAACAACTTGACTATACCCCCCACCCCCAAATGATTGAAACTGGATTGCAAAAGACGAGTTTCAACATATGCTACAGCAAGGGATCATATGATCCTCGAAAAGGGCTTGGTCTTCCCCTCTCTACATGGTGTAAATGTCAGATGCTATGACAAGGCACCCTTGTGCTGATTTTAGAAGATTAAATGTGAAAACAGTCCCGGATAGATACCCTATTTCACATATCCACAATTTCGCCATCGGACTGCAAAGCGCCACCATATTTTCCAAGTTGGATCTCGTAAAGGCATATTACCAAGTTCCAATATTAATAAAACTGCACTGACCACACAATTTGGCCTTTATAAGTTTGTACAGATGCCTTTTTGGCTTAGTAATGTCTGCCAAACCTTTCAAAGGCTAATAGACAAAGTTTTTAGAGGTCTGCCATTCATAGTTGCATCTGTGGATGAAGTTTTAATCACCAGCAGAACACTCAGCAAGCACAGACAACATTGGAGCTAACCTTTCAAAGACTAAAATAAACATTGAGAAATGTATTTTTGGCCAATGAGAGGTAATTTTCTCGGACACTTAATTGGCAAGGACGGAATATCTCCACTACCCTAGAAAGTAAGTGTTATTGTAAATTTCCCACAACCCACATCTGTCAATTTATATTAACTACAACGATTTTTACCTAACTGTTCTACAGTACTTGCACTGTTAACATGTTTGTTAAAAAACAAAACAAAAAACTAACAATGAAAGTTAGAGGGAATTTCCTTAGAAACCTTCAAACAAGTTAAAACTGCTTTGATCAACTTCACAAAATTGAATTACATAAAGGACAGTGAGGGCACAAAACTTACACTTACAACAGATGTATCAGATATAACTGTCGGAGCAGTCATACACCAACTGGCCAACAACACAATGACTCCTATATCATTCCTTTCTGCCAAGCTAAGCAAGACACAAACAAAATACAGTACTTTTTCAAGGGAGCTACTAGCAATTTACTTTGCAATTAAACATTTTAAGGAATTTTTGCATTTATATCGATCATAAATCATTAACATATGCTCTGTATACACACATAGATAAATACAGTCCACAAGAAATCAGATATCACGATTATATAGCTCAATTGTCCACAGATATCTGATATGTTAAGGGACAAGAGAACATCATAGCAGATGTGCCATCTTAAGCTACAATTGCCTCTTTAATTTCAGGTCATTAAATATGAAATTAATCACACAAGAGCAGGAAAGAGATAAAATACTTCCAGCTTTACAATAAAGAACATCCTTACAACTAAAAGAAATGCCTATACCATTTGGTATAACTAAATTTTATTGTGATGTATCAAAAACACACCCATGTCCATATATACAACCTAGTAGCAGACAAGTTTTTCAACATTTTCATAACTTATCTCATCCAGGAAAAAGAGCCACTGTGAAATTAAAAGCAGAATGCTTTGTTTGGCCCAATATGAAGACAGACATTTGCAATTAGACTAAAACTTGCATACCTTGCCAAAAAAGTAAACTTCACGGACACACAGGTGTGCTGAAAGTGCCAAGTGGTGACTTGGCACTTTCAGCACACATGATGCTAGATTCACCAATGTTCATATCGACTTAGTAGGACCTTTACCCACCTCAAAAGGACATATAAACCTGCTCACTATAGTTAACAGATTTTGTAGATGGCCTACAGCCATAGCAGTCAAAGACACTTCAGTTGCAACAATAGCCAGAGTTATACTGCAGGACTGGATAACAATTTTTGGAGTACCTTCAGTAATTACAACATACAAGGGCTCACAGTTCTAATCAACCCTTTTTGCTGAATTTAATCAGTTGTTAGGAGCAAATCATATTAAGACAACTGTCTATCATCCCTATGCAAATGGGATGGTAGAACGATTCCACAGACAAGCTTCCTTGGCTATGTATTTAAATAAGGCGGACTGGACAGACAATTTACCACTAATTCTCCTAGCGATAAGAAACATAGTGAAAGTAGATTTACAGAGCACACCGGCAGAAGTAGTTTTAAGATCAGCATTGACTCTACCTGGACAGTATTTCAATCCAAAGACAAACATTTCACCCACAACATCATTTGTAACGGAATTAAAACATAAAATGTCTCTTTTCAACTTTACATCCACCATGAAAGCAAACAAACAAACTTACATCCCAAACGGTCTTCATACCTGCAAATATATATTTATCAGGAACGACGCAGTTAAAAAGCCATTTTGTCCAAATTATTCAGGACCACACCTAGTTTTGGATAGCCATGAAAATTCTTTTTAGCATCCTAAGGAAAGAAAAGAGAGATAATATCACTATTGATTGCATTAAACCTGCACATATTGAGGAACATCCTCATGCAATTCCTCTACAAAAAGAAATTCACACAGAACATAAGGAAGCTGAAAACTGAAATACTGACATCACACCTACTACAAAAGCATTTTTAGGAGTATATTACATATAAACAAAATATCTTTCATATTTTTTTTAATCTGGAGGAATATTTGTGCTGTTTCTTATTTTATCTTTCCAAGTCACACACACAAATAAAAATTTGTTTACACCCGGGTGTTTCTAAAAATTAATTTGCGCAGGCATTACCACATTCACCCACACCAAACCTCTTGGGGTAAAAAAGCAGGACTCTTGAAAAAGGGCCGATGTAGTAGGAAATACTCTCCTCACCAAAAATATGAATTTTTGATCAGGGTCGATAAAAAAGTTTATATCTGCCAGTTTCTGGAACCTCTTAAATAAATATAAAAAAGCCCAAAAGAATTTCGGCAGACAGAGAGAAGACATGGATAGCACGCATGCAGAGTGAATACAGTAGCACACACAACAGGCTATATCGCACACCAAGGAACATTGCTTGACTCTCTCTCTCACCTCGCCGCAACACGTTGTCTATTTCTTTTCCTTTCACACTCCAAATTCCTTACTTTCTTCCTCTCTTCCTTTTTGTACAGATTACAAATTTGCACACAAAAAGTAATTTCTTTCCTTTTAATATAAATAAACAAAAGTTTCTTTTCCATTATTTCATAGTGTATTTCTTTTTCATTTATTGTTTGGGGGACTTATGCAAATCCCCAACACCTCTGTAAAGTATTTTTTTTTTTTAGATAATCATGCTTTCCTTTTTTTAAAAATGTTTTAGCACCGTTCCTTTTCTTTTTATAACTTCCTTGCATGAATTCTCTCGTGCTTAAGAAAAGTATAAACAAGTTCTTTCTTCTCTACTTGAGAGGAAAACTAACCGATTTAATCCAAACACTCCTAACGCTTATAATGCTAACAACAAGTGAACAATTCTTCACATATTTCCAACAGCCTTCCTGTCAAGTGGATTAGAAAGGACAATCTCTTAGTCATATTTGCATGTAGCTTAGAAACTTCTTGAGGCGGATTTTCGATTCTTCATTTCATAATTATCTTTTCCAAGATAATTGAATATTCAAATCTCTCTGCCATAATTCAAATTTAAAACAAATTTTTATGTTTTAGTTTAATTGCACTATGCATTGCGCATTCGACAACATAAATTAAGGAAAATAGATACCAAGTTTATTTATATACAACCGTAGACTTTATTTAAAACAAGAAAGAATATTTATACATTTTTTATGAACAATAACTTTTGTGAAAAATGCATAAGAACGTTTGCATCATATGTGCGAGTTGTTTGTCTTTGCTGATCGTGTGTGGACTGAAATTAAATATTTGTTTAATATTGTTACCGAAGTAATTCATGATTATAAAGCGTGTAGAAGGGAACAGGATGGTCTGCTTGTGTTATAGACGATCCCATCCCCATGTGTATAGTGAATGTATTGGATGGCAGAAGATGTTAAAGCAAAAGTAAAAGCATAATAACGACGAAAACGTGTAAATAAATCAGCAAAAGAATGCAGATTTATTTACATGAGAAATATTAAGAATATAAATAGAAAGAATAAGCGTTCGTTGAGAATGAGAGTTCGTTACTTGCAATTGACAGCTGCGAGAGGCTGACGGATAGTCAGGAACGCTGTTGGCTGGCCGATGCCCCCAATAGGAGCGACTCTTCGTTACATGTCGACTGGTCGAGGGATCAGCGGAAAAGAGGGGAAAATATGAGAGACAGGAAGTCACGTGGCTGTGTCGCTCTTCGGTTATGAGAGTTAAAGGGCAACAATCGAGTTAGCCTACGAATTTCCATTCCCACAAGAGTTTTTGTTCATGATTTGCAACTTACCAACCAGACACACGTGTTCCAAGTCTCATTATTACACATTCATGCACAACACAGCATGACATGGTGGCAAGTGGTATCATCATACAATGCATAATCTTATAATGTCACAGAAAAAAAAAGGGTAAAACAGTGAGTTAAAAAAAAAAAAAAAAGATTTTTTTTCTCTTACCTTGCACACTAAACGAATTACTGCACATTCGGATTTTTTTATTTCTTTTTTTCCCGCGCCACACAAACTGTCTGTACTTTTTTCACACTTTCATATTGTAATGGCCACAGTTTTGTTGCAAGTCCCTAGTTTTGATTGGTGCTCGACATGTATTGCCAAATCGTTCAAACTATTTTGACAACGAATGGAACTTTATTTCACCATCAAATCAACAAAACACGAGGATAAAGTCCCTCCAATTCTTCTCGTGACCGGCAAAGAAGGTTTACGCCAGTATAACAGTTGGTCGATGTTGGATGATGATCGCAAGGATCCACAAATGATATTCACTGCATTTTTGGAGGAGCTAGAACCAGCAACAAATCACCGCATTTGTAGATTGGAACTCGGAAAATACCAGCAGAAATCAAATGAAACAACAGACATCTTCATCAACAGATGTCGACTATTGGCAAAGAAATGTGATTTCAGTGCTGATGAATTAAACGAATGCCTCGTTGAGTTACTAATTGCCAGCACACCGAAGGGTTACAGAATCGAGGAAGCTGTTAGATTAGCCCATTCACATGAGGCATCAGCAGTTTATGTTAACCACCAGTAATAGGGATCAACACAGATAGCCGCAATAAGCCGTGGTACACACCAGCAGCAAGGGACCGAAAACATGGACAAACTTGCAAAAAGTGTGGATCCCATTACCGTTTTGGCAAAGAACACTGCCCTGCCAAAAATGATATATGCCACACATGCGGCAAAACAGGCCACTGGGCTACAGTTTGAACCTCAGGGAAGCACAAAACCAAGAGACAACAAGGAAGGCCCTGGCATAACAGTCATAACCAACAATGGGAGTCTGGCAGAAAAATAAACAGCATCGCCAAACACGACGACCAAGCCATGACTGACATAGACACAGCAATGGAGAACCTCACATTTAGCTCCATCACAGCTAACAGTGGAAACTGAGCAAACATGAAAGATCCTCATACCTTCAACCTGAAAGTAGATACAGGGGCACAAGCAAATACATTGCCTATCCGCATATTCCACAACATGTACCCTAGCAGTATAGACGAAGCTGGAAACTCCGGATCACTCACCTCAACTCAATGGCTACTAACAGCCTACAACAATATCAGGATAAACTGTTATGGCACCACAGCTATTAGGTGCAAGTATAAAAACTCCCCATAGCTGGATGCCCAATTCTATGTGGTTGATGTACCAGGAGCAGCCATATTAGGCATGCCAACATCAGTGGCTCTTAGGGTAGTGACAATGAACTGTGCCATCTCAGCTCAACACCAATCCATCAATAGTGTAGCTGACCTAATGCATCTCTACCCTGAAAGATTCGACCGTATTGGTGAATTTCGGAACACTCACAAGCTTGTTGTCAACCCCAATGTACCATGCCATAGAGACCCACCGAGAAGGACACCTATAGCCATGCGTGGAAAAATCAAATTGGAACTCGACAAGATGGAATCGCAAGGAGTCATTTGCCGCATCAACGAACCCACAAACTGGGTAAGCTCTCGCACTTATGTCATCAAACATGACAACACAATTAGGGTTTGCTTAGACCCACGAGTGCTAAACAAAGCTCTCATACGGCCGTACCACCAAATTCTGACTCTCAAGGAGCTGAACTACCGGTTTGCAAAATTCTTCTCAAAGTTAGACGCTAAGTCTGGGTACTGGTCTATAAAGCTCGACCCTGGAAGCCAGCTACTAACAACCTTCCAAACGCCATTTGGAAAGTATTGTTTTGAACGACTGCCATTCGGTTTGTGTCAGTCAGGACATTTACCAACTCGAGATGGACAGAATACTCGAGAACAGTGCCGGCTCGTGCCTAAGACTAGTGGGGGTGCTGTTGTAAAGAAAATACCTATTGTTTTAATATTGTATAAAAATAAAACAAACATAAAAAACATAATTTATACGTATGCACACGTATAAAAATACAATAACTTAAAGGAATCCTAAATGGATGTAAATATTTTAAATATTTTACTTATTACATTCATTTGAAAGTAAACTTCATTCTTCTTGTTTTAATTTGTGAGAAAAGATTGATAATTTTCTCATTAACTTCTGAATGACTGCTGAAGAACTTTTTATCAATTGAAAGCACTGCAAGTTCATTTAGTCTTTCGCAACCCATGGTGCTCCTTAGAAAAGTTTTTATTCTTTTCAGAGTTGAAAAACAACGTTCTACCTCTGATGTAGTCATAGGAATTGTCAAGATAATTTTTATGAGTTTTGTGATTTTACTAAGAACATCGTTTAAATTGTTTTCCAAAATAAATTTCAGGAGATCAATTACTTTGCAATACTCATGGATATCTGACCTACTATAAAATATTTCTAGCTCAGTTTCAAACTTTTCTTTGTCAGTCATGGAATATGCTTCAGTTGTCAAGGATATCTCTTCTGTAGGTAGTTTTTTTTCTTAAAACTAGCAAAGCTTATCTTGTAAAACAATTTAGCAAGTATTAAATGTTTAGTTGAAGAATATCTGTCCGTTATATCAACAGATATATAGTCACACAGTTCTTTAGCTTCGCCCTTGAGTGTTTGTGATGGATTTTCACAGTATTTGGTGTTTCTTATCTCTAAAATAGCAGTTTTGAAATTTGTTATGTATTCATTGGCTTTATATATGCTAATTTCCCGAGAAATAATTTCAACATGAGACATAATTTTATGAAATAGCTCAAACCAAAATATGAAATTTTCATCGTTCAAATATTTCAGAATTCCTGTCGCTTTTGCAACGGTCTCATCTACATATGATGTTGACTGAATTTCAGTGACAGTTTTTTAATGCTTGAACATTTTCATGAACTCTATTTATGATCCGTATGTTACAGTTCCACCTTGTGGCGGATACATGTAGAATGCTTACATCCAGATGCTTCTTGAAAAATGAACAGACGCTGTGGTGATCTAGAAACGAAAGTCGGGATAGCCAAAATGTTAGAGATAAATATTCTAGCATTTCGTATAATGCTTGCTGCATTTCTCATTAGTAAATTAAGTTGATGCGCATAACAGTGGGTGAAATGTGCATTACTATAAACTGCTTTTATTTTCGCCTGAACACCAGCTTTTTTGCCTTTCATGACATTTGCAGCATCAAATGTCTGAGCTATCAGTTTTTGGCGATTCCCTTGAAGGATTATATCTAATTGTTGTAGAATACATTTTGATATCCCATCAGCGGTTTGGTTTTCTGGAATAAAGGATCCCCAAAAGCGTTCAAGTATTGTTTCATCCAAGATTTACTGTAAAAGAATGATCATTTGTGTATGTTCAGACAAATCTGTTGTATCGTCAGCCATGACAGCTACAAAGGAACCTTTGCTAATTTCTGCCCTTATTTCATCACCGTATATTTGTAAAAGACAGTCAAGTATGTCATTCTGAATAGTCCTGGAAACACCTTTGAAGATATTACTGGTTTCTAAGTGATTCTTTTAATCTGGACCTAATTAAGATGCAAAATTTAAAAATCCTCTAAATACACTTGGATTTACTGAATCATCTTTTTCATCATGTCCTCAAAGCTCCCACAAAAGAAAATACAATCTATTATCTTAGATAGAATTTCACGGGTCTTCTTAACATTCATGTTATGATGATTGATTGAAAGTCTGTAGGCCTCACTAAGTGTTTCTTTAATATTCATAGCCCCCAAAATTGATAGGGAAACTACATTATCAACGTGCTTCTCATGCTTTTCAGTTCTATCTTTCATTTTGCTAATAGTTCTGAAACTATCTTTTGTCCACGTTACATCACCCCCTAACAACAAACAAGGAAAGTAGAACAATGCCTTTTTTAGTTCACAGCCGCAAAGCCAACTTTTCCGTTGGTACCATTAAAGCTACGAATATACACTTTGTTGTTGCTAATGCCGGGCTGAAATATTTGAATATCAGGCGTTGAACAGCTTCTTTTCTTAATTTCAACTTTATCATGGAGAGACAGCTGTTGAAGTTCATTTACCGTCGCAGAACTTATTTCTTGGGGATGCAAGGAAGCCATGGTTAAATTCTTTTTATATCAATTGTGTTGAGAAAGGTAAGTACTAGGTAGTCTATTAGTAGAATATCAATTAGGGTAGAAGGAATACAATGTTTACGTGATCCTCTTTTTGCGATTCAACTGAACTGGAAGTTCTGAGTTGAATCATACTTTTATAACTTTTAGGTCACAGATTTTTATTAACGAAAAAAGTTTTACTATTTAACAACGGTTTTATTTATTTATTAGCTTGTTGTTAATTAAAAATAGGCGTACAACAAAATAAGCTTGTCATTAAAATTGCTTTTTTAATACAAATATTTTTAACTTTGCCATTATAAGCCGTCGAAAAAGGGGTAATACGCAAAAACATTTTAATTAAAAAACACTATTGTAAATTTTGTACATTTTACAGGCTTTTTCCGCAGGCAAACAAACGAAAAACATTTTTTAAATACATTCTATCTACAATTTTTTAATAATTTATTTTTTCATAAAAACAAAATCTTTGAAATTTACTTGCCTGCAAACGATGGTAAAGTTAGGAGTTTACCATTTAAAATGGTTTTATTGGATAACAGTTTTATTTAAAATTTAAAAATGTGTGTTTATAACAAAACTTTGTAAATAAAATATAGAATAAAAAAGTTTACATGTTTGTACTATGAGGAAACAAAAAAAAAATTAAAGATACATAATTTTATTTACAAATCTTTTTACAACTTTTTATATAAAAATAAAAACAAACATTGCTATTTACTGGTCTTATTATAAAAACGGTTTTACATACTCGTCTTGTTATTGCACATTTTAATTTAAAAAAAAACTTTGTTCAAAGTGTAAAACTTCTTACATTGTCCTCGTGGGATGTAAATAAAAGCTAAAGCTTATATATATATATAAATATATATATATATATATATATATATATATATATATATATATATATATATATATATATAAAATGTGTGTGTATATATATATGTGTGTGTATATATATGTGTGTATACATATGTGTGTATATATATATATCGTGTGTGTGTGTATATATATATATATGTGTGCATATATGCGTATGTGTATATATATGTGTGTGTATGTGTATATATATGTGTGTGTGTATATGCGTGTGTATATATGTGTGTGTGTATATATATATATATGTGTGTGTGTATATATGTGTGCGTGTATGTATATATATGTGTGTATATGTGTGTGTGTATATACATATGTATATTTATTGAATTGTAACATCATCACTATCGTCATAACCATTGAGGAATCATACCGTTTTCTTTTTGTTTTTTTTTAAACGCTTCTCTCAATTTTAAAAATAAAAGATAAAAATAAAAGAAATAACAAAAAAAAAAAAAAAAAAAAGCAAAACAAACATGTTGCATGCATGGGTTTTGTTTTATCTGGAGTGGAGAGGGCTCCAGAAAGCCATCGTGAAGGAAGCCTCTCTAGGAGAAGCAAATCTCTGATCTAAAAAACAAAGCGGAAGACCAGTACCCCCATTAAGCTGGTCTGCAGTTTGATTTGTTGCTGGCTATTTTGCTCCTGCATGTTGCTGGATATCAACATTTTGAACCGAGAGAGAGACTAGCTGTCGTACAAAGCTAAATCTCTGGAATAACATCTTTGTACAGATACTTCCTCAGACATTTGTCAAAAAAAAAAAAAAAAGAAAGAAAAGTCCTATTGGCGATGGCTGTCCATATAAACAGGAACAGAAGATATTATGCTAAACGATCCCCACTCCAGCTTTGTTGCTGGAATGTGAGAACACTTATTGACAATGGTAAAAGACTAGAACAGAAGACTGCAATTTTGACTAAGGAATTGCAAAGATACAATATAGACATTGCTGCACTCTCTGAGATACGTTTCGCAGGTGAGGATCAACTGGTTGGGCGCGAGTATGGCTACACGATCTTCTGGTCTGGTAGAGCTGAAAAGGAGAGGCGTGAGGCTGGTGTTGGTTTTGCAGGTAAGAACTCCTTAATTGACAAGATCGAACAGCCAGTAGCCATAAATGATTGTGCAATGACATTGAGAATGCCCCTTGCTGCTGGTCGTTATATGAATGTTCTTTCTGTCTATGCGCCGACTCTTACTTCGCCTGAAGACGATATTACGCCCTTTTATCATATGCTTAGATCTGTTATCACCGGTTTGCCAAGCGCTGAGAGTTTGGTGGTTCTTGGTGACTTCAATGCACGGGTTGGATCAGACAATGAGACTTGGTCTCCATTAGGTCCATATGGCATTGGTAGAGTCAATTCAAATGGTATGCTGCTTCTCCATCCCTGCAGTGAACTAAATCTTGTTATCACCAACACTTTTTCCCACCAGAAACACAAGGAGACCTGGTTCCATCCCCAATCTAAACATGGCCATTTGCTAGATTACATACTGTGTAGACGTGGTGATTTTGGAAATTTTTGCAAAGTTAGAGTAATGCGTGGTGCTGACTGTGGTACTGATCATTTAATGGTCAGAGCTAAACTGAGAATTACAGTTCGCAAAAAAAGCCGTTTCAATGGTGTCAAAGTGCCTAAACGTATTGATGTTTCCAAATTGAAGGATCCAGTCGTACAAAGTTCCTTGAAATCTGCTTTCAACCAGGTGGATTTCTCAGATTGTGACTGGGAGACAGTAAGAGATACAATATACCAAAAAGTTGTTGAAGTTCTTGGATTGAAGGTTCCCAGACATAGAGATTGGTTTGCTGATAATTTCGATCAAATTAAGCCTCAAATTGATAGAAAGCGGAAAGCTTATTTGAAACTTCTTAACTCTTCACCTCTGAACGAGCCAGCGCTCGCTGCCCACTTTTCTTCTGTTAGGAGTGAGGTTCAGTGTTGTGTGCGCCAAATAAAAAACAAATGGTGGTCTACCCTCTCCAGGGAGATACAGACTGCCTACGATCATAGAGATGTCAAGACATTCTACACTTTGCTTCATCAGGCTTATGGTCCGAAATCCTCTTCAACTACACCACTCCTGGCGAAGGACGGGAAAACCTTGCTGAAAACCTCAGATGGAATTAAGCATCGATGGCATGAACACTTTCATGATCTTTTTCATAACCCATCCAATGTTGATGTTGCTGCAATAGAAAGTATCCCTCAATGTTCCTTTTGTCCGGAACTTGATGTTGAACCGACTCTTGTGGAAACAGTTGACTGCATAAAACAGATAAACTCGAACAAAGCCCCTGGGCTGGATGGCATCCCTGTTGAGCTGCTGATACATGGTGGTGTCAATGTACATTGTGTGGTCCACTCTTTGATACTGTCAGTATGGCAGGGTGACCCGGTTGCCCAAGATTGGGTAGATGCCATCTTGGTTATGTTGTACAAAGGAAAGGGTACAAGATCTGATTGTGGAAATTATCGAAGTATTTCGCTGCTGAGTGCGGTTGGAAAGGTATTTGCACGGCTCTTGCTAAACCGATTGGAAAAGTATGTATGTCCTAATATCCTTCCGGAATCCCAGTCTGGTTTTAGAGGTGGGCGAGGAACTGTGGATATGGTGTTTTCTGCTAGACAGCTCTTGGAAAAATGTATTGAACAGCGTATGCCTCTTTGCCAGGTGTTTGTGGACTTAACCAAGGCGTTTGACACAGTCAACCATTAGGCTCTCTGGAAAGTGCTGGAAAAATTTGGCTGTACACCTGCTTTTACAGACAAGTTCAAGCAACTTCATCATAGTATGAAAGGTCGCGTCAACTTCAATGGTCAGCTTTCGGAAGAATTCCCCATTGACAATGGTGTGAAGCAGGGTTATATAGCTGCACCAACATTGTTTTCGCTCTATTTGACTGATGTGCTCTGGTATGGTTTCCACGATTGTGATATGGGTGTTTATATTAGATTCCGAACGTCTGGAAAGGTGTTCAACCTCAGAAGATTCCAAGCCAAAACACTTGTTAGTGATGGACTTGTTAGGGAACTGTTGTATGCTGATGATGCTGACCTGGTAACACACTCCCCAGTAGATATGCAACTAGTGATGGATCTCTTTACAAATGCTTGTACCTGCTTCGGACTGACAGTTAGCATTAAGAAAACTAAAGTCATGTACATTCCCACTCCCAATGATCTGTATGTGGAACCTGATATCTTCGTCTGTGGAAAGCGCCTTGAAGTCGTAAAAAATTTTGTCTACCTTGGGAGTGCCTTATCAAATGATGGCACTCTTAATGCGGAAATAAGACAGAGAATCAGCAAGGCATCTAATGCTTTTGGAAGGCTACAAGATAGAGTCTGGTCTGACGGTGATCTGACTCTGACAACTAAAATTTCAGTATATCAAGCATGTGTAGTACCATCCCTACTCTACGCATCTGAAACTTGGACCTTGTACCGGACACATATAGAATTGCTCGAGAGGTTCCATCAGCACTGCCTTAGACACATTCTTGGTTTAAAGTGGTATAGCTTTGTCCCTGATACATATGTCTTTAAAAAGGCCAAAACAGCCAGTATTGCTACCATTGTTATTAAGAACCAGTTGCGTTGGGCGGGTCATCTCATCCGGTTTGAAGACTATCGTCTCCCAAAACAATTGTTCTATGGTGAGCTCTTTCTTGGAAAAAGACCCCAGCACAAGCCCAAAAAACGTTTTCATGATAGCATCAAGGAGAGTCTGGTGAGCTTTCATATTCCTGTTGACAGTTGGGAGTCCCTAGCGTATGATCGCAAGCAGTGGAGGACACTGATATACAGGGGTGCAGAACACTATGAAGCAGCCAAAATAGACCGAGAGAAGCTTAAGAGAGCATGTAGGAAATGCCAAACCTTGCCGCCCAACCATGGAGATCTCTGGATCTGTAAGGTGTGTGATCGGGCTCTGTTGTCGAAGGCAGGTTTTGTTAATCACATGAAAGCCCACGATAATACAGGTTCTGCTGCTGTTAGTCTCATACAAATCAGTGAGCGTTTTCAGTGTCATGTCTGCTTGAGGGTGTGCAAGTCGCTGGCAGGGCTAAAAAGTCATATTCGGGCACATGGACTTTTAGTGACTGAGGGAGTGGCACTCGTCTGACAAGACGTTGCAATCATCATCATATATATATTTATATATACATATCATCATATCCTAGAAGAGATAAGAAACACCAAATATTGTGAAAATCCATCACAAACACTCAAGGGCGAAGCTAAAGAACTGTGTGACTATATATCTGTTGATATAACGGACAGATATTCTTCAACTAAACATTTAATTTTTTTTTTTTTTTTACATAGGCATCACCACATTATCAAGGCCAAGAGGCCACTCAAGGATAAGGGTTAAAGAGTGTACAGTAGAAATTGGACAATATAGTAATCATTAGTAATGACAATTTGGTAAATTTGATAACTTATATGGAACGGCTCAACAAGAACTTATTTACGTTAGACTTGAACACAACCATATTGTAGTCAGCCGGAAAGCAGGAAAACGGAAGACAATTCCACAGGCGTGCAGTTCTAAGAAAGAAGCTTTGTTCATGGAATCTACGTTTAGGTTTAGGCACAGATAAAGAGTGGGGGGAATTATTGATAGTGTTTACAGCTAGACGAGTGTTTCTTGTGAAAGTTTGGCGAGGGGGGAACCATAGATTGAAGCTCAGTCGAACACTTTCCATGAAAATAACGATACATCAGAGACAAACTCGCAACATCTCTTCTGTGAGATAGAGGCTGCAAGGAAGAGAAAAGGACATCTCTTACGAGGCTACGAAGTCTATTGTTTTACAAGATAAGCTTTGCTAGTTTTAAGAAAAAAGCTACCTACAGAAGAGATATCCTTGACAACTGAAGCATATTCCATGACTGACAAAGAAAAGTTTGAAACTGAGCTAGAAATATTAAAAACAAGACCTTCCAAAGGGCGAATAAACTCTTTTTCTGGGTCAACGGCCAACTAGCACCGTGTATATTTGTGTGTGTGTATATGTGTATTGGGGTAGAGAGAGCTCCCGTAAGCCGTGGTGAAGGCAACCTTTCTAGGAGAAGCAAATCTCTGATTTAAAAAACCATAAAGCGGAAGACCAGTACCCGCATTAAGCTGGTCTGCAGTTTAATTTGTTGCTGGCTATCTTGCTCTTGCTTGTTGCTGGATCTCAACATTTTGAACCGAGAGAGAGACTTAGCTGTCGTACAAAGCTAAGACTCTTTAACATCATATTTGTATAAATACTCCCTCAGACATTTGGGCTCATGGATTTTAAATGTCTGAGGGAGTGGCACTCGTCTGACAAGACGTTGCAATCATCATATATATATTTATATATACATATATATATAAGGTAAAAATATTTCTAACTAAAATGTATTTCAAAAATAAAATTTTCTTCGCTTTTCTATAGAAAAAAATGTAAATATTTTTTATTCTGCAAAGTTTAACTACTATAAATAAATAGATTTCAAACTACTTAAAAACACAAACAAATAAGCCATAAAGGTAAAAAAAAAAATAACATTAGTCACGTTGGTAGCTTTAAGGCTAAAAGCCCAAACACTTATAATTAAAAAAAAAAGTTTGGCATATTGTATATTTTTGTCTGCTTAAATCGCATGTTAAAGTGTGGGAATTTTTTTTAAGGTGGAGATTTTATTTACAAGAACACGTTGCACTTTTTAATAATAATAAAAAGAAAACATTTGTAAACAAGCCTCTCAAAAAAAATAAGCGAAAACGCGCAAACACCGCATTTGCACGAGCGTTTGGAACTGCGAAAACTACAGTTCCAAATTGGCTCATATCGGCCGTCTAGATCGCTTTTCTATAGAAAAGAAATGTAAATATTTTTATTCTGTAAAGTTAAACTACTACAAAATAAATAGATTTACACCTACTAAAAAACACAAACAAATAAGCCATATAGGTAAAAAAAAAAAATAACATTAGTCGCGTTGGTAGCTTCAAGGCTAAAAGCCCAAACACTTTTAATTAAAAAAAAAGTTTGGCATATTGTATATTTTTGTCTGCTTAAATCACATTTAAAAGTGTGGGAATTTTTTTTAAGGTGGAGATTTTATTTACAAGAACACATTACACTTTTTAATAATAATAAAAAGAAAACATTTGTAAATAAGCCTCTTAAAAAAATAAGCAAAAACGCGCAAACACCGCATTATTGCACGAGCGTTTGGAACTGCGAAAACTACAGTTCCAAATTGGCTCATATCGGCGACTTGTTTGGACATGCGCACAAGCGAACTTCACTAAGAATGTGTAACTGAATTTCGCAGCTCCAAGCAAAGTTTTACTTTTATGCTTATATAAGTATGTGGACAATTATCGACATTAAGCTTCAGGATTATTTATATATATATATATATATATATATATATATATATATATATATATTATCGACATTAAGCTTCAGGATTATTTATATATATATATATATATATATATATATATATAATTAATATGATATATTATCACATAGAAAGAAAAAAAAATAAACGTATTCTTTTTAACGTGTATCGATAATAATGAGTAGAAATGACTTGGGGGTGCTGCAGTTCCACAGCGCCTGGCACGAGCCGCCACTGCTCGAGAAATGCACTGGTGCTTGTAGTATAGCTGATGATATCACCATATATGAGTCGACAGAGCAGGAACATGACGAAAACCTAAAACCTACCGAAGAAGGACTTACTCAGAGAAGTGCCAGATCAAAGGGTGAGAAATATCCTTATTCGGAAACCTATACACACACATCGGATTAAAACCAGACCCGACAAAGGTACTTGACCTACAGAAAATGCCTGAACCGCATAAGAAGACGGAACTACAACAATTCTTGGGTATGATGACATACCTATCTCGTTTTGTCAAGGACTTCAGTTCCAAGACTGCAGTGTTGCGTGACCTATTACGCAAGGACTCTGCTTTCCAGTGGGAACCACACCATAAGGAAGCTTTCAAAAAGATAAATAGTGAAGTATCTGAAACGTCTCTGCTTAACTATTTCGACCCTAAAAAAACGATATACATGCACTGTGATGCGGGTTCAAACAGAACAGAGATATGCATGTATCGAACGTGAGCTACTGGCCATCATATTTGGCACACAGAAGTTCCACACATACCTCTATGCCCATCATTTCCAAGTCGTCACCAACCATAAACCCCTCACTATCATCATCGACAAACCACTCACTTCAGCCCCGGCACGTCTGCAAAGAATGTTAATAAAACTCCAAGGCTCACATATAACAAGGGATCTGACAACATCTTGGCTGATGGAATATCGCACCTACCACCACCTTGTAATGCGGACCCTATCAAGCTTGATGTCCGGGTTGATACAGTTCGTTTTTCCACTGATTGCATCGAACAGCTGAGACAGTGTACAACAGCGGATCCTCTGCTTAACCAGCTGAGAGAGACCATTATCAGGGGATGGCCAGAGACAATCAAGCAGCTGCCCACTTACATCAGAGTGTTCTGGGGTCTAAGAGATCAGCTTTCAATTGATGATGGTCTTATCCTCAAAGGACAACAAATTGTCATTCCCCAGACACTTCAAAAAGACATATTAGAACAACTTCATGCTGCTCATTTAGGACAGGAGAAAACAAAACTCCTTGCTAAGGACACTGTTCACTGGGTAAACATAAACAAAGACATTGAACAGTTCACAAAGTCATGCAGTATCTGTCAACAGCATCAGCCCTCCCAAATGCAAGAGCCACTTATGCAACATGACATCCCAACAAAAACATGGGACGTAGTTGGCACAGACCTGTTTGATATCCATGGAAGTCAATGATTGATCATAGCTAACTATTACTAAAAGTATCTTATAGTCAAACGCCTACCTGATCACTCACTGAGCAGTGTCATAGTGAACATCACATGCCAAATCTTCTCAGAGTTTGGCATACCATCAAAGATAGTCAACGATAACGGACCACATCTTGCAAATTTGCCAAATAATGGGGTTTCTATCATGAGACCACATCACCCCAGAGACCACAAGGGAATGGTTTCATAGAACGTCCAATAAGGACTATCAAAACCATTCTCAAGAAAGCTAAACAGTCGGGAACAACTCCTGAGATCGCACTGCTGCACTGGTGCTGCACTCCAATTTCAAGTGTCATAGCAAGCCCTGCACAACTAGTCATGGGTAGACGAATCTAATCTCCACTGATCACGAAAATCAGAAATGACAACCATGATCAGAATCAGATATACAGTGCATTCCAACAATGTCAGCAAAAGCAAAAGAGGTATTTTGACCAATATGCATTCAAGGAAGATCTACCCTAACCCTATACCATGGCCAACGGGTATCTGGAAGCTGGGACCCAGCGACTGTAGTATCCCAGGCAGATGGCCACCATTCCTATTTCCTGGAGAAAGTCAATGGTCATGTGCTGTGAAGAAACCGACAACACATAAGAAGTATTCCAGTGACGCCTACCCCACAAATGTCGCAAGACCTCCTCAACACAGCTCCACAAAAATGTACGACATCTGTGGATCCACTTGTGTGTGCAGCCCCAAACATCCCAAATGACACACAAAAATGTACCCGTAATGGTAGGGTGGTACGACCACCATCAAAAATGAACTTATAATGAGCACACACTCATAACCTCCCAGCAAGCATCTCACGGGGCAGAATAATCCCCTGCTTCGCTGCAGCTGTTCAGGCAGTCTACCCTGAACCAGCTTTTCTATTTTCTTTGTTTTGTTGTCAGAGAAAGGGAGATGTAATGATGTCGCTGTTCTTTCCTTTCAATCCCAGTTTCCTGATTTAACTTTTGTATGCACTCACGCATGCGCATAGCAATCTATTAATAAAGCGGAATGCATTCTTATTCAGTTCCTTTCTTACCATCCAGACACACGTGTTCCAAGTCTCATTATTACACATTCATGCACAACACAGCATGACAGCTCTTCGGTTATCAGAATTAAAGGGCGGCAATCGAGTTAGCCTGAGAATTTCCATTCCCGCAATACTCCCTTCCTAGTTAGGTTGAAGCTAGAGAAAAGAAAAGATAATTGGAGAAAAAACATGCATATATATGAGTGCGTGTTCACTGTATAGAGAATGAGAAAGAATTTTTATTTATTAAGGTATCAAGGTGAAAAGAAGGAGTTGTGATGTTAAAGGATATCAGACAGAAATGTGTTCAAACTTGTACAAGTGTGGAATAGTCACAGGAACGACGTTATGAGTTGAGTGCATGTGTTACGGTAATAGACTGTATTGCCACGGAGTCTATGAAGCGTGCGCAAGGATCAGCACGGTCTCAAGTGGGTCTGCAAGGAAATTCGTCCGTCCGTAGAAAGCTGTCGACTATGTTCAGGTGATCGAAATACTCAGTGGGTCGGCACAGGTTTGAACGTCCAGGGATGAGTGTTTTAGTGTGCATGATGCAGCTTACTCATGTTAGCTGTTAAACTTGTGAGATCCAGAAGTTTACAATGTTTGCGTCTGTTGCTAGAAAAGGTTGATATCCTGTAAGGTGTTGCTAGAAAAGGTTGATATCCTGTAAGGTGTTGCTAGAAAGGCTAATATCCTGTAAGGTATTGCTAGAAAAGGTTGATATCCTGTAAGGTGTTGCTAGAAAAGGTTGATATCCTGTAAGGTGTTGCTAGAAAGGCTGATATCCTGTAAGGTGTTGCTAGAAAAGGTTGATATCCTGTAAGGTGTTGCTAGAAAATGTTGATATCCTGTAAGGTGTTGATAGAAAGGCTGATATCCTGTAAGGTGTTGCTAGAAAAGGTTGATATCCTGTAAGGTGTTGCTAGAAAGGCTGATATCCTGTAAGGTGTTGCTAGAAAAGGTTGATATCCTGTAAGGTGTTGCTAGAAAAGGTTGATATCCTGTAAGGTGTTGCTAGAAAAGGTTGATATCCTGTAAGGTGTTGCTAGAAAGGCTGATATCCTGTAAGGTGTTGCTAGAAAAGGTTGATATCCTGTAAGGTGTTGCTAGAAAAGGTTGATATCCTGTAAGGTGTTGCTAGAAAAGGTTGATATCCTGTAAGGTGTTGCTAGAAAAGGTTTATATCCTGTAAGGTGTTGCTAGAAAAGGTTGATATCCTGTAAGGTGTTGCTAGAAAAGGCTGATATCCTGTAAGGTGTTGCTAGAAAAGGTTGATATCCTGTAAGGTGTTGCTAGATAGGCTTATATCCTGTAAGGTGTTGCTAGAAAAGGTTGATATCCTGTAAGGTGTAGCTAGAAAGGTCGATATCCTGTAAGGTGTTGCTAGAAAGGCTGATATCCTGTAAGGTGTTGCTAGAAAAGGTTGATATCCTGTAAGGTGTTGCTAGAAAAGGTTGATATCCTGTAAGGTGTTGCTAGAAAAGGTTGATATCCTGTAAGGTGTTGCTAGAAAAGGTTGATATCCTGTAAGGTGTTGGTAGAAAAGGTTGATATCCTGTAAGGTGTTACTAGAAAAGGCTGATATCCTGTAAGGTGTTGCTAGAAAAGGTTCATATCCTGTAAAGTGTTGCTAGAATAGGTTGATATCCTGTAAGGTGTTGCTAGAAAGGCTTATATCCTGTAAGGTGTTGCTAGAAAAGGTTGATATCCTGTAAGGCGTTGCTAGAAAAGGTTGATATCCTGTAAGGCGTTGCTAGAAAAGGTTGATATCCTGTAAGGTGTTGCTAGAAAAGGTTAATATCCTGTAAGGTGTTGCTAAAAAAGGTTGATATCCTTTAAGGTGTTGCTAGAAAAGGTTGATATCCTGTAAGGCGTTGCTAGAAAAGGTTGATATCCTGTAAGGCGTTGCTAGAAAAGGTTGATATCCTGTAAGGTGTTGCTAGAAAAGGTTGATATCCTGTAAGGTGTTGCTAGAAAAGGTTGATATCCTGTAAAGTGTTGCGAGAAAAGATTGATATCCGGTAAGGTGTTGCTAGAAAAGGTTGATATCCTGTAAGGTGTTGCTAGAAAGGCTGATATCCTGTAAGGTGTTGCAAGAAAAGGTTGATATCCTGTAAGGTGTTGCAAGAAAAGGTTGATATCCTGTAAGGCGTTGCTAGAAAAGGTTGCTATCCTGTAAGGTGTTGCTAGAAAGGCTGATATCCTGTAAGGTGTTGCTAAAAAAGGTTGATATCCTTTAAGGTGTTGCTAGAAAAGGTTGATATCCTGTAAGGTGTTGCTAGAAAAGGTTGCTATCCTGTAATTTGTTTCTAGAAAGGCTGATATCCTGTAAGGTGTTGCAAGAAAAGGTTTATATCCTGTAAGGTGTTGCAAGAAAAGGTTGATATCCTGTAAGGTGTTGCAAGAAAAGGTTGATATCCTGTAAGGTGTTGCTAGAAAAGGTTGCTATCCTGTAAGGTGTTGCTAGAAAGGCTGATATCCTGTAAGGTGTTGCTAGAAAAGGTTGATATCCTTTAAGGTGTTGCTAGAAAAGGTTGATATTGTAGAGAATAGGAACGGCCATGAAGACGGGACACACAAAAGAGTG
This sequence comes from Euprymna scolopes, assembly GCF_053919585.1. Taxonomy (NCBI): domain Eukaryota; kingdom Metazoa; phylum Mollusca; class Cephalopoda; order Sepiida; family Sepiolidae; genus Euprymna; species Euprymna scolopes. Next base: position 57,723,981 of record NC_136506.1, on the reverse strand, counting down.
ACACCGTCGTCTGATTAGTAGTATTTATAGAGCACGCACGCACGCACCGGTAGAAGAACGACGACTACGACGATAGTCGACTCGGAAACCTTACATGGCGCTACGAACAGGATTTATTTTTCAACATAATTTCTTTTGCACGATTTTTGGAGTATAATGGCGTCAGGACAACACGAGGACGGCCAATACATGCAGTTGATTCAACAACTAATAAATCTGCAAAGAGAAAACAATGAGCTTCACGGAGGGAGTGCCTCGAGTCGGTCTAACACCAAGAAACCAAACCGGTCACGTATCGAACATGGATTCACCGACGCGGACTGGGCGCTTTTCATCGACTCGTGGGCCTGATACAAACAAATGTGCGGCCTTACCGACCCCGTGGAAATCCGCAATGAACTAAGGACAGCCTGTTCAAATGAGGTAAATAGACTTTTATTTGACTTAGTTGGGCCTGGAACCCTCAATTCTGTCACAGAGGAACAACTCTTAAGGCATATACAGTTCATTGCGGTGAAAGGTCTACACCCGGAGGTGCATAGACATAAATTTCATAACATCAGACAACAGACGGGGGAGGGACCCACACAGTTCTTGGCAAAGCTTCGGTTCCAGGCACGGTTTTGCAATTTCATGGTTCTGTGCCCCAACGAGAACTGCCGGCAAGCCGTAAACTATTCGGAGGACATGGTAGCTGGCCAACTCGTAGCTGGTCTGGCAAATGCGGAGTACCAGTGTAAATTGCTGGCCGAAGCAAATATTCTAACCACTGTGGAGCAGAAGCTTCACAGGCTGGTTAGTTTAGAAACTACAGAGACGTCTGCTCCTCAGTTGCAACGAGGCTCAGAGGGACATTCGACTTTTGGCCCACTAACAACCGAGAAAAAACCATATCGGAAGGAGCAGCCGCTCAAAACCCCTCAGAATAGTCCTTGTGAAGGGTGTGGGAGGACCTCACACCCCAGTGGGTTAAAAGGGCGGAAGAACTGCCCGGCGAGGGGGCTAAAATGTTTTAATTGTGGTGTCACAGGCCACTTACAAAGAGTGTGCCGGAAACAGGAGAGGTCGATGGCGGAGTCAACAAATGATGCCACACGTCAATCGAATATTTTCGGCAGCAGAATGGAGGGGGCACCGGCATGTTACAATCAAAAAGGTAGAATAGCAGCAGTGCCACACCTTGCATGGAGCAGTGGTGGGTTCAGGAGAAGTCCCCCTGAGCCACCACCCTCATTAATGGTCGATGTGTCCCTGATACCAGTCCCAAGCTAAATTCGGGTGCGCTTTGGATAAGGGAGTAAGCCGTCGAAAACACCGCATCCAGGCCATTGCAGATACCGGTGCCCAGACGTGTTCGAGTGGCCCAGAAATATTGAAAATATTAGGGGTGCACCAGCAGGATTTTGATACCTACCACCCACAGGATACGAGGAATCACAGACGAATCCCTAGATATCAAGGGGGTGGTCCTGACTCAGATTAAGCTCGGTCAGAAGGAAACGCGACAAGTGGTCTATGCTTCAGAAAACACGTCAGGATTCTACTTGTCAGAATCGGCCCTCAAAGACCTAGGAGTAATCAATCGCGACTTCCCGCATCGAGTATCAAAGGCCGATTTATCGGCTTCAGAAAGTGGGGCAGCACCGTGTGGATGTCCGAAAAGAGAATCCGTCCCGGACAAGCCAGCGAGGATCCCGTTTACCCCCACTGAAGATAATAGGGAACGGTTAGAGAAGTGGTTACGTGAACACTTTAAGTCCAGCGCATTCAACACCTGCTCCCATCAACCGTTACAAGTCATGGTAGGGAGGCCGCTGGATATAACTTTTACCCCGGGGGCGAAACCATCGGCCATACACACACCCATTCCAGTCCCTCATCACTGGAAGAAAAGGGTAAAGGATGATTTGGATCGAGATGTTGCGTTGGGTATTATCGAACCGGTACCAGCAGGCACACCTACGATCTGGTGTTCGAGGATGGTAGTCGCTCCAAAGAAAGATGGGTCACCAAGAAGGACGGTAGACCTACAAAAATTGAATGCAGCAACGATGAAAGAGATTCATCACACACCGTCCCCTTTTAATCAGGTGTCCGTGGTGCCTGCCCAAACCAAAAAGACTGTCTTGGACGCATGGAATGGGTACCATAGTCTGCCACTCTCCCCAAAACCCGGGACGCGACCACGTTCATAACGGAATGGGGTCGTTATCGGTATCTCAGGGCTCCCCAGGGTTTCCACGCATCCGGGGACGGGTACTCGCGCCGGTTCGATGACATCACAGTTGACATGCCTCGAAAGACCCGGTGCATAGACGACACACTCCTATGGGACAGGTCCTTAGAATTGGCTTTCTGGCATACTGTGGACTATATTACCCATTGTGATAAAAGTGGGATAGTCTTTAACCCTGACAAATTTCAATTTGCTGACGATGAAGTTGAATTTGCCGGCTTTGTGATAACCTCGGACGGTGTGAAGCTAACTAAAAAAATGACGGAGGCTATTCTCAATTTCCCGACCCCAACGAGCATTACTGGTATCAGTTCCTGGTTTGGTTTAGTTAACCAGGTGTCGTATACATTTGCACAGGCCGATATAATGGCCCCTTTTCGAGAGTTGCTGCGGACAAAGAACCGTAAATTTTACTGGGACGACACATTGAATAGACTTTTCGAAGAGTCGAAGAGGAATATCATTCAGAAAATCGAAGAAGGGGTGAAAACCTTCGATATGAACAGAGCGACCTGCCTTTCAACCGACTTCAGTAAGGTTGGCATTGGGTATTTTCTGTTCCAGAAGCATTGCCAATGCCCAACGGAATTAGGTCCCAACTGTGGTAAGGACCACTGGAAGATGATTTTGGCCGGGTCTCGCTTCACGAAAGATGCAGAATCTCGTTATTCCCCTATAGAGGGGGAGGCTCTAGCGCTGATTTATGGCTTGGAGTCTTGTAGGATGTTCATCCTGGGATCCCCAGACCTATTGGTCACCGTGGACCACCAGCCCCTAGTGAAAATTTTCTCGGATCAGATCCTGGAGAATATAAAAAATCCCCGCCTGTTCTCATTCAAGGAGCGGTCGTTGATGTACAGGTTCTAGATTAAGCATGTTCCCAGGAAACTCAACGCAGCACCGGACTGCACATCCCGATATCCGGCGCCGTCAAGACACAGCAGACTAAAGGGCACTGACACTTCCCAGCAAATCGAGGGGAGTATACAAGCATCCATCATAGCTGCATACGCACATGACCCCAAGTTCCGAGCGATCACCTGGGATAGGATAGTCGCAGCTGCAGCCACCGATGAGGAGTGCCGAACGTTGGCGTCATACATTCAAGACGGGTTCCCAAGGTCACGCCACGAACTACCACCAGAAATCCGGCAATTCTGGCCGATGGCAGACCAACTATATTGTCTGGAAGGGGTACCCATAAAAGGGGACAGAATTTTGATACCAAAACGGCTTAGAGCCGAGGTGTTAGAGGCATTACACTCCGCCCATCAAGGGGCGAATGGTATGTTGGCTAACGCCAGACAACGGTTATTTTGGCCTGGTTTAGACGCCAGCATCCGACAAACAAGGGCGCAATGTGGGAGTTGCAATTCGATCGCCCCATCCCAGCCTAGGGAACCATTAATGCCACCCATAAACCCGGAATTCCCATTTCAAAAGACAGTCACTGACTTGCTAGATATGCATGGGAAAAGTTACATGGTATACGCGGACCGATATACCGGTTGGATTGAGGTCGCACCACTACCATCAGGAAGGGCTGCAGCGGTGTGTAACGCCCTGAGGGTTTGGTTTTGCATGTATGGTGCGCCGGAGGAAATATCATCCAATGGAGGGCCACCATTCGATTCACTAGAATACAAATCGTTCCTAGGAGACTGGGGCGTAAAAAGGCGCATATCATCTGCACGTTACCCCCAGAGTAATGGCCGAGCTGAACTGGCCGTAAAAACGGCCAAAAGAATGCTGATGGACTGCGTTGATGGCTACGGACACCTACATCATGATCGGGCAGCACGGGCGATGATGACTCATAGGAATATGCCAAGTCAGGACCTTGGATTGTCGCCGGTGGAAATGCTATATGGTCGAACAGTAAGGGGCCATCTCCCCGCACTTCGCAAAAAATACTGCATCCACAAGCATTGGACGAAGACCAGAGATTTGAGAGAGAGGGCGATGGCGAAAAGGCACGTACTTAACAAAGAACAGTACGACATACACAGCCGCCCCCTCCAACAGCTCCGAGTCGGCGAGTCTGTGCAGGTGCAGAATCAGGAGGGACCAAATCCACGACGATGGGCGAAAACTGGGAGAGTCGTCGAGACAATGGGTAACAGGCAGTACAGGATACGGTTGGATGGTAGCGGCAGGATCACATTACGCAATCGCCGTTTCCTCAGGAAAATCAAACCGGTCATGGATACGCCGGAGTATCCACCCACTCAACAACCCCATCAACCACCTCCCCAAACACCAAGAAGGGAGGACAGCAAACCACCGTGCAACATGCATGAGATGATGGAGGTGTAAGAAGCTGATTGTGACACATCAGAAACAGATATTGAGGTGGACCAAGATCCGATCAACCACAAGCCAATGCAGACGAGTCCGGTCCCACGACGCAGCATGAGGGTAACACGAGCACCAAGGCAACTTTCCCCTCAAATGCAAGGACCAACTCACTACTACACGGAATTCTCCAGTCACATGACCACAAAACGACGGTAGTGTGGTCACATGGTGGGGGGAGGGCATGTAGAGAATAGGAACGACCATTAAGACGGGACACACAAAAGAGTGACACCGTCGTCTGATTAGCAGTATATATAGAGCATGCACGCACGCACCGGTAGAAGAACGACGACTACGACGATAGTCGACTCGGAAACCTTACAGATATCCTGTAAGGTGTTGCTAGAAAGGCTGATATCCTGTAAGGTGTTGCTAGAAAAGGTTGATATCCTGTAAGGTGTTGCTAGAAAAGGTTGATATCCTGTAAGGTGTTGCTAGAAAAGGTTGATATCCTGTAAGGTGTTGCTAGAAAAGGTTGATATCCTGTAAGGTTTTTCTAGAAAAAGTTGATATCCTGTAAGGTGTTGCTAGAAAAGGTTGATATCCTGTAAGGTGTTGCTAGAAAGGCTTATATCCTGTAAGGTGTTGCTAGAAAAGGTTGATATCCTGTAAGGTGTTGTTAGAAAAGGTTGATATCCTGTAAGGTGTTGTTAGAAAAGGTTGATATCCTGTAAGGTGTTGCTAGAAAAGGTTGATATCCTGTAAGGTGTTGCTAGAAAAGGTTGATATCATGCAAGGTGTTGCTAGAAAAGATTGATATCCTGTAAGGTGTTGCTAGAAAAGGTTGATATCCTGTAAGGTGTTGCAAGAAAAGGTTGATATCCTGTAAGGTGTTGCTAGAAAAGGTTGATATCCTGTAAGGTGTTGCTAGAAAGGCTGATATCCTGTAAGGTGTTGCTAGAAAAGGTTGATATCCTGTAAGGTGTTGCTAGAAAAGGTTGATATCCTGTAAGGTGTTGCTAGAAAGGCTTATATCCTGTAAGGTGTTGCTAGAAAAGGTTGATATCCTGTAAGGTGTTGCTAGAAAAGGTTGATATCCTGTAAGGTGTTGCTAGAAAAGGTTGATATCCTGTAAGGTGTTGCTAGAAAAGGTTGATATCCTGTAAGGTGTTGCTAGAAAAGGTTGATATCCTGTAAGGTGTTGCTAGAAAACGTTGATATCCTGTAAGGTGTTGCTAGAAAAGATTGATATCCTGTAAGGTGTTGCTAGAAAAGGTTGATATCCTGTAAGGTGTTGCTAGAAAAGGTTGATATCCTGTAAGGTGTTGCTAGAAAAGATTGATATCCTTTAAGGTGTTGCTAAAAAGGCTGATATCCTGTAAGGTGTTGCTAGAAAAGGTTGATATCCTGTAAGGTGTTGCTAGAAAAGATTGATATCCTGTAAGGTGTTGCTAGAAAAGGTTGATATCCTGTAAGGTGTTGCAAGAAAAGGTTGATATCCTGTAAGGTGTTGCTAGAAAAGGTTGATATCCTGTAAGGTGTTGCTGGAAAGGCTAATATGCCATGGAGAGTCTTGTTGCGCTGTAATATGTTGCTGAAGTGGCTTGATGTCGCTTTTCCCTTTCCATAATTGTGGAAAACTGGAGTGGAAAGAGCGTGAGAATTGCTCTTTGAGTTATGCGGTGGGCTTGTTGCAACATGTTCTCCGTGATTGAGCTGAAATATGTTTTATATTCGCACATGGCAAAAAAATATTTAGATAAAGTGGAGAAAGTTTAAAGTTGTGGTACGTAGCTAAAACGCGTGTGACGGAATGCTTGAGGCTTTGTCGTCCACTCGTCCACAGCAAAATCCATATATAAAACACATGCATGATGGAATGTTTGTTAGACTTCATCATCCACAGCAAAATTCATATATAATTTCTGGCGTTGAAAATACGTTCAGATGACAATTAAAGTTGTAGGATTCTCGTTCAAATAAAGAAGTTATTTTCGTTCGTTGTAGCATTCGTTCGTTGTAGCATTCGTTCGTTGTAGCATTCGTTCGTTGTAGCATTCGTTCGTTGTAGCAGTGTCGCTGGAATTACGTCTGTGCTCATCTCATCGCACGTGCAGAATCATGTCTTGTTCGTGCGAAGTGTTTCCCGACTGAGGTAAACAAGAACTAATCCTCAGAAAAATAGTTTAGTTAAACATACTGGTTTATAAGAAGGAATGCAACAGAAAAAAATTGACCTCTCAGGATCGCGAACTCATATTTTGCTTTGGTTATGATGGTTTGAGTTAAATGATGAGCAAAGAACGTCTAAGAATATTTCAGAGTGCACTTTGTATTCAGGATGTAATTAAAATTATTTTCCTGTTTGGATTGAACAGTGAAGTGCCTCGTTCACGAGAAAAATCGAAATGTTCGTGAAGATAGTAGTCCGTTGGTATCGTCAAAGCTTTTAACAGACATTGTTGTTCAAAGATACGCTTCGTAATAAAAATGTGAAGAGAATAAAATGTCTATATTTTTTATATGTGGGTGAATATAGATAAAACTTCTTGTTCTTTTTTATTATTATAATTATTTAGACTGTGACAGAATTTTTTTTTCCTCTCTTTCGATGGTGATTTGTTTACATTTTAGTTATAAAATAAAGGTAGCAGACAATAAATAATTGACACACGTGTGTTGGATGCAAAGGTTGAAAATGTGACGAAAAAGTGTTTTTCTCCTTTTTTTTTAATTGCGTTTTTTGTTTTGTTTTTTCTTTCTTTTTTTATATATTTTGCTGATTATTTAACGATATCGGCATGTTTCATTTGCGACAGTTGGAACGCTTTAAAATGTTTTGTGGAACATAGATTGTTAAGCTTTTAGAGAAATGTTCGTTAGGTCACCATTCTTGAAAAAAATCACGTCGGTGGTCTACCACTTGTAGAGGGAAAGACAGGATGGTCTGCTTGTGTTATAGACGATCCCGTCCCCATGTGTATGGTGAATGTACTGAATGGCAAAGCAAAAGATCGCATAATAACGACGAAAACCGGTATAAATCAGCAACTGACACACAGGAGACTTATTGGTCTGTACTGAGAGGGAGATGACTTATCACCTGAATTCTTAAATACAGGGCAAACTGATGAGGTCTTCCAGGGAGTCGGAAAGCACTTCTCCTTAAAGCAGCGCTTAAACAGTTTCGTAAGTATGGGAGCAAGTTCTGGTTGAAGCTTTTTTAACACTATAATTGGGATGCCGTCAGGGCCAGTTGCTTTACTGGAATCAAGGTTCTTGATTAGCTTGGCGACTTCATGCACGGATATTTGTATGTTACCTAGCGTGTTCTGTGTTATAGGAGGAAATATGGGAATTGATGGCCTTCGTTGCATAGAGTGGCTTCCGGGCCTTGATAAGTGGTGACCACTGTGTAAAAAGAAAAAAAAAATGCAAAAGAATGCAGATTTATTTACATGAGAAATATTAAGAATATAGATAGAAAGAATAAGTGTTCGTTGAGAATGAGAGTTCGTTACTTGCAATTGATAGCTGTGAGAGGCTGACGGATAGTCAGGAACGCTGTTGGCTGGCCGATGCCCCCAATAGGAGCGACTCTTCGTTACATGTCGACTGGTCGAGGGTTCAGCGGAAAAGAGGGGTAAATATGAGAGACAGGAAGTCACGTGGCTGTGTCGTTCTTTGGTTATGAGAGTTAAAGGGCAACAATCGAGTTAGCCTAGGAATTTCCATTCCCACAAGAGTTTTTGTTCATGATTTGCAACGTTTGAGCTTACCTCAATAAAACTGGAATGTGTGCAAAAGTTAATTTAAATACAGTATCGGTTTGCTTTTATAAAACACACTTGGAGCACATGCCACACACATCTTGTTGCATGCCACCCAAGAAAAAAAAAGGAAAGAAAAAGAAGGAAGAAGAGAGAGAGTTTATATCGCCATCTATTAGCTGAAATATGCAACAGGGCGATAATCGTATAAGTCTCAAAACTGAAAGTGTTGTGCATTGTGTCCGTATGTTTGCTATATGCGAAACTCAGACTAATGTGTTTCCACAATAATACTTCTCCCAAGATAGCCAGGCTACAGAAAAGGTGAATGAAATGAGCATGCAGATATAGATGTAGCATGTGTGTACACAAAAGATTTAGAAAGTATCAAAGTCTGTATATTTGTGTGTGATAATTACATGACGATCACTACGAGTCATGCAAGTAATAGGTTGGACAGAATGAGCTTGTGGGTGATCATCACGAGGTGTGTGAGAAATAGGTGTAATAAATGGTATGAATCAGGCATGATGACTAGATTTGGGTCGGGCACGATGATGGGTTCCAAATCATAAAAACTGCACGCAGGAAATGCTAAATCAGATGATTTTTCCAAGAAGGCTGGTTTAACACAATCTACTGCGATCGAGTCACGTCTGCCATTGCAGTTGATGATAAAATATTTGTCAGAGTGTTCCAACACTAGATATGGTCCATCTTAAAGTGGCGGTAGTGATCTGTGTATCGAATCAATATGGACAAAAATGTACTTATAAGAATGAAGATTAGGTAGGTAGTCTGGTTTGGAGCATGGGGGAGTGTACATCACTTAAGACATTACGAGTTTCAGACGGTCTGCATTACGTATTGCTCCTAATTCTTTCTTTTTCAGCCTAATCGCCATTACAGTTTTTAATTTAATTCATGCCTGGCTAAGTAAATGGTTTTAAATCTAAATTTGACGACATTTAAAATCTTATCTTTAAAATATATAATATATTCGTTTCTTTCCTTCTCCTTCTCCTTAAACAAAATAGGAAACCTTATATTGGTTGACCTCAAATGTTAAGTGAGCCCCCCCCCACTCCTATGACCCCCCGATAGTTCTTAGCGTAATTTGAACGCTGGCCGAAGGGGCCCACACCTCGAAGATGTAACTTTAGCTAAGTACATTTTTTTTGCGCACTTTTTAAAAAAAGTCAATCAAATCTCCCCCTCTTTTTCCGTTTGTGCTCATATCATTCTATTTAATTTTATTTTTATGTCTCAGACAAATCTTAACCATTCTTAACTCACTTATTTTAAAACAATTTCCTGACTAATTTTTGTTGTTGTTTTTATCATGTAACAGCGAGGTGTTAGGTGTGATAGTATGAACCATTACCTCCCCTTAAAGAACTCTTCAGTAAAGAAGTCTCGGATATACCTTCACTTCCGTTTGACACGGAACTGGAGTTCAATAAAAAATGGAGACCGTTTTCCACTTCTCATAAATGAATCTCATGTTTTGGTATTCTTTTACATAATGTTTCATGGTGGCAAGCGGTGGTGTTTCCCATTTGGGAAACCTTACGAACAGGTCGTCCCTATTATATACACACGACAGTAAAAGAAATAAAAAAATAAAAATAAATAAATGAATAAAATTGGCCACGTTCAGACCGCATGGGAAAAATTAATACTTGGCGCCAAGCTTCAAACTGTGAGTAAGCATTGTTTTTCGTGTTTCGTGCTTCAAATGTAACGAAAATATATAAATACACACACACACACACACACATATATATATATATATATATATATATATATATACACACATTACTGTCATTAAAAAATATATATACATATATTAGGAAGTATATGTATAAGTTCTCACGGAAAACACATATACATGTACATTTGTTCTGTCAGTTTATTACAAAAATAAATAAATAAACAGAAGACTGAATTTATATCGTCTGGAATTAAACGAAATAAATAAATACAATGGCTACAAACGAACCGTCGATGAATTGGTCATCCACAGACCTAACCGAAGCATTTTGATTATTTAAGCAACGTTGTAATCTTTACTTCTCAGTTAAAAATATTTCGTTGGAAAAACAGGTCGACCACATCCTGCTACTGTCCGGAGAAGAAGGCCTTAAAAGATACAACACTTGGTCATTCGAAAACGAGGCCGACAGGAATAATCCAGATATAATTTGGGAAAAATTCGAGGAAAGACTGCAGCCGCAATTAAACTTTTGAATCGCTCGTTTTTACCTGCGTCAGTATAATCAAAAGGAATCAGAGAATCTCGATGACTTTCTGGCCCAGTGTAAATCGCAGGCATTGAAATGCAAGTTTCCGGATATCCAGGAAATGGAGGAACGCCTCATCGAGCAGGTTATATCAGGAACAAAGCACCCAGAACTTCAAAAGCAGCTTCTAGCAAAAGGCGAACAATTGACACTGCCGGAAGCTATAAACTGTAGTAGGACACATGAAGTTTCCATAACCCACATGAGACAGTTGGCTGAACTAGAGCAGAATAAGCATGAAATAGATGCAATCAATTACAAACAGTGTAACAGGTGCGGAGGTTCCCATCCGAAGCAAAAATGTCCAGCATGGGGTATCACATGTTCCACGTGTGGACAACAAAATCACTAGGCTAAGGTCTGCGCAAGCAAAAATAAAAATGCAGTAGGACGTTTTCCGACACGCACAACATGGAAAGATGGAGGTAATAAACCAGGACATGGAGAAGCACAAAGGGACCAGTACAAACACTGGAAACATGGCAACCGTATGCACTCGGTAAATACCTCTCAGAGGGACAATGAAGGGATTTATAACAAGTTTGAACAAATGTCTTGAGACTCTATTCAAGAACAAGGCGACAGTCGGACAGAGGTTTTCACAGACCTTGTAATCAAGCTTCCCAACCTCCCAGGCACTCATTTTCTGAAAGCTAAGGTTGACACAGGAGCCGAAGGCAACATACTTCCATTACATACCTTCCGGAAGATGTTCCCACACCTAATAAGTGCAGCAGGACAGCTACTCCCCGGTGCAACAAAGGATGAACCAACTGTTCTAACAGCCTTTAATGGTTCTCATATTACCCAACATGGATCCGTTAAAATAGCTTGTTCACACAAAGGAATATGGAAGACCATCAAATTCTTTGTAGTTACAACAGAAGGGCCTACCATCATAGGATTACCTTCAATCAGAGACCTGAGACTGGTAACGTTACACTGTGCAATCCAGGAAACATCAGTCTCAGTACGTTCAACACAGGATCTGGTAAATATGTACCCAAACCGTTTGGACAATATCAGCAATTTTGAGGATGAATATCACATTGTCCTGAAACCACACAACACCTCTGTCATACATGCACAAAAACAATATCCTATACATATGAGGGAGGAAATCCAGACCGAATTGGAAAATATGACAAAACAAGGCATCATACGGAAAGTAACCGAGCCTACACCATGGGTCAGCAACTTGGTTTATGTGCGGAAAGGCAATGGAAAGCTCCGTCTGTGTTTAGATCCAAAAGATTTAAACAAGGCCATCATGAGATGCCATTACAAGACCCCAACAATGGAAGAACTTGCATATAAACTCTCTGGTGCCAAATATTTCTCCAAGTTGGATGCCAAGAATGGATATTGGTCCATCAAACTAGACGCAGCCTCACAACTGTTGACTACCTTCAACTCCCCTTTTGGAAGATTCTGTTTCTAGCGGATGCCTTTTGGTCTGGTGATGTCTCAGGATGTGTTTGGCCCGAGGATGGACATTATTCTGGAGAAGTGCTCTGGCACCTTAGGGCTAGTTGACGATGTCATTGTCTTTTGAAAAACCGAAGAGGAGCATGATAGGAACCTCCACAATCTAATGAAAATTGCTCAAAAGGAAGGACTGTGCTTCAACCGCGAAAAGTGTGCCATCAATAAGAAACAAATTTGTTTTTTTGGCGCAATCTATGATCAGAATGGTATGCACCCTGATCCCAGCAAGGTGACAGAAATAAAAATGTTACCTAGTCCAGCAAACAGTACCGACCTGCAGAGGGTGTTGGGAATCATCACATATATGGCACCTTTCATTCCACACCTGTCCGATCTCACAGCACCTTTGAGAGATCTCCTAAAGAAAGAAGTGGAATACCAGTGGACAGAAAGTCACCAGAGATCCCTCCAGCAAATCAACGATCTAATTTGCAAAGACATGTTGCTATCATACCTCGACCCTTCCAAGCAAACTGTTATCCAAGTCGATGCATCAAGTAAAGGACTCGGCGCCGCACTCCTGCAAGGAGGTAAACCAATAGCTTTTGCATCCAAGTCCTTAACAGAAACTGAACAACGCTATGCCAACATAGAGCGGGAGCTCCTTGCAGTTGTTTTCGGCTGTGAACGATTTCGGACTTATATCTATGGAAGTACGTTCCAGGTGGAAAGTGATCATAAACCCTTGGAAATGATCAACTTAAAAAATTTGGTTGCAGCTCCACCTCGCCTCCAATGCATGCTACTACGCTTGCAGGGGTATGATATGACAATTGTATATCGCCCTGGAAAAGATATGGCACTAGTAGATGGATTCTCAAGGTTACCAAATAAAAAAGCTAAAGAAGCTATTGACTTGGATCTGAGGGTGGATTTTGTTCAATTTTCAACCCAAAAGCTAGCTCAGCTAAACCAAGCAACAAGTGAAGATGCCACATTATGTGAATTGAGGGACATTATTCTGAGAGGTTGGCCCGACACTCTCAGAGAAATGGGCAAGAATATGAAACCTTATTGGCCCTATCGAGACGAACTGTCCATTGAAAATGGCATATTATTGAAATCAAACAGAATAATACCTAAATCGATGTAACAAGAGGTATTACAGAAAATACATTATGGGCACCAAGGGATGGAGAAATGTAAACTCCGAGCCAAAAGTTGTGTTTTTTGGCACAACATTAACAAAGACATCGACAACATAGTACAACAATGTACCATTTGCCAGCAGCACCAAAAAATGCAGAGTGCTGAACCCCTGATACCCCATGAGATCCTGGTGAGGCCATGGCAGATAGTGGCTACCGACTTATTTCACATTGAAGGTCTCAACTTTATGCTCATTGCGGACTATTATTCCAAGTTCCCATTTGTGCAAGTGTTGAAGGAGTTCTCCAGTCAGGAAGTTATTAAACTGACAAAGCAAATATTTGGAGAACAAGGAATTCCAGAGAGAGTGATAAGTGACAATGGCCCACACTTCAGCTCGATACATTTTAAGCAATTTGCAAAAGAATGAGGTTTTGAACACCACACGTCCTCACCTAAGTTTCCGCAGTCAAATGGCTTTGCTGAAGGCTGTATCCAGGGAGTGAAATCTGCATTCAAAAAAGCTGCCTCAAGCGGTCATGACTTGGATATAGTACTATTATGCTTGCGTTTGACTCCTTTAGATCATACCCTTCCCTCACCAGGTGAACTTATATACCAAAGGAAGTTAGCAGGGAACATCCTAGTCAAATGCACCAACCAAAACGCTAACAAGGAGAAAATAATGGAACGACTGTATCAGAAGCAAGAAAAACAGAAGATGTACCATGATCAACATACAAAAGAGCTGCGCAGACTGCCCATCGGACAACCTGTACGTGTGTTAAATAAAGAAGCAGGTGAATGGTCTCCTGCAGTTGTCACACAATTGGACCGAGAACCAAGGTCGTACATAGTACAGACCCCCTCCGGAAAAAACTCTTTGTTGAAATCGACAGCATCTTAGAGTAATCCCCTCCAGAAGCATAGCACATCCAGAGATGCACTCCACTGAAATTCCTCAGGAACCTACCAGGGACGGTTCATCAAGTATAGAGACGGACAGTACACAATGTCAACAGGCACCTTTCAAGCGTACACTCCATGGAGTGCCAGACACGGGCACCTATAGCAACCATACGACAGTTCAAACCACCAGATCTGGACGTGTCGTCAGACCCCCTCAAAAGATTCAGAGATGAGACTTACTAACTGACTTTTTATTTTATTTTTTATCTCATCATTGTAAATAAATTCCTTTTTTTTCTCTTTCCATTTCAATTATTGAAAGAAGAGGGATGTGATAGTATGAACCATTACCTCCCCTTAAAGAACTCTTCAGTAAAGAAGTCTCGGATATACCTTCACTTCAGTTTGACACGGAACTGGAGTTCAATGAAAAATTGAGACCGTTTTCCACTTCTCATAAATGAATCTCATGTTTTGGTATTCTTTTACATAATGTTTCAGTAGGGGGGGATCCTTATATATTAGCTTATTTAGATGAGAGAAGAACTTTATTAAGTACGATACTTAATATTAACAGCCATGGTTAGATGCAAAAAAAAAAAAATTGTAATTAAAAATTGGAAAATTTAATAAGTGCCCTCCCCTCGCACATTGCGATCTCCTTTCTGCTCACCTATTCCGGGTGTGTTTTCCTTGTTATAAAGTCTATGCTTTTGATCCGTTACTTCATCGAAACACGAAGAAGAGTCAACATTGATTTTATCGTGAATATTTGTCTTGTTTTCTTATTTATCTCTTTCCTAAATCTTTTTGATAAATATACTATTATTAACCAATACTTTTTCTTATATTAACCGAGAGAAAAAAAAAAGTCTCCCACGAAATTGAACATTTCCCAAATTATATTTGCATATTATCTGAACTCCAAAACACGCAGCTTTTTTTCCTACTGTAGAAGACAGAACTTTATTAAGTAGTATACTTAATATCTGCAACTACCATATGCTTGCTTGTATTAAAGTGGCCTCCATGATATCGATACCAAACCACTGAACATAGCTTATAATTTAACTTTTACTATATTTGTAACTGAAATATACAGTATCTTATCTGTGATACTAGGGCTATTTTTCTGAGTAGATGCAATGCTCTGTGCCTGACCTTAACGTCTGCCTATAAATACAGAATAGGAATTCCGAATCACCATGAATTAGTTGTTCTTCTTATAACTGGAAAAAAAAAAAACGTCTAACGACTAGCTACGAAATCCCAATTTTACCTCCATGACGATTACCTCTGTCTAACCTGCATGCAAAAAAAAAAATTTTTTTTTTCTTCAAACTAAACCTTACCTGAAACTCTAATCCTAATGGAGATCTACTGTCATTCATAAGTAAATAACCTCTGTCTCTTGAACGCTAACAATCTGCTCCTTCTCACCAAGCCGCCACTTAATTATATTGCACAGCCCCTAACCCTCTCATGCTAACTGCTTAGTCATCACTAAACATCTATGCATTTCTACCTCTTAGACATGCATTAGAGTTCATTCCTATTCAGTTAGGTATTTAACAGCCAAAGTACGTACTCAGAAGCAAAGCGATCTGCATTACATAACTGTCTCCTAGATAGTTTTGCAACGATTAATACAAAACTGAACCGATACTCCTTGTTATGCTAAATGTCCATGACTCTTACTTGAAAGCTGAAATTATGTTCCCTCAATAATAGAAATACACTTTATGTCTACAAATTTTACTTTATTCACATCTACTGAAAACCTGCCCATATATCTATTTACCTAATTATACATGACTCGAAACTTACTGTTTTATCCGTAGTATATTGCACTCACATCTCAACCCTCCTGTCATCTAAAATATAGTTTTGGCACAACTCGTAGTTCAATTCTTAATACCTACTCATACTGTTACGTTATCCTAGACCAAAGCTAACATAAATAAAAAAAATATGAAGGGAAAGCCTCAAACCACATTATCTCCTTTCTAACAAGCCTTCTTACAATCTTAGTTGCTTACACTGCATGAGCTCTACTCACCCCCTCTATCCAGTAACAATGAAATAGCAATGTCCCTAAATCACTTTGAGGAGTGTAACTATTCAGCACATATATAACCTCTACAAACTAACCCAGTAACATTAACTAACCACGCGGGGTCGCAGAAATACCTGGATTAGAACCCAGGCACGGAGCAAACCCTCTCAGTGTTGACGGACCCAGTAGATCTTCCCAGATCATCCGTCTAGGAGAAGGTAAACTCTGAATCTAAACCAAAGGGGAGGGAGGGAGGCCTCTTCAGTCTTGGATGACAACCTTTCTAGAGCTGGTGACTCAAACAAATTACTGGTTTGCAAACCTAAACTGCTTAACGAGTCGATAGGCTCTGTCTATCGCCCGGCTTCCATACTCCTTCTTTGCCTATTAGTCAGGTGCAAAGATCGAATCACAGTGATCTGACAGAAACACTCAGTGGTAGATCTTGTTTCTTGTCTAGGGCAATGAGCGCCGTTTTCCCCACTTCCGACACACCCCACCCCTAAAACTGGGCACTTGAGAGTGCTTGAGTACTATATATGCTTGAGCAATTAGATTGGGTTGACCTTCTGTTGGATTGTGTAGTGGACTTTCGGTCAGCGTTCAAGTTGTGGATAACTTGACAAAGACTAAAGTTAATATTTATTTTATTGTATAAAATAAAATTACACAGATAAAAATGTGGCACAAGGCCGAAAAAGGGGATGGGGGTTAATGTTGACCTAACTAACATAACGTTAACTTAACTAGACTCTTTCACCAAAATACCAGAATCACTCTGTGGACATCCTACTTAAACCCCGAAAGTTACAAATATATATACATGATGTGGGGGGGTTGGGGATAAAAATCTTATTTACAAAATTGGATGAAAAATATACAATGCTAAAAGGTGGTTAGTAAAAAGAACCCCCTCACTACTGATTGTGGCGGATAAAAAGTTTTGCCAGTCGAAAAGATGTGGGTCCCACGAAAACTGACTTTATTCAAACACAACAAAAATGGCCCACATCTCTGGCAAAACAGTTTATCCATCACCTAAGGGGCCGGGATTGGGGGTTATCGAACCAAAAGTGGGGGAAGAAAAAAAAAAAAAAAAAAAAAAAAAAGGGGGGACGCTGGGACAGGGAAAAACAAAAAAAGGGGATTGGGGCGATGATAGCATGCATACTCTAGCTAAGTTAAAAATCGAACAAAAATGCCTAACTAGCCTACTCTAGGAGGTCCGATGCATGTCTATGTTTGATCAAGTCACCCAAAATCCTTAAAAAAACCTAAGCCACTCAAAAAGGAAATTCAAGATTAGCTCCATTCACTTTACACAGTCGCGAAACTTTCACCCACCTATCGTTGAAATTCACAGAAGTGAGTTTCACCTTCTCCAGCTTAATTCGCATTTTCAATCGATATTTGAAAATGAGGACAAGCTGGGGAGCAGTGAAGGTCTCACCTCCGTAAACCTCCTTCTGTCGCGTCGTCCAAATCACGCCTCTCATAACTGCTAGTAAACACAGAAAAACATAGCGTTCTTCTTTCTTCATGGTCGGTGCCCAGTTGCAGCACGGGGAAACCGACTCCAGCACAAAAAACCGCTCGCTCAGCATGCGAACCGTGAAGCCTTCAACTAACTCACACAACGGTCGAACAATGGCGCAGTGGAAGAAAGCATGATCAAGGTCTTCCTCCCATTCTCCGCATCGGACACAATTGGGTGTCTCCGTAAAACCCGCTGCGTAAAGTCTTTTGCCGACCCAGAGGGCATTTCGTATTACCAGCCAGGTGAGTGATGCCTCGTAATTATCGAAGCAGCTCGACCCAGGCGCCCAAGGCCATATTAAGCGGCGCTCCTCCTTCGTAAAACCGAACTCCTCAATCTTTTCGTCTCGAACGGATCCCCTCACTAAGGCCCGATATAGCGCCTTGCGAGACAACAGCTGGGTGTCAGAGAGGCTTTCTTGGACCCGTAGAAGAAATCTCAAGGCCTGCCGACACTCGCGATAGAAAGGGCACTCGTTTCGGAACAACTTGTGTGTCTCTCCTCTAGCCGAATGCACACTCTCCAAAGCCGGAAAGGCTTTCTTAGTGTCTTCTATCCAGAAGACACCGTTTCCCTCACTTGGTGTACACATTCGATCCAGGTATATCAGCCTAAGAGTGTGTCTACGTATTAGCACACTAGGCATACCCAGACCGCCTTCAGACGGATGCAGGTAACAGACCTCCCGAGTAACCATGGCTTGCTTTCCGCGCCATAAGAATGCAAAAAGAGCACGCACCAGATCAACTAGTGTGGTTTCCGGGAGTGGAAGTACTGATAGACGGTAAAGGATCAGGGGGTAGATATGAGAATTGCATACCTCCACCCGACCCTTCAAAGACAGATTTCTCAAGGCCCACAAATGAGATGCGACCTTGACCGCTTCCAATACCTCCGACCAATTTTTCTCCAGCTGGAGACCGGGGCCAAACCAGACGCCGAGTAGCTTGCATGGCCCATCAGTCCAACCAAAGGGTCCCTGAAAGGGCATACCCCTCCAGGCACCGATACGTAAGCCAATAGACTTAACGTAGTTAATTATGGCCCCTGTGACCTTGGCATACCGACTTGTTTCTATGTCAACGACTCTAATCTCGGCACTGCTCGTTACAAGCACAGTCACGTCGTCAGCATAGGCGGTATACTTTACCGGGGTAGAGCCACCTGGCAAAGTAATCCCGCGAAGGACCGGATTCACCCGAAGCTGGCGCAAATATGGCTCAAGCGCCAGCACATATAACATTGGGGATAACGGACAACCTTGACGGATCGATCTTGTTAACATGAAGGGCTTCGACCTCACCCTATTCACTTCTACCATAGCACCAGGGTTGGCATACAAGAGGCAAATCCAAGAGCGAAACTGGGGACCAAACCCAGCCGAGCGAAGAACAGCCTCTAGGTAACGATGGTTTACTCTGTCGAATGCTTTGGACTGATCTAAGTTGATCAGCGCGGCTTCTGTGTCGACTTTTTCTACGATCAAGCGTATCGTGTGCAAATTGTCTTGAATCGTCCGACCCTTAACAGAACAAGTCTGTTCGGGACTTATTAGACGGTGTAAGACAATCTGCAGACGATTTGCTAAGATCTTGGCCAAAATCTTTAACTCTGTGTTTAACATCGTTAAGGGCCGGAAATTACCTATCCCATCCCCTCCATTTTTATCTTTGCGTAACAATTTAATGATCCCCCTGGTAAAGTACTGAGGTATGCACCCGTTCCTAAACCAGGAGTTAAAAAGTACGGTCAGCAAAGGGATAAAAATGGGCGACAGCCTCAAATACACCTCGTAGGGCAGACCATCTATCCCAGGGGTCCTGTCTAGCCCGACCTGTTTCAAGGCCTCAATGACTTCTTCCTCTTTTATGCTACCTTCACACCTAGCTGCTTCGGTCGCCTCCAGGCAAGAAAAGTCGGCTAAATAGGTGTCAAACTGTTCAATAGTCAGACCGGGCTCCTTGGAAAAAGTTCCTGAAAATGAGTCCGAAAACCCTCCAAGATTCCGTCGTTTGAAGTTACGGTTCGTCCGTCCGGCAATGTGACACTGGCGATGTGTCGATCTGCAGAACGTCGAAACTCCTCCGCACGCAATGACGCGGCCATGTTTGTTGCCTCGTTTGGCGCTCTTTTTAATCTAGCCCTAACTAATACTCCCTGGTCCTCCCTGTTATCCAAGGAGTCCAGTTCAGCCTTAACTACAGTATAGCTAGCACTATCCCCCTCCTCCACCGCCCTTTCTAATCTATCTTCTAGCGCCGCTTTCGCTGCTCTAGAACTACGTTTGAGCCGGCGACTAAAATCAGCAGCGAAGGACCTAATGACTTTTTTAAGGTTGCCCCACCACTTATTCCCGATGATAGCCCCCGTCAATTCCCTCTGTATTGTTAGTAGAAGCTGTTCCCGGAAGTCCTTCACATCGAACAACGACGTGTTGAACTTCCAGTAACTAGCCATCCTAGGTTTAACACTATCTAAGTTTACTCGAACCCGGACAAGCCTGTGGTCCGAATAAACTATACTATGAAAACTTGGACAGTCTAAAAGCCCTAAGTCGACTCTCCTAACTAAGAACCGATCGATGTAACTCGAAAGTTGCACCGAATCGGAGCCGCGTCTACCTGTCCAAGTCCATGCTAAATCCCCGGGTTTTTCGTTCCGAAATTTATCGACAAGATCAAACTTGTCGACAAAGTCTCGAAACGCTTTAGCATCCCGGTTCTGATTAGTATCCCTTCTGGTATTAACCCCGCGATCTAATTTGGGATCCAGGACCGCGTTCCAGTCTCCCGCTAAAACTAACCGTCGAGACGAATTCATGAAAGGCTCGATTCGCCGAAAAAAGGAAACTAGCTCAGCATGGTTATTGGGCGCATAAAACCCAATAAAACGAAATGCCACATCCTTTACGGTAACATCTAGAACGAGTAATCTTCCCTCTGGATCTGCATAAATAGGGTCACACGACGCATCAAGAGTGCGCTTAACTAGCCAAGTAACCCCCCTTGCATGGGTATCATAATGTGCTGAATAGAGCTGAAAGTCTCTAAGGAGCACACCCTGATAATCACTAGGAATGAAGTGAGTTTCCTGTATACAACAAATATCCACACCAAGGCGTTGAAGGTCGCATGCAACTCGAAGTTTACAAGAGGCGTCCCTCAACCCTCGGACATTTAAACTAGCTAATCTTAAGGAAGCCATCTTGAGTTACTTAGGGTTGAGAAACCTAATCAAACATAGACGGTGTCAAGACACCGACAGCTGTCCCCAATGATCCAGTGGTCATCTCAGTGGTGATAGACCCGTCAGGGGACAGACCGCCGATGTCTAGGGGGAAGGTTAGTTTAACTGCCCTATAAAGTGAAGGATGGAGTTTGATGGGGACCCGTCCAACACATCGTTTTCTAATTTCGATTAATTCGTTGTCGTTGAAATAGGCTGCTGGAGGATAAAGGTTGAAAGCAGAGTTTGCTTCCTCCAGTCCAGTCCATAGTCCTTTGGCCTCCTCGCGTTTCCTGACAACTGTTAGTATGTGGTTTGTTTTAAAATTTTCAGGGTTAGTAATGTCTTTTTTTTGGTATGATTTGAAAGCGAGGAGGTTTCTGTAATCTTTCCTGCTATGGTACTTCATTATGGTCTCTACTTCTGCCGTGATTTTACACACATCCTTCCCATTAAAGAAGGGTTGTTGTTTTTTTTTCCTTGATTCAGTCTCTACAGAGGGGCTTCTATGTCTTTTCTTATCTGAGGGGGGAGGAGGGGGCATGTCTGTTTTCATTGGAGAAGGGGGAGGGGTGTTCTTGGGCGTGTTGTTTGGCGAGCAGAATGGTGACGGTTTGGGGGTCTTTTTGGAGGGAGAACCTAGAGATGTCATTTTGGTGTCTCTATGGGGCAGAGAAGCTTTAGTAAGAGGGGGGGCTTTGCGAGGGATTTGCTTTTCTTTTGAGGTCGGTTTTTCAGGGAAAAGGGATTCAGGGAACTCTTTCTCCTCAGATTTTCTCCTTTTCTCATCAAGAGTTTCTTTTAGTTTCAGTAGGGTTTTGAATTTATTGCCCCCTGGGTCTTTACTTGTCCTAATTTCAATTTTCTCTTCTTTAGAGAGGGACTTAGCATAAGTCTTGGGTGGGGATTTTTTTGAAAGAGGGATGAGTGTCCAGTTGTCCTTCTTTTTGGGGGATTGTTTTTCTGAATTAAAAGTCTTTTCAAACTCCTCAGGTGTTATTTCATTTTTCTCTTCTGCTGGTGTCTGGGAATTGTCCTTAGGTTCTACATAACCTATTTTCCGTTCATTTGTAGGGATAACTTTTACGGCTGGCTTCCTTTTGGGGCATGTGTAAGTGAGATGGCCGACTTCCCCACATATCCAACATGCTGGTCTTCTGCCTGCGACCACGATTGGCAGCTTCTCTACTCCAGCCTCCAGGTAGTAAGGTATACGTAAAAATGCTTCTGCATTAAGCAGAATGTCAAAAGTCCATACTCCATTATAATGGTCTTCTTCTATTCCGGTTATGTCCCCAAACTTAAGTAAGAAAGCGGCTAGGTATTCCCCGGGGACAGCACCAGGAACTTCAAAAATGGACACTGTAGTTCTTCGCCTTCCTAAGTATTCCATCCTCAGAACGTACTCGTTGGTAATAATTTCTTTTTTTGTCATAGCTACGCATTCGTCTTCCGTCTTAAACAGAGCTGCCCATGTGTTGTATCCTTTACATTTTGTAATCCGCTCAGCTCTTAAACCTGCTGATGCAATTAATTTGGTGACAACATCTTTCGTTGACCTTATTAGTTTTTTTGTTTTACGGTCTATTACAAATAGAGAAATAGTCCTCTTAGCAAATTCTTGTAACCGCGGTTGTTCCAACTTTATACCAGTTTCTGTCGTAAATTCCACACATTTCTTTGCGTCTTCGACAAATTTAACTACGTCGATTTTTACTTTTGGTGGTTTTGTCCATCCACCTAATGCCTCATCTTCCTTCACCTCAACCGTCGGCACACAGCTGGCAGATGCCAAGGCCAGCGTATAACAAGAGGAGAGAAAGATAACAGTCCAAAAAAAAAGAAAAAAAAAAGAAAAAAAAAGAATCCGGTAATTGAAAAAGTGGTGCCGGGGGAAGAAGAAGATAAGCAATAACAAATTTAACAAGATGATAACAAAATATTAACAATATAACAATATACGAACCAACAAATTTTTAACCATGTAACTCGAACGATAAAGTCGTAGTCAGACAAAGACTAAAGTTACTTCTTATGAAAGAGGAGAACTATTTATGGCACAATGGGAGATTCCATTGTGCACACATGGGCCAGTCTATTCCTTGGATTGTGATTGGCTGAATCACCTGATTGGATATGCTTGTACATAAATACAAGCCCTCAGTCCAGCTCAATCTGACTGTCTTGTGCATGAGCTGAACCCTTGGTAAGTGTTGCTGCTATTATTATTATTGTTGTTGTTGTTGTGTGTTATTGACTAACACAGTTCTTTTGATTATTCTACATTTCCCCTCTTCCCCCCCCCCACGAGTAGGCTGGGTTGTGTGAGAGGTGTATCTCTCTTTTAGGCCTAGTTTGTTGTGTGGTAGTAACCTAGAAAGAGCTCGGGGAATCCTTGATCGAAAGCGTGGGGATATATGTGTGGTTTGTTGTTGGGGTTTGGTTGCTGTGTATGTGCTCTTACAGGGAGATAGTGGGATATGCAAGAATGTAGTATCGCTTGAGGGAATTGTTGGTCCTAGGGTTGCACTTGGGATTGGGGTTGGTGTAGGCTTGAGTTCGCATTTTCTGAGGAAACGGCGGTTCCTAAGTGTGATCCTTCCGGATCCGTTAACCCTGATTCGGTATTGTCGATCTGGTAGGGAACTGATGATTTTGCCCGTTGTGTTCCATCTGCGATTGACTGGATTTTGGATGGCTACAGTGTCACCAGCTTGTAATGGTGGAAGGTTGTGGGTATATTTATTGTATCTTTCTACTATTTTTGCATTGCGGTGGTGGAGCATTTCCTCGCGATGTTGTGCCGCTGACACCCATTCAGGATGAGGCTTGTAGAGGATTGGCTGTGATGGGATGGAGTCACGTAGTCGACGGTGAAGTAATAATTGGGCCGGTGATAGGCCAATGCTTTGGATTGGGGTATTCCGATACTGCAAGATGGCCCGGGCAACACTGTCATTGTCCAAGGAACCGTGGGGGCCTGTGTTTCCTTTCACAATCCTCTTTGCAGTTTTTACTGCGAGCTCTGCCCTGCCATTGGATTGGGGATACGCAACAGAAGATAATCTGTGCCTAACACACCATGTTTTCAGAAATTCTTGGAACGTGCTGGAAGTGAAAGGTGGGCTGCCATCAGTGCTGAGTTCTTCTGGGGCACCATATGTTTGGAACAGTTGTCGGCATATGGACATCAATTTGGTTGTAGTAGTGTGACCTGATTCTAGGCGGTATAAAATTAGCCAACCAGTTAGCCTATCTGCGCAGGCAAGGTATGTGTGATCTCCAATATAAAAAATATCCATGACGATTTGTTGGAATGGCCACTCTGGGGATCGTGTTAGAAAGATAGGCTCCCTTGGTTGACTAGGTGCGATGGTTGAGCATACCATGCAATTCGCTCTAATACTGCGGATTGATGCATCCATCCCTGGCCAGTACACCGATTCGTTGGCACATGCTTTCATGCCGACTACTCCTTGGTGTGCAGAATGCAGGCAGTGTAGGACCTTTTTTCATTGTGTTTTGGGGATGACGATCCTTCGATCCAACAATACTAGACCATTGTCAGTGCTAAGGCGGTGCCTCACCTCCCAATACTCACGGATTTCGGGCGCAGTGAGATTACGTGTTTTTGGGAAGCCTTGCTGTATTGTGTCTATTAATTTGTTATATTGTTGATCGCCACGATCTGCTGAACGAATTAGGTCTGGTGATATCATGGCTATATTACTGCTGTCTGCAAATGTTGCTATTAAGGCTGTTGACTCTGTTATGTTGCTTATGTTGTTCGACTCCAGTATATCCATTTGAGAGGGTTTTGTTGGAAATACATCGAGGAGGGCTTGCACCATCGCCACTGGGTGGCGGGAAACTGCATCAGGGCCTCTATGCCACTTCCCGGGGCAATGCTGTATGGTAAATCTGTATCTCAGGGTCTTTTCCTTTAGTCTAAAGAGCCGGGGGTTTTGGATCTTGCTCAGATCACGATCGCCAAATATCCCCTTCAGCGGTTCATGGTCTGTGACCATTATGATGTTTGGAGAACCCATGACAAACATACGGCATTTCTCCAATGCCCATGCTATTGCTGCTGCCTCACCCTCTATTGGTGCGTATCTGCGCTCAGCATCCGTGCAAAATCTGCTGCCGGCATATATCAGATGCCAACCTTCGGAACAGCAGATTGGGGCTTTTTCCATGGTACATTGGCAATGTTTTTGTAGGAGTAGGAAGCCCATTCCTTCTTTGCTCCAATCTGGAGCAAGGCAAGTTGCTCTGTCTTTGTCAAATGTTGCTACCCCCTTCTGGACTAGGTGAATTATAACTCGCTTGGAATCTTTGAATGCGTCTTCAAGGTTTTGATTCCAAGCAAATTTGGAGTTTTGTTTAACGAGGTCCCGAAAAGGCACTATAACTGGACCCAGTGAATATGCCCAGGCTACTTGGTTGACAAGCCCAAACCATGATCTGGCATCAGTAATTGTCCTTGGGACTGGAAAATCATGTATCGCTTGTATCATGGGCTCAGAAGGGGTCACTCCTGAAGAAGTTATCTGGAGGCCTCCAAATTGTACGACATCCTGACAGAATTGGAATTTGTCGGTGTTGAGCACAATTCCATCTTAGCACATTGGAGCAGAAAATCGAAGGTATGATAAAAGGCTCCCTCAATGCTAGAGTCATATAGCAGGGTATCGTCTACTATCTTCACCTTGCGTGGGATATCTTTTATTATCTCATCGTATCTGCGAGTGTAAGCATCCCCAGATGCGACATATCCTTGAGGCATCCTAAGATACATGTATCTTCCCCACTTAGTTATGAAGGTGGTTAATGGTTGAGATTTTTTGTCTAAGAGAATCGAGTGGTATCCATCAACAGCGTCTAGGACTGTTTTCTTTGTTCTAGGTGGCACTTGCAGTGCCAACTGGAATGGCGACCCAGTATGGTGGGTTTCTCGCTTGCATTGAGAGTTAAGGTGTTGGTAATCTATTGTTCTCCTTGGATTACCATTCTTTTTGGCAGTTATTACCATAGTACTGCACCAATCAGTAGGCATACCCACTGGTACTGGAGCTATGATACCTTTTTCTACATCCTTCCAAAGGGCTTGTCTTACTGGTTCCTTGAAGTGGAAGGGTACAGGAATTGGATTATGCCTGGCTTTAGGGATTGCTCCCTCTTTGAGGTGAATGTGGGCAGCTGGGCCGGACATGGCTGGAAATATCCCATCTTTGTTGAATGTCGTTTTGGCAAACTTTTCTAGGAGCCAGCTCTTAAGTTTGCCTATGTTATCTTCTGTTGCAGGAAAAGGGAGGTTTTTGGGGCGATTTGGCAATTGATCTACACACTTTTTAGACTCGGTGTCTACCTCTTCATGTACGTCTGCTAAAGGGTTTGGAAAATGTTTGTGCAATATTCCCACATCGATGCAGGCTGCTCTGCTGAGATAAAGCCGTTGTATGCCCTTGCATATGTAGAGGGCTTGTTTAGTTGTTTTCCCTCTGACCACAAACTCAACTGGTAGCCAACCCTGACACATGAGTGTGAAACCTCCAACTGTTCGTATGATCTTTCTTGATTGGATAAGACTAATCTCTGCGAGGCCCATTTTGATTAAGTGCTTTGGTCCCCCAAGACAAATGGCGGCACCACTGTCGGGAAAAACCTTTAGCGTTGTACTACAACTCCTAGGGATATTGACAGCTCGTCTGGGATCTGGTTTTGGTGAGAATGGGATTACTGATGCATTTATTTCAGTTAACAGATCACCTTCTGTAGTCATAATGGTGCCCCTCATTTGATCGAATGTGATATGGGCCATGAGTGTATTCATGGGAGCTTCTTGGTCTTCAAAACTCTTTATCACTGCCGGGCGATATTTCTTTGTCTGGCACATTGCTGAGAAATGGTTAAGTTTCCCACAAGTGTTGCACATTTGATTCCATGCCGGACATGTTAAATGGCGGGCACTTGTCCTTGGAGTACCGTGTTGGTGACTACCGCAACCTATGCAGGTTTGACGGGGTTCTTTATCAGCAATGTTATCGTTGTGAGTAGCAGTAGAGCTAGTGCAATATTGCCTCTGCTAGTCCATACAGCACTGTGTTTTTTTTTTTGCGATACATTGACATCCGGACTGTAGCTATGTCTGAGGTATCAGTCATTGCGGTTTGGTCCCGTAGTGCAGACTCAAATGCCTCAGCATGACAAATATTTTGGTTGAGAGTTTTTAGCAACCCGGCTTTTGCCAGTAGATCGCTCTGAAGCGTATCATTCGATATCCCTTTGATAAATTGGTCCTTGATGTAAATGTCGGACAGGTCGTGATCGCAGTTGGGGCATGAAAAATTACAGTCTATGGCCGTGGACCTAAGACGAACAAGGTATTGTTGGATGGGTTCATCTTCATGCTGTGATATAGCTGCAAATGTCATCCGATGGACCATGGGATTTGATTTTTGAGTTACCAATGCTTCTGTCATCTCTAGCAGCTTGTCTGGGTTGGTGGTGAAGAACTTAGGGTACGTATTTATGATTGCGTTTTGAACGGATTCATCAGCGCAACTGTATAACTGGGTATTGGCCTGAGAAGTTGGCATGTCCGTTATTCTAGTGAATACTTCCCAGTCAATCCGAATTTTTCTGAATTGTTGAGGGGTCATTTCGAGATGAAGTTGGGGAGGCCTGGCAGCTGGTGCCTTAGCATAGGTGGTCTGGGTAGCGGGCTCCTTGGCTTGTCGAAGGATAGACAGAGCTTCTCCCATTGTTGTGATTCCCAATTCTCTTAGCATGGCTCGATCCATTACTTGAAGGTTTTCTTTCCTCAGTTTTTCCTTCACAAAAGTTGCAGCATAGCTCTTGGCGGAATCGGCAGCAATGCCTGCTTTGAGGAAATAGTCTTCCCAATCTTCTGTCTCGAACCCTGTTCGTAGCGCCATGTTGGATTGTGTAGTGGACTTTCGGTCAGCGTTCAAGTTGTGGATAACTTGACAAAGACTAAAGTTACTTCTTATGAAAGAGGAGAACTATTTATGGCACAATGGGAGATTCCATTGTGCACACATGGGCCAGTCTATTCCTTGGATTGTGATTGGCTGAATCACCTGATTGGATATGCTTGTACATAAATACAAGCCCTCAGTCCAGCTCAATCTGATGTCTGTCTTGTGCATGAGCTGAACCCTTGGTAAGTGTTGCTGCTATTATTATTATTGTTGTTGTTGTTGTGTGTTATTGACAAACACAGTTCTTTTAATTATTCTACATCTTCCTCTAATGGGTTGAAGGTACCGGATTGACAGTTCCTGGCTGCTTTTCCGACTGGTAGTACAGAAGCCCTAACTCTTTGGTAGTGCTTAGAGCAGCTGCTCCATCAACAGTTGTAAAATATCGGGATATTCGTAGTGCCATGTCGCGCATGGAAAGGGACCTTGCACTCATCCCCAGTGGGCTTTCCTGAGGCCACAATCCTAATTGAAGAAAGGTCAGCTGATGGTCTACTTGTGATGCATGTCTGATGCTCTACATAACCTCTTGTTCAGCTTCCGCTTACCTAAACTGAAAATCTTAAAAAATATGACGACAGTACAATCTAAAAATAAGCTTAAACCAGGCTTAGGGTCAAACAAATCCAACTTGCCTCCTCCCTTGAGGCTTGCATTCACAAATATCCATGGGCTTAGAACTAATTTAGCTGATTTTGAAGCATTTCTCCTAACACATACCCAGGATATCTTAGCACTAAGTGAGACTAACCTACACTTATCCATCCCCTCAAACCACTTTAATATGCCTGGATATCTCTCACTCTGCCATAAGGACTCTGACAGACACACGCACAGACTTGGAGTTTACATTCGTAATACCCTTCCCTTGACTAGAGAAACAAACCTAGAATCGGATGATCAAGGCTTTATGTGCTTTAGACTAAACATGCAACACAATATTAGCTACTTTTACTTTCTCTACCGCTCTCCCTCGACCCAAGACTGCACCATAATAAGCAAAGTCTCTGACAGCATAGACACAGCACTCTCCCTCGACACTAGCACGCAAGTACATGTATTTGGTGACTTTAATGTCCACCACAAAAACTGGCTTGGATTCTCTACTTACACAGATGCAGCGGGCAGCACAACTCATAGCTTCTCAATATCTCATTCCCTATCACAAATTGTTACGTTTCCAACCCGTTTCTCTGACCTGGAAGAACAACATACATCACTTCTAGATCTGTTTTTGACCACAGTTCCCGATGATTGTATAACGAACACTTGGGAATGCTGATCATGCAGTGATAATGGTTGAAATCGCCCTAAACTCTAGACCCAAAACTGAAGAGCTAGTGCTCAAAACAACGAGATATTATAAAAAGGCTGACTAGGAAGCCATCAGAGATCTTATCAGAGATGCCCTATGGGGAAATATTTTTTCTCTTCCTGCTGAACAGTGCGCAAACGAGACCACCGAATGGTTCAAAACTGCAATCGAAGCGCATGTTCCCATGCGGAAATTTTATAGCAAGCCCCACTCTCCCCAATGGTTTACTTTGACTTGCGCTATTGCCATTGCTCAAAGGCAGCATGCATATTGCAGATTTATCTGACATAAGTCCAGTTCAAACAGACAGAAGTACATAGTAGCTAGAAGTAATGTTAAGAAAGAAATAGCAACAGCTAAGAGAAAATTTACTGAAACCACTAAAAACGCATTGAAGCACAAAAACTAGGAACTCGTGACTTCTGCAAAATCTACAACAGTGTAGTAAATAATGGGCAATCAACAATTCCCCTACTAACCAAAAATCACGAGGTTGTTTGCTCAGCAACCTAGACGGCTAACATGCTTGCCAGTCGGTTTGCCTCAAACTCCACACTGGACCCTTCCAACCACCCCCTACCTGAATTTCCTATGTGGACAGACACCATGCTAGACGATCTAAAAATCATCCCTGCTCAGCTGCATGCTATCATAAAAAACCTTGACACTTCAAAAGCATGTGGACCTGATCTCATCCCAGCTGTGCTATTAAAAGTGCTCAGCCAACGTAGCTCCAGTTCTCTCCAAACTCTACAACAAATGCCTTAATGAATCTTGCTTTCCGGGCTGTTGGAAAACTGCTTCTGTGGTACCAGTATTCAAGAATTCTGGCGAAAGAACTGACCCATCAAATTATCGCCCAATTAGCCTCCTCCCAATTTTTGCCAAAATATTTGAGACCATAATTAATCATGCTCTAGTCCGGCACCTTACAGATGCTAAACTTCTGACTTACAAACAATATGGATTTAGACAAGCCCGTTCCACAGCAGACATTCTAACTGTAATCTCTGAACGTATATACCATTCACTTGACAAAGCGGGGGGGGGGGGCGTAGAGCGGTAGCTCTAGATATATCTAAGGCTTTTGACAGGGTATGGCATGAGGGTCTCCTCAGGAAAATTAGATCATACGGTATCACTGGTAGAATACTTAACATAATTAAATCCTTCTTAGATAAGAGAAAAATCCAGGTTGTCCTCGACAGTCGTACATCGAAACAATGACATAAATGCGGAAATTCCCCCGGGGTCTATCCTTGGACCTCTACTGTTCCTGATATGCATAAATGACCTCCCGACAAAATTGCCTCTGAGATGGGTATATATGCTGATGACACCACACTCTATAACAGGCATGACAGGAAAACAAATGAACACATATCTAAAGAAAGGGCAGAAACACTAGAGGATGATCTCCAATCTGTAGTGGAATGGGGACAAAAATGGATGGTCAAATTCAATGCCATCAAGACTAAACTAGTTTCATTCAATAATTACAAGAAACCTTCTCTACCACCTATAGCAATGGCCAACGGCTCTTTATCTGAGAGTACATCTTTAAAACTCCTTGGCCTAACGTTCACAGGAAACATGAGTTGGAACAATTACATTGAAGGCATCACCAGAAAACTACTAACACCCGAAAGTATCTTGTACCTCTATAAGGCCACCATTCGCCCATGTATGGAGTATTACTGTCATATTTGGGCTGGTGCATCTGCTACTAGTCTCTCGCTCCTAGACAAGGTTAAAAAAAGAGTCGCCAATCTGATAGGCCCTGAACTGGCATCTAAGCTTCAGCCTGTGTCCCATCGACGAAACGTTGCATCCCTCTGCTACAAGTATTTTAATGGTGAATGCTCTGACGAACTGCAAGCACTTGTTCCCCCACGATGTGAACACCCTCGACAAACCTGACAGGCTGCTAAATCCCACCCCCACACTGTAGAGATCCCTAGATGTAAAAGATCTTTCTACTCCAGTAGTTTCTTCCCCAGAACCGCTAGACTTTGGAATTCCATTCCAGGTCCCTGCTTCCCCAACTGTACTGACGTGCAGAAGTTCAAGTGCAACGTGAACCGACATCTTGCTGCCCAAATCCCTACATAGTACCCCAGTAGTTGTTGCCTCTGATAGTAGCCCCCTACACCAAAGTGGCAATGTGCCTTGTTTGGGGTAAAAATGTAATAAAAAAAAATTTTTTTTTTAAATGGAGGTAGTTGCATGTATTGATTGGTTGGCTGTGAAAAACTCACCAGGAAGGTGAAGGGTGGTTCTAAAAACCATCTCTGCTGGTGTAGCATTCAAGTCTTCTTCGAAGTTCTAGAACAAGCAATAAATGTTTGCTCCAGTGATGTGGTTCATGCTGGCTGATAAGGTAGCTTTAAGTCGACAATGGAAGTGTTCTACCATCCTGTTAGCAGAAGGGTGATAGGCAGTTGTCGCAATGTGGGAAATGAGTATGACGGTGTACTTTTGTAGTTTGGCAGGAAATACATGCCTGAGTCCATTTACATATATCAATATTCATATTATGCCAAAAAAATGAGCTGTGAATAACTTTCCAGGATGAGTTAAATCATGAAAATGTCAAAAAACTTTCTTCCTGTAAGAGGTAGGTAAGGTCTTGGATGTGCAACAGAAATATCGCACAAGATGAACTTGTCTGAAAATGTGATGGTGTGTTTTTCAGTGGAATAGTTGAGGCTGACATAAATTCTGTTAATGACGTGTCACTTTCCTGTTTGGCTGCAATGTAATCCAAGTCTAGAGATTTCTCAAGACCGGTGAGATCACAAAAAATGGGAAAGGGTGTCAGCTATAATATTCAATTTGCCTGGTTAATATTGAATGTCGGTAGAATATTGTTACAAATCCATCTGTTGAAGTTCTCTGGGTGTATGTTTACCAATAGAATATGTAAGGGAAAATCGTGAATTGTCTCCCTTCCAACATAAAACAAATTTTTTACTATTAAGTACATGGTGAGTAGTTCTCGACCAAAAACACTGTATTTAAATTGAGGAGTGCTCAGCTTTCAGCTTAGCGGAAAAGAAAGACTGTGTCTCCACAGTTAAGACAGAGTTGATGAGTGTCCTTGATAAGTTTTCTGGTCTCTTTTTCTGACATCAAAAAATACATCAGCTAACTTTGACATATTTAACTGGTGTTAACACTAAGACAACATGTCAGCAACTGATTTTTTAAATTTAAATTCTTCACCGTTGAGTAATACTATACAAATATACTAATCACACACACACGCACACGCACACACACACATATAGATATCTCTGTATCATCAAATATATATATGTATAGGCTCATCTCATGTATATACATTAAATCTATATAAAAGCCAAGTACGTCCAAGGATGGAATACTGTTGCCATATCTGGGCAGGAGCTGCTAAAAACAGCCTATCCTGCCTTGACAGAGTACAAAATAGACTTCGTGGCTTAGTGGGAGATGCCCTTTTCTCTACCCTGCAACCTCTCTCCCACAGAAGAGACGTTGCGAGCCTATCCTTGTTTTATCATTATTTCCATGGCAGGTGCTCGTCTGAACTCCAATCTCTGGCCCCCCCTCACCAATCTTTCACGAAAAACACCCGTCTAGCCGAATCCACTGTGAAAATTTCCCCCACTCTTTATCTGTGCCTAAATCAAAACGTGGATTCCATGAACAAAGCTTCTTTCTTAGAACTGCACGCCTGTGGAACTCTGTTCCGTCTGCCTGCTTCCTACCGGACTACAACTTGGATGTCTTCAAGTCCAACGTTAACAAATTCCTAATGAACTGCCCCCTTAAGTAAACACTTCATCAAATCTCCACACTAACGTAATGTACTTGCAATAACCCTTATCCCTGAGTGGCTTCCGGGCCTTGATAAGTGGTGATCACTGTGTAAAAAAAAAAGTCATTGCACTCTCTCTTTCTATATATATATATAAAATTATGTTATCAAAGAGTAAATCTTTAGCAAAGCAAAACTAATCAAAATAAGAAAAACTCAACACTATTAAGAGGAGCAAACAATGATATTAAAATGAAAGATGAGGAATAAAAGTTTTTAGTTTGGAAATTGTGTTTTGTCCCACCTACAATCTTTTGGGTCAGCTTCAATAATCTTGATAATACACACGTTCGTTAGCATAACACGCTGTCTTTCAACTCACTAGTTGTTCCTTTTACCACTTGTTTTATGCATCTTGCATAATTTCATTTGCATAGAATTTGCATTACTCACACGTGATCGTTAAATTCAAAAGCAACATTGTCATTTTAGCTTTTATTTTTATTATTTTTTTTTACTTAAGCGAATTAACATGGCATTCATGCTAGTTAGGTAAGCCACGCTTTTCCCTATACTCCTCTCTGATCTCATGATCACAAACAGGACAAGGGGGTATTATCTATCTTTGTCGGGTACTTCTTCAAAAAGGAATAACACAGACCTCACTCTCATGTGTACTTTCATCTTCGGGCTTTCAATAGACTCCTCATCAGTTGGGAGGTTACTAGCATCAGAATCACTGTCAAGCGGATCTGAATCCAAATAGATTAGCTGCTCATTATCCTCAGAATCACTTTTGTCACTTGATAAGTGCGTTCATATTACTGGTCGAAGCTCTATGGGCTGATCACTTCAATAACGCAACATGTGTTATATTTTGTTGTGCACCTGTGACACAAATTTTTAACCAAACGATGTCTCCTCTTTCCTACTTCCCTCACGTCACCTCATGTTTGGGCCGTGGGCTAGCTTCAACACTTTTGATTGGAACACGATATCTATGTAGCATGGTAGATGGGGAAATGTCATCCTTTGGGGTGACGTTGTACTAGTAAACCACCTCCAATACTGAATAATTCTTTCTCGCTTTGATGGTCTTAACAATCCTATGACCTCGTTCTACAATTCCATTCCCACTCAGTGAGTAGGCACATCAAGACAGCCGATGTATGTCCCATTTTTTGCAAATTCTCCAAACTCTTTACTAGTAGAAGCAGTGGTGTTGTTGGTCAGTATTTCCATCGGTGGGCTTTACTCAAGGAAAATATTCTTCAACTGTCGGATAACAGTAGCTGCATCTGTCAATTGCAATAGCCGCCATATTGCAAATCTAGAGGGGCCACAGTCGATGATAGAAAATTCTCACCATTGTGGTAGGTTATGTCCATCGCTAATCTGCTCCAGTTGTTCTTCATGCTAAGTTTTCCTTTTTTCACGTGAACAGGTGCCGGATCTATTGATCAGCAGTTTCGCAGGCTTCCACAACAGATTAAGGAGTTCTTTGAACACTTGCGAGTCAACCACCCTGACAAAATATAAGGTTCGTTTCACACCTAGATATTCATTTTGATGATGGATGTCAGCCACCTGGTCCTCATCCAGTTGTTCTACTGTTGTGTAACTCCCAAGCACCAGCTCTCTTCTTTCCTTAACTAGACCCATCCTCCTGCACAGTACTTTGGTGAAATTATCTGTATGGTTGTGAAAGGACCTCATGAGTTTTACATTGACGGTCAATCCATATTCTTTCACAAGCGATTGCAGGGTTCCTAATTGTTGCCTAATGAACATCTCCACTGCTTTCGTGTTCACACATGCTTTTTCCAGTTAAGTGTCCAACATCCACTGGTGCACACATGCTAAATCAGTGACCAATGTAACACTGTTGCTTCCCACTGAAGGGCTAAATTTACTCCTTTGAGTGCAGCATCGAGTTCAGCTAGATTGATGTGCTAAGCATCGTTAGTTGGATGTAGCCAATACACATCCTCAGTAACCGTTCTATTTGTTTCCAATGCCACGCCTGTGGCTATGCAACTCGCATCCACCCAAACTGTAATTTCTTTAGTGTCCATACATCAGTCTCCTCTAATGGGATCCACTTCTGATACTTTGCTCAAAGTTTCTGCCAATATGTGACAGAGAGACATGCTTTTAATTCTGTTCTCTAGCCCTTTATTACTGTAGTTACTAGGCACTTAATAAGTGCAACTGCCACCCTGAGCCAACCACATGCGGGGAACTGACCAGTGAGTTTCCCATGGAGAGAAAATACATATCATTATCAGAGATTTCCAGAATTGGACTTTCTTATTTCCATTGAAGAGTAACACCTTTTCGTATACTTGCGAGCCTAGAACTCTGGATCTATCTCAGTCATACTGAATCCTTGGAAACCAAACCATAGTCTAAAAATGTTATTGTACATGCGATGCAGGAAGTACACTTTCATTAATGAAAATATCATCAACATATGTTGATGTGGTGCTTTTCATTGCATAGTCTTGAGATACGGGAGCGGCTATAAAAATCTTCATAACAAGTGGCGCCACATTCAGTCCAAATCCTAACTGTGTTAGACAGAAGCAATGACCTTTGAAAATAACTATTTGAAACGACCATAACGCGTTGTCAACATGGATTTGAAGATATGCATTTTGCAGATCTATAAGCGACACACTGACTCCTTGTCTCCACCAGTTTCTTAGTTTCTGCATCTTTTGCATTGGCAGTGAAACCATCTTTTGCATTAGCAGTGAAACCATCTTTTGCATTGGCAGTGAAACCATCTTTTGCATTGGCAGTGAAACCATCTTTTGCATTGGCAGTGAAACCATCTTTTGCATTGGCAGTGAAACCATCTTTTGCATTAGCAGTGAAACCATCTTTTGCATTTCTAGTTAAACAACCTTTTGCATTGGTAGTACAACCATCTTTTGCATTGGTAGTGAAACCATGTTTGCATTTCAATTTAAACCACCTTTTGCATTGGTAGTGAAACCATGTTTTGAATTGGTGGAAGTGAAACATGCTTTTGCATTGGTAGTGAAACCATCTTTTGCATTGGTAGTAAAACTATATTTTGCATTGTTAGTGAAACCATCTTTTGCATTGGTAGTGAAAACATGTGTTGCATTGGTAATAAACAAATTTTTTGCCTTTGTAATGAAACCATGTTTTGCATTGGTAGTGAAACCAATATTTTTGCATTGCTAGTGAAGCAATTTTTTGCATTTGTGGTGAAACAATGTTTTGCATTGGTAGTGAAACCATGTTTTGCATAGGTAGTGAAACCATGTTTTGCATTGGTAGTGAAACCATCTTTTGCATAGGTGGTGAAACAATGTTTGACATTGGTAGGGAAACCATGTTTGACATTGGTAGGGAAACCATGTTTTGCATTGGTAGGGAAACCATCTTTTGCATTGGCAGTGAAACCATGTTTTGCATTGGTAATTTAACCATGTTTTGCATTGGTAGTGAAACCATGTTTGGCATTCGTGGTGAAACCATGTTTTGCATTGGTAGTCAAAACATGTTTTGGATTGGTGGTGAAACCAGGTTTTGATTTGGTGGCTAAAACATGTTTTGCATTGGTAGTGAAACCATGTTTTGCATTCATAGTGAAACCATCTTTTGCATTGGTAGTGGAACTACCTTTTGCATAGGTGGTGAAACCGTATTTGGCATTGGAAGTGAAACCATGTTTTGCATTCTTAATGAAACCATATTTTGCATTGGTGGAGAAACGATGTTTGGCATTGGTGGTTAAACCATGTTTTGCGCTGGTGGTTAAACCATGTTTTGCATTGGTAGTGAAACCATGTTTTTCATTGGTAGTTAACCCATGTTTTGCATTGGTAGTGAAACCATCTTTTGAATTGGTAGTGAAACCATGTTTTATAGTGGTGGTGAAACCATGTTTGGCATTGGTAGTGAAACCATGTTGTTCCTTGGAAACCATGTTCGCATTAGTAGTGAAACTGTGTTTTGCATTGGTAGTGAAACCAATTTTTTGCATTGGAAGTGAAACCATCCTTTGCATTGGTAGTGAAACCATGTTTTGCATTGGTAATGAAACCATATTTTAACTAGCTGGTGAAACCATGTTTGACATTGGTAGTTAAACAATATTTTGCATTGATTGTAAAACCATGTTCTGCATTAGTAGTTAAACCATGTTTTGCATTGGAGGTAAAACTATGTTTTGCATTGGTGGTTAAACGATATTTGGCATTGGTAATGAAACCATCTTTTGAATTGGTAATGAAACCATGTTTAGCATATGTAGTAAAACTATGTTTTGCATTGTGAGTGAAACCAGGTTTTGCATTGGTGGTGAAACCATTTTTGGCATTGTTGATTAAACCATGTTTTGCATTGGTGGTTTAACCATATTTAGCATTGGTTGTTAAAACCTGTTGTGCATTGGCAGTGAAAACATGTTTTGCATTGGTAGTGAAACCATGTTTTGCATTAGTAGTCAAACCATGTTTTTCATTGGTACTAAAACCATGTGTTGCATTGGTAGTGAAACCATCTTTTGCATGTGTTGCATTTTGTTGCATTGTTCGTGACACCATCTTTTGCATTGGTAGTTAGACCATGTTTTGGATTGGTGGTGAAAGCAGGTTTTGGTTTAGTGGTTTTGCATTGGTGATGAAACCGATATTTTTGCATTGTTAGTGAAGTCATTTTTTGCATTCGTTGTGAAACCATGTACTGCATTGATAGTGAAAACATGTTTTGCATTGGTGGTCAAACCATGTTTTGCATTGGTAGTTTTACCATGGTTTGCATTGGTTGTGAAACCATGTTTTGCATTAGTAGTGAAACGATGTTTGGCATTGGTAGTGAAACCATGTTTTGCATTGGTAGTGAAACCATGTTTAGCATTGGTAGTGAAACCATGTTTTGCATTAGTAGTGAAACGATGTTTAGCACTGGTAATCAAACCATGTTTTTGAATTGGTGGTGAAACCAGGTTTTGATTTCGCGGTTAAACCCTGTTTTGCATTGGTAGTGAAACCATGTTTTGCATTGGTAGTGACACCATGTTTTGCATTGGTTGTTAAACTGATATTTTTGCATTTCTAATGAAACAATGTTTTGCATTCGTGATTAAACCATGTCTTTGCATTGGATGTAAAACCATGTTTAGCATTGTTTGTTAACCCATGTTTTGCATTGTTAATGAAACCATTGTGTGCGTTGCTAGTAAAACCATGTTTTTCATTTGTAGTGAAACCATGTTTTGCATTGGTTGTTAAACCATGTTTTGCGTTGGTAGTGAAACCATGTTTTTCATTGGTGGTGAAATCAGGTTTTGCATTGGTAGTGAAACCATGTTTGGCCTTGGTAGTCAAACCATGTTTTTCCTTGGTAGTCAAACCATGTTTTTGATTGGTGGTGAAACCAGGTTTTGATTTCGTGGTTAAACCCTGGTTGTCATTGGTAGTGAAACCATGTTTTGCATTATTAGTGAAACCATGTTTTGCATTGTTTGTTAAACTGATATTTTTGCATAGCTAATGAAACAATGTTTTGCATTCTTTATTAAACCATGTTTTGCATTGGATGTTAAACCATGTTTTGCATTGGTTGGTAAATCATTTTTTTCATTGTGGGTGAAACCATGTTTTGCATTGGTAGTGAAAACATGTTTTGCATTGGTTCTGAAACCATCTTTTGTATTGGTAGTGAAACCATGTTTTGCATTCGTCGTTAAACCATGTTTTGCATTGTTAGTGAAACAATCTTTCGCATTGGTAGTTAAACGATGTTTGGCATTTGTAATGAAACCATGTGTTGCATTCGTGGTTAAAACATGTTTTGCATTGGTAGTGAAACCGTATTTTGCATTGGTAGTGAAACCATGTTTTGCATTGGTAGTGTAACCATGTTTTGCATTGGTAGTGAAACCATATTTTGCATTGGTAGTGAAACCATGTTTTGCATTGGTAGTGTAACCATGTTTTGCATTGGTAGTGAAACCATGTTTTCCGTTGGTAGTCAAACCAAGTTTTTCCATTGTTTCTGAAATCATCTTTTGCATTGGTAGTGTTATATTGGTTTTGTAAGTTAACTTTGTTGTTACTGTGACATTTTCATACTTCGCTAGCGTTTTCATATTTGTTTATGTTTTGGAGACTAATGGGAAACAAGCTCAGCATCGGTGCAGACATATGGGTGTCTTGCTTTCATTACTTACTTTACCTCACTATTTATTGTTGTATATGTACATTGTTCATATGTTACTGTCTTTACAATATGTCTCAGGAGCATTATGTTCTTTTGTATTGCAGGCTGTACCTTGGGTTTAAGTTGAGTAAAACTTGGTCTGCACAACCAAGTTTCCTTACCCTACAACAATTTACTCAACTTACGACCAACCATGGAGAAAGTGCTCCAGCCCACGCACTTAGAAATCGACCCCAGCGCTCCATCAGCAGCGAAGGAGTGGCGCCACTGGTACAGAACCTTCAAGAACTTCATTGAGGATTTCGGGGACAAGGCTCCAGATACGTTCCAGACGTTGGTCAACTGTGTGACCCATAATGTATTTGAGTACATTGAAGACTGTGAAGAGTATGATTCTGCTATCTCTACTCTGCAAAAATTATATTGGATAAACTCCCAATGAAATCTTTGCTAGACACCTCTTAGCAACTAGACAGCAGAAGCCGGGTCAATCCCTTGACGAGTTTCTCAGAGAACTCTGTAAGTTAAGCAAGGATTGTAACTTTAAGGTTGTGAGTGCAGAAAAGTACCGTGAGGAATCAATTCGCGATGGCATTGCCTCACCCCTGATATGCCAACGCCTCCTTGAAAGTGACACTCTTGATCTGCAGGCTGCTTGCAACAGAGCCCACACACTAGATCTGGCTCAGCGTAAGTGTGATGCATCTGATGTTGCTGTTTCTGCAGTACTCAACCAGGGAGGCAGACCTGTTGCTTTTATGTCCAGGACACTACAAGGGAGTGAGCTGCATTACCACATAGTCGAAAAGGAGGCTACTGCTATTATTGAAGCAGTAAGGAAATGGAGCCACTTCTTAGCACGTCGTCACTTCAACCTTGTGACTGATCAACGTTCTGTGGCATTCATGCTTGACTGTAGAAAACGTACCAAGATTAAGAATAGCAAGATCCAAGAATGGATACTGGAGCTTGCAGCCTTCAGTTATACTATAAGATATTGACCAGGGAAGGAAAATGTGGTGCCAGATACTCTCACTCGAGCATTTTGTTGTTCAGCTTTTACATCATCAACCCTCACAGATCTTCATAATGGACTATGTCATCCACGGATAACCAAACTGCTGCATTTTGTGAACAAAAAATCTCCCCTTTTCCACAGAGGAACTGAAGAGTACTTGTGCTTCCTGCAAGATCTGTGCAGACTTAAAACCTCGGTTTTACAATCCTGCAGAAGGGAGGCTAATAAAAACAACACAACCGATGGAGCGGCTCAGCATTGACTTCAAGGGACCGTTACCTACTGCTTCACGTAATCCTTATATGCTGACAGTGGTTGATGAGTATTCACGCTTCCCCTTCGCATTCCCTTGTCCTAATATGAACACTTCGACAGTGATAAAATGTCTGGAGCAGATCTTTACTCTTCGTGGAATGCCACACTACATTCATTCTGACCAAGGGACTTCCTTCATGTCTATGGACCTAAAAGACTACCTTTCGCAAAGGGGAGTTGCAACCAGTCGCACGACCCCATACCACCCCACAGGCAACACTCAAGTGGAACAATATAATGGCATAGTTTGGAAATCTGTCAAATTAGCTCTCAAGTCCCGTAACTTGCCTGATATTCACTCTTCCAGATGTGCTGCACTCTTTAAGATCACTCTTATGTACCTCTACCAACACCACGCCACATGAAAGGTTCTTTACATTTCAACGGCGTTCGACTCATGGAAACTCTTTGCCCATTTGGTTAATGACACCTGGTACTGTGTTGCTGTGACAGTTTGTAAGAAGCAGCAAGAATGAACCTCTTGTGGATCAGGTTGAACTTCTTGACTGCAATCCCACCTATGCCACCATCAGGTACTCTGAGGGGCGAGAGTCTACGGTATCTGTCCGTGATCTAGCCCCCAGTGTACTGACACCTCAACTATTCAAGGAACTTACCTTAAGGAACCTGGACAGACTCATCTAACACCTGTGGTACCTAACGTAGAGGATCAGACAGCCTCAGTGCAGGAGGAGACTGCTGCTGAGAAGGTACAATACTTGAACTGTGAAAATGACACTCCATGTGAAACAAGGAAATCTACTCGTATCTCAAAACCTCCTATACGCTATGGCTGGGACTAAATCAGGTGTATAGATGTCTTTGGCTGAGAGGAGGGGTGATGTGTACATGTGTTTGTGTATATTATTAATTCTGTTCTAGTTTGTCTAAGGTCTGCTGTGTCAGCGCATACCTACAGTGCAATCATTTTCTTTCTAGGAGGGAAGAATGTTATATTGGTTTTGTAGGTTAACTTTGTTGTTACTGTGACATTTTCATACTTCGCTAGCGTTTTCATATTTGTTTATGTTTTGGAGACTGGCAGGAAACAACTCAGCATCGGTGCAGACATATGAGTGTCTTGCTTTCATTACTTACTTTACCTCACTATTTATTGTTGTATATGTACATTGTTCATATGTCACTGTCTTTACAATATGTCTCAGGAGCGTTATGTTCTTTTGTATTGCAGGCTGTACCTTGCATTTAAGTTGAGTAAAACTTGGTCTGCACAACCAAGTTTCCTTACCCTACAACAATTTACAATGTTTTGCATTGGTAGTAAGACCGTCTTTTGCATTTGTAGTTAAACAATATTTTCCATTGGTAGTGAAACTGTGTTTTGCATTTGTAGTGAAACAAGGGTTTGCATTAGTGGGAAAACCATCTTTTGCATTGGT
The DNA here is from genome assembly GCF_053919585.1 of Euprymna scolopes. Lineage (NCBI taxonomy): Eukaryota > Metazoa > Mollusca > Cephalopoda > Sepiida > Sepiolidae > Euprymna > Euprymna scolopes. Next base: position 57,682,015 of record NC_136506.1, on the reverse strand, counting down.
AGTGAAACCATCTTTTCCATTGCTAGTGAAACCATGTTTTGCTCTGGTAGTGAAAACATGTTTTGCATTGGTGGTGAACCCATGTTTTGCATTGGTAGTGAAACCATCTTTTGCATTGTTAGGGAAACAATGTTTTGCATTAGTAGTTAAACCATCTTTTGCATTGGTAGTTAAACACTGTTTCGCATTTGCTGTGAAACCCTGTTTTGCATTGGTAGTGAAACCATGTTTTGCATTAGTAGTAAAACCATTATTTTGTATTGGTAGTGAAACCATCTTTTGCATTGGTAGTGAAACCATGTTTTGAATTGGTAGTGAAACCATTTTTTGCATTTGTAGTGACACCATGTTTTGCATTGCTGTGAGAACATGTTTTGCATTGCTAGTTTGAACATGTTTTGCATTGGTAGTGAAACCATGTTTTGAATTGGTAGTGAAACCATTTTTTGCATTGGAAGTGAAACCATGTTTGGAATTGGTAGTGAAACCATTTTTTGCATTTGTAGTGACACCATGTTTTGCATTGCTAGTGAGAACATGTTTTGCATTGCTAGTTAGAACATGTTTTGCATTGGTAGTGAACCCATGTTTTGCATTGTTAGTGAAACCATGTTTTGCATTGTTACTGAAACCATTGTTTGCATTTGTAGTGAAACCATGTTTTGCATTGGTAGTGAAACCATGTTTTGCATTGATAGTTAAAACATTTTTGCCTTGGTAGTGAAACCATCTTTTGCATTGGTAGTGAAAACATATATCCATTTATAGTGAAACCATGTTTTGCGTTGGTAGTGAAACAATGCTTTGCATTGGTACTAAAACCATCTTTTGCATTGGTAGTTTAACCATCTTTTACATTGGTCGTGACGCCATGTTTTTCATTGGTAGTTAAACCATCTTTTCTATTGGTAGGTAAACCATGTTTTATATTGGTAGTGAAACCATGTTTTGCATTGGTAGTGAAACCATGTTTGGCATTTGTAGTGAAAGAAAGTTTTGCATTAGTAGTGAAAACATTTTTTGCGTTGGTATTTGAACCAACTTTTGCATTGGTAGGCAAACCATGTTTTGCATTGGTAGTGAAACAATCTTTGGTATTGGTAGTGAAACCTTCTTTCGCATTGGTAGTGAAACCATGTTTTGCATTGGTAGTGAAACCATGTTTTGCATTGATAGTTAAACCAGGTTTGCTTTGATAGTGAAACCATGTTTTGCATTGGTAGTGAAACCATGTTTTGCATTGATAGTGAAACCATTTTTTGCATTGATAGTGAAACCATCTTTTGCATTTCTGTAAAACGATCTATTGCATTGGTAGTGAAAACATATTTTGCATTTATAATTAAACCATGTGTGGCATTGGTAGTTAAACCATCTTTTGCATTTGTAGTGAAACCATATCTTGTATTGTTTGTGAAGTATAATGGGGGGGGGTCACCTCAAATACACAAACGGAATGTTCAAGAAAGATTATCGCTACAGTCCTCTGTCTCTACTCTCGTTGCCTTCCATAGGGCCTTCTCTCCTGGCTGATCGGAAATAATCCCCCAGCACCGAGAAATGAACATCGTTTTATAATTTCCATCTTAACACACACACGAGATTATGCAAGAACGGACGAAATAAAAATGCTGGCCGCCATGTTTGTTTTTCCTTTTCTTCGCCTGAACTCACTCGCTGAGCACCAACAGTAAGACTTCTCTTTCTTGCTTCTAACCATATACCTCCCTGATCTCAAGATCACATTTCATAGTCTCTCATCCCCTGTGGCGGTCGCCTCTCTCTACTTGTCCTCTGAGGTGTCTCGTCCTCCTCCTGTGGCTGCACACTCCCCTCCACTGCTTCGCCCTCAACTGGTCTGACATCGAGAATGTGCCTCAGGACTCCTCCCACCACAATGTTGTTACTAGTGTTCCTCCCAGTCACGCGACCTCTACTCCATTGTGTGGTGCAGCGCGCCCTCGGTGGCTTCACCCATACCTTGTCCCCGAGTTTAATTGTCCCTGTGGCCTCTACTTCTCGGCTTGCCGGCTCCACCCTGGGATGTCTCCAGGAATATGCAAACATTGACAGTTGCGGGACCGTCTCTGGTACTTGTCCCAGTTTAGGCGACATGTTATACCAGAAGACGGCTTGCTCAGGTGAGGTGCCTCCCCTTTCCGCAACTGCTTTTATGGTGCGGTGGTTTCTCTCCACGATCCTGTTGCCACTAGGTCTGTAGGCAGCTCTGAAAAATTGTTGGATCTTCCATTTCTTCAGTACTTCTGTCACTGTTACTGACTTGAACACAGTCCCGTTGTCGGTTAACAACTCTTCCACAGGGCCTCGCTCCAAAAACACCTCATCAAGGATTGCCGCTATTTCATTACCTGTTCCTCCACGTAGCTTCTTCCATAGGGCAAATCGCCCAGGCCCACAGTCAATCATGGTCAGGTAAAGTCCACCCCTGTATTGGGTGACATCGCATGCCAGTCACTCCCAGGTCCCACTCACCTCCAATTGGCCAGCTTCATGCATGCTTGGAGCAGGATCAATCGACTGACATCTGTCGCATGTCCTGACCACTTGCCTCACTTGCTCCTTGGTGATCCTCGGGTCGACTTTTTTCACTAAGTACCAAGTCCTCTCTACCCCCATATGGTGCAAATTGTGCAGTTCTCGCACGCCAACATCATCTAGATCCGATGCAGCAACAACATCTTTCTTTGGCAACAGCCAACTCTTCTTCACTCTCGTGAGAGCATCTGCTCGGTTCTTTTCAGAAGCCACCATGTCTACGCGAAGCTTCAAACAAAACTCTTGCATCAGCTCAGCCAGCACCCCAAGCCTGCGCTTCACTAACATCTCCGCAGCCCCTTTCGTTTTTATCCTTTTTTGGCTTGAAATGAGAGACTTTAGCCAAGCAAACACCGTGGCAGAGTCTGTTTTGATGCAGATGTCACGTAGTCCCCATTTCAAGGCTAGATTGACTCCTTTTATTGTCGCGTGTAATTCCGCCACATTGATGTGGCTGACGTCATTCTTTTTCCTCAACCAGGCTGCATCTTCTGCAACTACTCCTCCAATTTCCAAAACGACCCCTGTTGCAATGCTGCTCGCATCGCACCACATGACTCCATCCAATGTTCGCGGTACGTTCCAGGTTCCCCGGACTGGGTCTTGCCATTCTGCTTCTTTCAGGAGCTCTTCCATCATGGCGACCGTTCTTTCTCCCACCTTATCATTCCATCCTCGTCCTTCAGTGTGTCTCTTTATGTAGCTGCATGCTGGTCTAAGCCAGCTAGCAACGGGGTAATGTCTGATCAACTTTCCGCATATGGAAAAAAGTTTACGTCTGTTGAGCTCCTGCTTCAGTTGTGGGATCTCGTTTCCCTCTGCGAAACTCTAGACCGCCTGACGCACCTCGTTTCAGTTTTAGGCCCAAAGCAGCCCCTCCGTCTAATTTTTCTGGCTCTTTGGCGACCAACCCGAACCTCTTCAAATGAGCCACCACCTCCTTGACAGTTACCACAGTTTCATTCACCAGAATGTCGTCTATGTATGAGCTCACTACCCCATCTCCCTTTCCCATTGTCTCCAGAATCTTCCTGGGGATAGTTGACATAATCTTGGGTGCCGAATTTAACCCGAACCCCACTCGTGTAAGGCAGTAGATTTTGCCTTTGTACTTGACTAACTGATATTTCCAGAGCTTCTTGGCAACATGGAGTTGCAAATAGTCAGATTTTAGATCTACCAACGTAGATGCGCCATTCATCTGCCTCCATTCCCTAATGGTCTCACTGCACACATCTACGGTGTCGCCTCCCGTATGGCACTTAACATGGCCGTTCAGCTCTTGGAAATCCAGGACCGGTCTTAAATGGCCATCATCGGCAAAATGCCATACTCCACATCATCCGTCCAAGGCATCAGTATCCCCTCCTCAATCCATCGGTCGACTTCCTGCTCAAACTCCTTTCTCGCCCCTCCTCTAAGCGAATTTGTGTAGCACGCCACCCTGTTTATCAGCGATGGCGCTTGATGTTTCCATGCCCACTCCACCGTCCACCACTCTCCATTGAATTCGTCTCGGAAGTCCTGATCTTTGATCGACAATTTTCTTTCCTCCCCGGCCTTGTTGATCCCTCTGAGGGCGTTCTCCATCACCGCGCACTCATTCGTCCGAACCTCACATTGTCACATGTGATGGTAACACCTCCAAGGCGGCATATAACATCCATTCCAATGATGGCTTGGACGCCAGGCACCAGGCGATCAGTGACAATTGCATGGACCCTCATCTGACGTTCAGCAATATCAGTAGTGACGGTCTTCCTCCCTCGACACTTCACTCGCGACCCATCGAATGCCACTACTTCACCCTTCCCTTTCCATCTTCCGACCAGGGTAGTGTGCACCATGGTAGTGGTGAAGCCAGTGTCAATCAGGGCGATAGCTTCCCGTCCTTCCACCACAATCTTCTGTTTGGGCATCTGCTGCGGGTGCGCCTCTATTCTCGAATCAGGGCGGCCGCTGACGCGTCGGCCTCCCCTCACCAGTTTCCCGAACTTGTGCATTTTACCACTAAATGGCCTCTCCGATTGCATTTGTAACACACTGTCTGTTGCATGAACTTCCTGCAGTCTCTTCTCATGTGTGGTCCCCTGCATTCGAAGCATGCAATCCCCGGGTTTGGCAGATTCCTGCCCGCAGCCTGCTGTACCGTTGCTGTCGTTCCTCCAGGCTCCGTGGGCTGGGTGCTCACCAAGATTTTTGCAGTTTTAAGCAGCTCACTCACATCCAGCATCTCCACTCCCGGTACCGGCTGCAACCTTTTCAATATCCCTTCCGGGAAGCCGGTAACGAAAGTCATCTTGACTACGTGACTCGTGGCATGTCCCCTGATGCCTGACAACTCAACCAATCTCCTTATCTCATTCGCATAGACATCAACGGATTCATCAGTCCACCTTTTCTCTTTCAACTTATTAAAGGCCTCGAAAGGCCCCTCTGTAAAAACGTCGATCAGTCGACCCTTGATGGCGTCTGCGTCACCCTGTTCCCGCTCGCTGAGCTCCAAATAGAGGGCCAGTGCGTCCCCTTCTAGAAACACTGGTATTACTGCAGCCACATCATCCAGCTTCTGAATCTTTGCTACAAGGTCCACTTTTTTAAGCCACGCCACCACATCACCGTCGCCATTAAAAGGCTTAATCATGTTGCTTAAGCCTGCGTTGGCCATCGCCGAAATAGCTTGAAGTATAATGGGGGTGGGGGTCACCTCAAATACACAAACGGAATTTTCAAGAAAGATTATCGCTACAGTCCTCTGTCTCTACTCTCGTTGCCTTCTCTCCTGGCTGATCGGAAATAATCCCCCAGCACCGAGAAATGAACATCGTTTTATAGTTTCCATCTTAACGCACACATGAGATTATGTGAGAACGGACGAAATAAAAATGCTGGCCGCCATGTTTGTTTTTCCCTTTCTTCGCCTGAACTCACTCGCTGAGCACCCACGGTAAGACTTTTCTTTCTTGCTTCTAACCACAACCATGTTTTGCATTGAAGTGAAACAATGTTTTGCATTGCTAGTGAAACCATCTTTTGCATTGGTAGTCGAACCGTCTTTTGCATTGGTAATGAAACAAGGTTTTGCATTGGTAGTGAAGCCATGTTTAGCATTTGTAGGGAAACTATGTTTTGCATTGATAGTGAAACCATCTTTTGCATTATTAGAGAAACCATGCTTGGCATTAGTAATTAAACCATCTTTTGCATTGGTAGTGAAACACTGTTTTGCATTGGTAGTGAAACTATGTTTTGCATTTGTAGTGAAACACAGTTTTGCATTGGTAATAAAACCATATTTTGCATTCGTAGTGAAACTATTTTTTGCATTGGTAGTGAAACCATCTTTCGCATTGTTAGTGAAACAATGTTTTCCATTGGTAGTGCAACCATGTTTTGCATTGGTAGTGAAATCATGTTTTCCATTAATAGTGAAAGTATGTGTTGCATTGGTAGTGAAACAATCTGTTGCATTAGTAGTGGAACCATGTTTTGAATTTGTAGTGAAACCCTATTTTGCATTAGTATTGAACCATGCTTTGCATTGTTAGTGAAACAATGTTTTGCATTGGTAGTTAAACCATCTTTTGCTTTTAAAGTTAAAACTTCTTTTGCCTTGGTAGTGAAACCATCTTTTGCATTGGTGGTGAAAACATATATGCATTTATAGTGAAACCACCCTTTGCATTGGTAGTAAAACCATGTGTTGCATTTGTAGTGAAACAATACTTTGCATTGGTAGTTAAACCATCTTTTGCATTGGTAGTTCAACAATCTTTTACATTGGTCGTGACGCCATGTTTTTCATTGGTAGTGAAACTATCTTTTGTATTGGTAGGTAAACCATGTTTTGTATTGGTAGTAAAACCATGTTTTGCATTAGTAGTGAAAACATTTTTTGAATTGGTATTTGAACCAACTTTGCATTGGTAGTGAAACCATGTTTTGCAATCGTAGTGAAAAAATCTTTTGCATTGTAGTTAAACCATATTTTGCAGTGGTAGTGAAACCATGTTTTGCATTGGCAGTGATACTACCTTTGCATTGGTAGTAAAAGTATGTTTTGCATTGGCAGTGATACTACCTTTGCATTGGTAGTAAAAGTATGTTTTGCATTGGTAGTGAAACCATGTTTTGCATTGGTAGTGTAAACATCTTTTGCATTGGTAGTGTAAACATATTTTGTATTGGTACTGAAACCATTGTTTGCATTGGTAGTGAAAGCATTGTTTGCACTGGTAGCGAAACCATCTTTTGCATTGAAAGCAAAAACATCTTTTGTTTTGGTAGTGAAACCATGTTTTGCATTGAAAGCAAAAACATCTTTTGTATTGGTAGTGAAACCATGTTTTGCATTGATAGTGAAAACATGTTTTGCATTGGTAGTGAAAACATGTTTTGCATTGGTAGTGAAAACATGTTTTGCATTGATAGTGAAAACATGTTTTGCATTGATAGTGAAAACATGTTTTGCATTGGTAGTGAAACCATGTTTTGCCTTGTTAGTGAAACCATTTTTTGTCATTGGTAATGAAACCATATTTGCATTGGTGGTGAAAAAATGCTTTGTATTGGTAGTTCAACCATCTTTTGCATTGGTAGTGAAAACATGTTTTGCATTGGTAGGTAAACCATTTTTTGCATTGGTAGGTAAACCATGTTTTGCCTTGGTAGTGAAACCATCTTTTGCATTGGTAGTGAAACCATAATTTGCATTAAAAGCTAAACCATCTTTTGAATAGGTTGTGAAACCGTCTTTTGCATTGGTAGTGAAAACATATTTTGCATTTATAGTGAAACCATCTTTTGCATTGGTAGTGATACCATCTTTTGCATTGGTAGTGAAACCATGTTTTGCATTGATAGTGAAAACATGTTTTGCATTGGTAGTAAAAACCATCTTTGGTGTTGGTAGTGGAACCGTCTTTTGCATTGGTAGTGAAACCATCTTTTGCATTGGAAGTGGAACCATGTTTTCAATTGGTAGTAGAACCCTGTTTTGCATTAGTAGTGAAACCATGTTTTGCATTGGTAGTGAAACCAGGTTTTGCATTGGTAGTGAAACTGTGTTCGTTACAACTCTACTTTCAACCGAGTCGTTGTTTGTTTCGTTCACCACACTCTTTTTGTCTACTTCTTTTTTTACACACGTACGTTCGCTTTAGTGACTAAAAATCGTCTGTCCTCCCACTTTCCTTTTCTCGTTATTTATGAAATCAGGGTATGAGATTCCCCGAGATTCCACAAGACTTTTTTTCACATAAACGCATGCGGGTACCATCTTGATTCTCAATTTGTGCTTTGCATGCACAAACGCGCAGCCGCTTTAACGATAAGCCACTTCTTTCTCCACACTCCCCCCTGATCTCATGATCACAGAGACGGCAGGGGGTGGCATCGCCGCCGTCGGGTGCTTCTGTGAAGGGGGACAGTGCTGTTCTCGTCTTCGCGTGCGCTCTCATCCACCGCCTGATGGTCGGGGAAGGCTTCATCTCCGTGGAGGCTACTGATATCAGAGTCACTGCTTGATAGGGATGGTGCAAATCAAAGCGATGGCCCACTCGTCTCAGAGTCAGAGTCACTCTCATCGTCCACTGGAGGTGGTACATGCGTCACCGGCCGTAGGTCCCTAATGCGCCATGAATTCCTTCCATGCAGTAACTGGATCTAACACAAATGCTGTAAAATGGGCGCGCTTGATGCAGGCAAAATCTGTTTTCTTCTCATCAGCCAACTGCTGGTATACTGCATATGCTCCCCCAGTGAGGCGCATTGGGACCACGCCATCCATACGCTTCACTCCACTGAGCTGAAATATTAATTCTGCTTTTCCACCCATCCTGCACTGAGTGATCAGTGCTACTGCCATCAAACAGGGGAATAAGCTTGGGGTCAAATCCTGACGTCGTGCCAAAATAGCTTGTGTTCGTTACAACTCTACTTTCTACCAAGTCGTTGTTTGTTTCGTTCAACACACTCTTTTCTTCTACCTCTTCTTTTACACACGTCCATTGGCTTTAGTGACTAAAAATCGTCTGTTCTCCCGCTTTCCTTTCCTCGTTATTTATGAATTCATGGTACGAGATTCCCCGGGATTGCATGAGACTTTTTTTGACATAAACGCATGCGGGCGCCATCTTGATTTTCAATTTGGGCTGTGCATGCACAAATGCGCAGCCGCTTTAACGGTAAGCCACTTCTTTCTCCACAGAAACATGTTTTGCATTGGTAGTGATTGGTACTGAAACCATGTTTTGCATTGGTACTGAAACCATGTGTTGCATTTATAGTGAAAAAATGCTTTGTATTGGTAGTTAAACCATCTTTTGCATTGGTAATGACGCCATGTTTTGCCTTGGTAGTGAAACCATGTTTTGCATTGGTGGGGAAACCATGTTTTACATTGGTAGTGAAACCATGTTTTGCATTGGTAGTGAATCCATGTTTTGCATTGGTAGTGAAACAACGTTTTGCATTGGTAGTGAAAACATCTTTTACATTAGTAGTCTAACCATCTTTTGCATTAGTAGTGCAACCATGTTTAGAATTGGTAGTGAAACCATGTTTTACATTGGTAGTGAAACCATGTTTTGCATTGGTAGTGAAACAATCTTTTGTGTTGGTAGTTAAACCATATTTAACATTGGTAGTGAAACCATGTCTTGCATTTGTAGTGAAACAAAGTTTTGCATTTGTAGTGAAACAAAGTTTTGCATTGGTAGTGCAACCATGTTTAGCATTGGTAGTTAAACCATGTTTAGCATTGGTAGTGAAACCATGTTTTCAATTGGTAGTGAAACCATCTTTGGTATTGATAGTGAAACCATCTTTTGCATTGGTAGTGAAACCATGTTTTGCATTGGAAGGTAAACCATGTTTTATATTGGTAGTGAGACAATGTTTGGCATTAGTAGTTAAAACATTTTTTGCATTGTTATTTAAACCAACTTTTGCCTTGGTAGTGAAACCATCTTTTGCATTGGTAGGGAAACCATGTTTTACATTGGTAGTGAAACCATGTTTTGCATTGGTAGTGAATCCATGTTTTGCATTGGTAGTGAAACCATGTTTGGCATTGGTAGTAAAACCATGTTTTGCATTGGTAGTGAAACCATGTTTTGCATTGGTAGTGAAACCATGTTTTGCATTGGTAGTAAAACCATGTTTTGCATTGGTAGTGAAACCATGTTTTGCATTGGTAGTGAAACAATCTATTGCATTGGTAGTGAAAACATATTTTGCATTTATAGTTTAACCATGTTTGGCATTGGTAGTTAAACCATCTTTTGCATTTGTAGTGAAACCATGTCTTGCATTGTAGTTAAACCATGTTTTGCATTGGTAGTGAAACGATGTTTTGCATTAGTAGTTAAAACATTGTTTGTATTAGTATTTAACCCAACTGTTGCATTGGAAGTGAAACAATGTTTTGCATTGGTAGTGAAACAATGTTTTGCATTGGTAGTGAAACTATCTTTTGTATTCGTAGTGAAACCATGTTTCGCATTGCTAGTGAAAACATGTTTTGCATTGGAAGTTAAAACATGTTTTTCATTGGTAGTGTAAGCATCTTTTGTATTGGTAGTTTAACCATTTTTTGCATTGGTAGTGAAACCATGTCTGCATTTGTAGTGAAACAAAGTTTTTCATTGGTAATAAAACCATCTTTTGCATTGCTAGTAAACCTATGTTTTCCATTGGTAGTGAAACCATGTTTTGCATTGGTAGGGAAACCATCTTTGGTATTGGTAGTGAAACCATGTTTTGAATTGGTAGTAGTGTTATATAGCGCCAGGACCCCTAGGTTGGGAACGATCGTAATTAGTAAGTTCCCCGCTGCAACAAAAACCCAGTAGCCGTCTCTTATTGATCGTCTAGTTGTTTAATTTTCTGGTTGTTATGGTAACGGCTAAGACGACAGAGTTATTTCCCTTTTGACTGTGCATTTTTCATTCCCAACTTTCTGTAGCTGTCATACCTGTCAAAATAATGATTCCGGCTAACCAGAATTTGATATGCACACAAAGGTCAGACGTAACTCAGCATAACAAATCAAGACGTAAGACACACTGGCTTTTTATATAAAAATATATTTTGTTTTGAAATTATTTTTTCGTTTTACACAGAGATTTTCAATAGTTCAAAATTTTACAGTGTGGCTTACTGTTCATTTCAGTGATGGAGAGGGGTGTGTGTAATATTTACCAACACAACAAACGCCCTCGTGTTTGTGCCTTGTATAGGCATGCGCGACAACAAAACTTGGGTTTTTATAAGCGGAAGCCTCGAGGTTGTCATGAATCTACAGGCGCATGCGCAAGAGAAGGGATTGAGATAGTGGTATAAAGGCAGGTCGAGTGAGAAGGTTGTTGTTGTTGTCATTGGACGTTACATTGACGCGTGCGTTAGCAGGTGATTAAGAGGCAGTTTATTTTTGTGTGTCAAGTCGCGCACCTCGGTGAAGGTCATATAAATCGTTCACCTCGGTGAAGGTGAAGGTCATAAGCTATTTCGGCAATTTCATTTCGTCTCTTTTCCTGGACAACTATGGCTGGGGCAAAGTTTGATTTAAAACTGATACCCGAATTCGACGGATCCACTTCTGTTGTCGACTGAGTCGAAAGGGTTGAGCTGACCTGCAACCTCTGTGAAGTAAAGGGGGTGCATACCGTGATTCCCTGAGATTGGCTGGAGGCGCCCTAAGTGTATATCAGCAACTGAGTGCTGTGGAGAATGCTGATATTACCTGTATAAAAAATGCTTTATACAAGGCATTTGCCATGGATCCCTGTACGGCCTACGAAACATTTGCCACTAGGAAGCTCATGCCAGGAGAAACCGTGGACGTCTTCTTCGCGGAGCTGAAGAAACTTGCAGTTCTATTTGGCAATGGAGTGTCAGAGCAAACACTGGCGTATGCGTTTGTGGCCGCCCTTCCCACCCATGTTAAGCAACTGTTGAGGGCTTCCACCAGCATATCTGTAATGCCCATGGAACATTTGTTAGAACGCGCTCGAGCCATTATCAGAGATGAGGAGGACCTGAGGGAACCGATTGTAATGATGGCACAGGCAGCTAAGACTAATGCTGAAAAGAGTCCCAGTTTGAGACCCACGACCAATGGGAGATGTTTCTGCTGTGGCCAGCGAGGCCATATCGCAAGAAATTGTACTAACAAGGGGCGGGGGCGCCCGCGCTGTTTCCAATGTGGTAGCTATGGACATTTATCCCAAAATTGTGCGGGAAATGCATCAGGGGGCAGGACGTCAGCACCGCCCTGTTCCCCGGACAAGATTTAATTGCGGCGCAACCGAGAATAAATGTGTACGTGGACCAAGTGCTTTGTTCAGCTCTTCTCGACTCCGGGTGCTTACACACCATCATGAGTGCCAAGTTATGTCGAAACTGGACAAAGCAGAACATCAAAGTAACCACAATAGGTGGCAATACGCAAGCTTGCTGTGGAGCCGGAACTGTGAAAGTCCACACAGACTCTGGTGTGGCCGCAAACATTAATGTGCTGGTGATGCGAGGGGATTTGCTGGGATTCGATGTACTGTTGGGATATGATGCTATTAAAGCACTGGGGGGAGTGGTTATCGGAAGAGATGGGACTGTGCGATTTTTGGAAACCCCAGTGTGTGCTGCAGTTCACATTGATCGGCCTGATTTTAAGGTGGACTACGACCCTCATCAAAAAGCATGGACTGCATCGTGGAAGTGGACAGAAGGAAGGGCGCCAACCGAACTCAAGAATAGCATTGCAGAGTACTCGATACTCGATGAGGCCCGTAATGAATACGAGAAGGAACTTGAGGCATGGATCCAGGATGGATGGCTAATCCCCTACCCCAACAAGCTGGGACCACCCAAGGGTCTGATTCCCTTAATGGCGGTAGTCCAGCATAACAAATCAAAAGTTCGTTCGGTGCTGGACTATCGTGAACTCAATAGATACATTGAGACGTACACTGCCGATGCTGACGTGTGCGCCAGCAAGCTGAGAGAATGGTGCCAGAAGGGCTCCAATGTGTCTATAGTAGACTTGCGGAAGGCTTATTTGCAGGTGCGAGTGGATGAGACATTGTGGCCGTTCCAGACAGTGTGGTTCCGGGGGCAGAGATACTGCCTTACTCGGCTTGGCTTTGGGCTGAATGTGGCACCGCAAATCATGAAGACCATCGTAAATGCAGTGTTGTCCCAGGAAAAGACCACTGAGGACACAACATCGGCCTATATTGATGATGTGTATGTCAATGAAGACGTACAATCTGCGTCTCACGTCAGAGAAAAGTTAGCTCAATTCAGGTTAGAGTGCAAGGATCCCGAACGTCTGAGGGATGGAGCACGGGTATTAGGATTGGACGTTTGTGGGAAAGACGGTACCTTACGATGGAGGCGTGGCAGTGAGATTCCAACCATCCCTGATGTTATTACGCGGCGGACTATTTTTTCCTTGTGTTGGAAACTTATTGGTCACTTACCAGTGTGTGGCTGGCTCCGAGCAGCTGTGGGCGTCATCAAACGCAGGGCAAGTTTAGTAACTACAGGTTGGGATGATGTATCTGATGATGCTCTTCTAACTCTGATGACGACAGAAACCCTAGAGAGAGTTAACAAGGAGGATCCTGCCCGTGGAGAATGGTGTGTCGATGGGGACACTGTGAATGTGTGGGTTGACGCTAGTTCTTTGGCATTGGGAGTGTTATTGGAGCAACGTGGAAATGTAATTGAAGACGCATGCTGGCTGCGACCCGTGAATGATGCTCAACACATCAACCTGGCGGAACTGGATGCTGTTTTGAAGGGTTTAAATCTGGCACTGCAATGGCAGTTGAAGAAGTTACACTTGTACACGGATTCTCTCTGCGTCTACCACTGGGTGTCCGACACTCTCGGGACAAACAAGAGTCTGTACTAAGGCAGCCAGTGAGATGTTAATCCGGCGGAGGCTAAACACCCTGAAGAATCTGGTATCAGAATATGACCTGTCGGTGAGTGTAACGCTCGTGGCATCACACTGTAATCGTGCACACCAACTAACCCGTGTGCCTCACAAATGGTATGAAGCTGTGAAGACAGGCGTGGAGTTCACTGCTCGATCTTGCACAATTGGCGCGATTAGCTCATGCCAAATACAAAGAATTCATGTGCAGAGTGGACATCCAGGTATCAAAAGAACTTTGTATTTTGCGAGGCGTGTGGACCCAGCAGTGACAAGGGCAGATGTCAGGCAGATCATCAAGCACTGTGAGGCATGCCAGTCTATCGATCCTGCACCTGAGCAATGGCAGAAGGGGCGATTGGAAGTTGAGCATGTGTGGCAACGATTAGCGATGGATATTACCCATTAAAGTGGTAAGCCCTTTCTAACCCTTATCGACTGTGGACCCACTCGTTTTGCGGTGTGGCGGCAAATGACCACGCAGGACTCAGCGAATGTTGTCCGCCAACTGTCATCTATCTTTTCTGAGCGAGGTGCGCCGGAAGAGATATTGACGGACAACGATGCTGCTTTTTGTAGCCACCAAGTTCAGCAGTTGTTGAATGAGTGGGGTGTCCGACTACGATGCGATGTGCTCATGTGCCATCAGGGAATGGCATTGCTGAGAGGAGCCATCACAGCATCAAGAGAATTGCTGCCAGAAAGCAATGCACCATTACGGAGGTCACGTATTGGTATAACATCACACCAAAGGATGGGAAGACACTAACAACAGCACCAGCCAATGCCATACACAAATACCGTGTTAGGATAAAGGGCATTGACACTGTCCAACCAATCGACGAAGAGAGTCATAACAAATACAAGGTAGGAGATCCAGTTTGGGTTAGACCCCCTGGAAACCAGTGCACCACCAAGTTCAAGCAATGACGAATATCTGGAGTGGTCAGCCAGCAGTCGGTCCTTGTTGATGGAACCCCACGCCATATGCGCGATCTTCGCCCGGCTAGTGAAGTACATCCCACAACTACAGAGAGCGATGAATCATCAGATGATAAGCTGCTAATGAGTGAGGTCACCGAGCAAGAGAGTGGTAGTTGTAGTTCGTCTGATCAGGCAGGATCAGAACCAGAACCAGAACCACACCCAGAACCAGAACCAGAACCTGAATCCGAGAGTGTAAATACCAGAAGCCAACGAACTAAGAGGCTACCCCCGGAGTGCACTCTATGTGATCATCAGATCAGAGGGGAGTGTAGTACTTACCAACACAACAAATGCCCTCGTGCTTGTGCCTTGTATAGGCATGCGCAACAACAAAACTTGGGTTTTTATAAGCGGAAGTCTCGAGGTTGTCAGGAATCTACAGGCGCATGTGCAAGAGAAGGGATTGAGATAGTGGTATAAAGGCAGGTCGAGTGAGAAGGTTGTTGTTGTTGTCATTGGACGTTACATTGACGCGTGCGTTAGCAGGTGATTAAGAGGCGGTTTATTTTTGTGTGTCAAGTCGCGCACCTCGGTGAAGGTCATATAAATCGTTCACCTCGGTGAAGGTGAAGGTCATAGTGTGTGGAGACATTATGCTCCCGATAATCGCACGTTTCCTATCGGAGTCTCTCTCTCTTCTTCTTCTTCTCTCTTCTCTCCTCCTTCTTCTTCTTCTCTCTTCTCTCCTCCTTCTTCTTCTTCTTCTTCTTCTCTTCTGGTTAGACTCCAAAATCACCTCTTATATTTACATGATTTTGGCTTGGTTTTTTTCCAATCCACGCGATCGGTCAATCAACTGCTCGATAATAGAACACGCGTTCTGTTGGTCACGTTTTGACAACTTTTCGCCGCCTCCTGACCTCGAGCCATCGTGACCGATTTCTCTTCAGCTGACCGACTATTGGCTTTATCGATACACGTGAATTTATCTAACATGCTTACTTTGTATACATGCCAAATTTGCAAGGATGACGTTTCCTTGTTTTGTAAACAAAAAAATCGTCGTCCGATTTCTCTGTTTACGACGTAGCCACTTTTTCGTTTTGACTGGTGGACAATCGATTATTCGATGCCCACCCTTTTAAATCATTTATTACCTTTTTTTGAAGAAGTTTTTTCTTCTCAGTTATGTATCGGATGGTTACAGCCATCCATTACATAACACCAGAACCATGTTTTGAATTGGTAGTGAAACCATGTTTTGCTTTGGTAGTGACAAAATCTTTTGCATTGTAGTGAAACAATGTTTTGCATTGGTAGTGAAACATGTTTTGCATTGGTAGTGAAACCATGTTTTGCATTAGTGTGAAACAATCTTTGGTATTCGTATTGAAACCATGTTTTGCATTGTTAGTTAAACCATTGTTTGCGTTGGTAGTTAATCAATCTTTTGCATTGTTAGTGAAACCATGTTTTGAATTGGTAGTGACACCATGTTGTGCATTGTTAGTGAAACAATCTTTTGCATTGTAGTGAAACCATATTTCGCATTGGTAGTGAAACATGTTTTACATTGGTAGTGATACCCTCTCTCGCATTGGTAGTGATACCCTCTCTCGCATTGGTAGTGATACCCTCTCTCGCATTGGTAGTGATACCCTCTCTCGCATTGGTAGTGATACCCTCTCTCGCATTGGTAGTGAAACCATCTTTTGCATTGGTAGTTAAACTATGTTTTTCATTGGTAGTGAAACCATCTTTTGTATTGGTAGTGAAACCATCTTTTGTATTGGTAGTGAAACCATCTTTTGCATTAGTAGCGAAACCATGTTTTGCATTGGTAGTGAAACCATGTTTTGCATTGGTAGTGGAACCATATTTTGCATTGGTAGTGAAACCACGTTTTGCATTGGTAGTTAAACCATGTTTTGCATTGGTAGTTTAACAATCTTTTGCATTGGTAGAGAAACCATGTTTTGCATTGGTAGGTAACCCATGTTTTGCATTGGTAGTGAAACCATGTTTTGCAGTTGTAGTGAAAACATGTTTTGCATTGGTAGTGAAACCATGTTTTGCAATGGTAGTTAAAACATCTTTGTTATTTGTAGTTAAATAGTCTTTTTCATTGGTAGTGAAACCATGTTTTGCATTGGTAGTGAAACCATGTTTTGAATTGGTAGCGAAAAAAACCTTTGCATTGTAGTGAAATATGTTTTGCATAGGTAGTTAAACCGGTTTTTGTATTCGTAGTGAAACCATGTTTTGTATTTGTAGTGAAACCATGTTTTGTATTCGTAGTGAAACCATGTTTTGAATTAGTAGTTGAAGTTGAAGTCCAATCTAAACAAATCCAAAGATCAATATGCAAGTCCACTGTAAACTAATTCAAAGTCCAATGTGCAAGACCAATTTAAATAATTCAAAGTCCAATGTGCAAGACCAATTTAAATAATTCAAAGTCCAATGTGCAAGACCAATTTAAATAATTCAAAGTCCAATGTGCAAGACCAATATAAACCAATTCAAAGTCTTATGTGCAAGTCCAATGTAAACCAATTTAAAGTCCAATGTGCAAGACCAATATAAACCAATTCAAAGTTCAAAGTGCAAGTCCAATGTACAAGGGACAGGAAAGCGGTTTGATAAGTTCACACATGGACACGATGACACGCCACCCACACAAACCAGCGTACACAATTACCAACCGGTCGTTCTTTCCTTACCCCTTTCCTTCCAAAACGACCTGAGTTTATAGTTGTCGAAGACCAACTGATTTCCATACATGCACGAGATTTTGCGAGAGTTTCCGAGATCATACCATTACAAAATGCCGTCGGCGCCATCTTTGAATTCTTTTCTTATCCTAGATTCGCAGCGATGACAATGCACACACACACGCACACCTACATCGTTTGAATGGTAAGCCCTCATTTTCACAGCTTTTGCATTGCATTGGTAGTGAAACAAAGTTTTGCATTGGTAGTTTAACCATTTTTTGCATTGGTATTTAAAGCAACTTTTGCATTGGTAGTGAAACCATCTTTTGCATTGGTAGCTAAACCATGTCTTGCTTTGTTAGTGAAACAATGTTTTGCATTGGTAATGAAACCATATTTTGCATTTGTAGTGAAACCATGTTTTGCATTGGTAGTTAAACCATGATTCGCATTGGTAGTGAAACCATATTTTGTAGTGAAACAATGTTTTGCATTGGTAATGAAACCATATTTTGCATTGTAGTGAAACCATGTTTTGCATTGGTAGTAGAACAATCTTTTGCATTGGTAGTGAAACGATGTTTTGCAATAGTAGTGAAAACATTTTTTGTATTGGAATTTAAACCAAATGTTGCATTGGAAGTGAAACAATGTTTTGCATTGAAAGTGAAACAATGTTTTGCATTGGTAGTGAAACTATCTTTTGTATTCGTAGTGAAACCATGTTTCGCATTGCTAGTGAAAACATGTTTTGCATTGGAAGTTAAAACATGTTTTTCATTGGTAGTGTAAGCATCTTTTGTATTGGTAGTTTATCCATTTTTTGCATTAGTAGTGGAACCATGTCTGCATTTGTAGTGAAACAAAGTTTTTCATTGGTAATAAAACCATGTTTTGCATTGGTAGTGAAACCATCTTTTGCATTGGTAGTGAAACTATGTTTTCCATTGGTAGTGAAAGTATGTTTTGCATTGGTAGGGAAACCATCTTTGGTATTGGTAGTAAAACCATGTTTTGATTAGTAGTGAAACCATTTTTTGCATTGGTAGTGATACCATCTTCTGCATTGTAGTGAAACCATCTTTTGCATTGGTAGTTAAACTATCTTTTGTATTCGTAGTGAAACCAGGTTTTTCATTGCTAGGGAAAACATGTTTTGCATTGGTAGTGAAACCATGTTTTGCATTGGTAGTGAAACCATATTTCGCATTGGTAGTGAAACAATCTTTGGGATTGTTAGTGAAACCATGTTTTGCATTGGTAGTTAATCCATGTTTTGCATTGGTAGTGAAACCATTGTTTGCATTGGTAGTTAAACCATCTTTTGCATTGGTAGTGAAACCATGTTTTGCATTGGTAGTTAATCCATGTTTTGCATTGGTAGTTAATCCATGTTTTGCATTGGTAGTGAAACCATTGTTTGCATTGGTAGTTAAACCATCTTTTGCATTGGTAGTGAAACCATGTTTTGCATTGGTAGTTAATCCATGTTTTGCATTGGTAGTTAATCCATGTTTTGCATTGGTAGTGAAACCATTGTTTGCATTGGTAGTTAAACCATGTTTTGCATTGGTAGTGAAACCATGTTTTGCATTGTTAGTGAAACCATGTTTTGCATTGGTAGTAACACCATGTTGTGCATTGTTAATGAAACAATCTTTTGCATTGTAGTGAAACCATCTGTCGCATTGGTAGTGAAACATGTTTTTCATTATTAGTGGAACCATGTTTTGCATTGTTAGTGAAACCATGCTTGGCACTGTTAGGGAAACTATTGTTTGCATTGATAGTTAAAACATCTTTTGCATTAGTAGTTAAACCATGTTTTGCATTGAAAGTTAAACCATCTGTTGCATTGGTCGTCAAAACATATTTTGCATTTATAGTAAAACCATCTTTTGCATTGGTAGTGAAACTATCTTTTGCATAGGTAGTGAAACCATGTTAGGCATTGGTAGTGAAACAATGCTTTGCATTGGTAGTTAAACCATCTTTTGAATTGGTAGTTTAACCATCTTTTGCATTGGTAGAGAAACCATGTTTTGCAATGGTAGGTAAACCATGTTTTGCATTGGTAGTGAAACCATGTTTGGCATTGGTAGTGAAAAAATCTTTGGTATTGATAGTGAAACCATATTTTGCATTTGTAGTGAAACATGTTTTGCATTGGTAGTGACAACATCTTTTGCATTGTAGTGAAACCATTTTTTGCATTGGTATTTTTAATATCCCTAACCCCTCATCCCTTGAATGAACTCTTCTGTTAACTATAAATGCTGCGTAATTAACGCTATTTGTGACGTTCTTTCTTTTGTGAGTAAAACCTTTCCAAAGGTATTCGGCTCTTTTTTTTTTCACTACAATTTTATTCACAAAAGAAATGGACCGAGTACTTCGTCCCGGGCGATTTGCCCTATGGAAGAAGCTACGTGGAGGAACAGGCAATGAAATAGCGGCAATCTTTGATGAGGTGTTTTTGGAGCGAGGCCCCGTGGAAGAGTTGTTAACCGATAACGGGACTGCGTTCAAGTCAGTAGCAGTGACAAAAGTACTGAAGAAATGGAAGATCCAACAATTTTTCAGAGCTGCCTACAGACCTAGTGGCAACGGGATCGTAGAGAGAAACCACCGCACCATAAAGGCAGTTGCGGAAAGAGGAGGCACCTCACCTGAGCAAGCCGTCTTCTGGTATAACATGTCGCCTAAACTGGGACAAGTACCAGAGACGGTCCCGCAACTGTCAATGTTTGCATATTCCTGGAGGCATCCCAGGGTGGAGCCGGCAAGCCGAGAAGTAGAGGCCACAGGGACAATTAAACTCGGGGACGAGGTATGGGTGAAGCCACCGGGGGCACGCTGCACCACACAATGGAGTAGGGGTCGCGTGACTGGGAGGAACACTAGTAACAACATTGTGGTGGGAGGAGTCCCGAGGCACATTCTTGACGTCAGACCAGTTGAGGGCGAAGCAGTGGAGGGGAGTGTGCAGCCACAGGAGGAGGACGAGACACCTCAGAGGCCAAGTAGAGAGAGGCGACCGCCACAGTGGATGAGGTAAAGTCCACTCCTGCTGTACCGTTGCTGTCGTTCCTCCAGGCTCCATGGGCTGGGTGCTCACTAAAATTTTCGCAGTTCTAAGCAGCTCACTCACATCCAGCGTCTCCACCCCCGGTACCTGCTGCAACCTTTTCGATATTTCTTCTGGGAACCCGGTAACAAAAGTCATCTTGACTACGTGACTCGTGGCATGTCCTCTGATGCCCGACAACTCAACCAATCTCCTTATCTCATTCGCATAGACATCCACAGATTCACCAGTCCACCTCTTCTCTTTCAACTTATTAAAGGCCTTGAAAGGCCCCTCTGCGAAAGCTTCGATCAGTCGACCCTTGATGGCGTCTGCATCACCCTGTTCCCGCTCGCTGAGCTCCAAATAGAGGGCCAGTGTGTCCCCTTCCAGAAACAGTGGTATTACTGCGGCCACATCATCCAGCTTCTGAATCCTTGCTACAAGGTCCACTTTTTTAAGCCACGCCACCACATCACCGTCGCCATTAAAAGGCTTAATCATATTGCTTAAACCTGCGTTGGCCATCGCCGAAATAGCTTGATGTAAAATGGGGGGGGGTCACCTCAAATACACAAACGGAATGTTCAAGAAAGATTATCGCTACAGTCCTCTGTCTCTTCTCTCTTAGCTGGCCGGGAATCATCTCCCAGCACCCAGAAATTATCATCGTTTTATAGGTTCCATCTTCACGCACACACGAGATTATGCGAGAACGGACGAAATAAAAATGCTAGCCGCCATGTTTGTTCTTCCTTTTCTTCGCCTGTACTCACTTGCTGAGCACCCACGGTAAGACTTCTCTTTCTTGCTTCTAACCACAGTCTGCAAATCTTCCGTGTCAACGGTGTTAAATGAAGACACTGATTTCCCGAGTCTCGCATGTCTAGGAAGGAAAAAAGACATTACTTTTACTAAGTGTAAAATAAATAAAACTGTCAATGCCATGATAGATTCTGGTAGTGTGGGGACTTTCATTAACGACAATATTGCAAAAAAAATGAACCTCGAAATTATTCCCAAACACAAAGAAATATCATTAGCCGACCCTAAAATGTGTGCGAAAATTGTGGGAGAAACTAAAGTCGATATCTCTCTAAATAATAATGTACACTCTAACATAATAGTGGAGGTCATTAAAAATTTATTTGTCGACTTAATCATAGGAAAAGATATTCTCGGCAGATACAAGATGGTAACTTTCAAATTCGATGGACCGGAGCAGTCACCAAGAATACCTTTTTTCCATCCATGAACGTTTCTCCTCCCCCATTATTTTCTCATCTTTCTACGAAAACAACACCAATCAGCACCAAGTCACGTCGCCACACAATTGCTGATAGCAAATTTATAAGAGCAGAGACTGCAAAATTGTTGGAGGAAAATGTTATAGAACCCTCAATTTCACCTTCGCGAGCGCAAGTTCTAGTAACATCGAATGAAAACCGAAACAAAAGAATGGTGATTGATTATAGCGACACAATCAACAGATTTACTGAATTAGACGCTTATCCGATACCAAGTATATCAAAGATTGTCGAGGAAATATCCAGGTATAATGTTTTCACTACGCTTGATCAGCATACCATCAAATCCCCATCAGTAAGGAGGATCGTAAATTTGCAGCATTCGAGGCGAATGGTAAATTATACCAGTTTACTCGCCTGCCGTTCGGGGTTACTAATGGAGTAAGCGCCTTCCAAAGGACCATTGACGGCATTGTCAGCAAAGAGCAATTAGTAGATACTTTTTGTCTATGTGGATAATGTTACTATCTGTGGAAAAACCCAAAAAGAGCATGACTATAATCTTCAAAGTTGCTAAACAGTACAACATCACGCTTAATAAAAAAAAAGCATCATTTCAGTCTCAACGATAATGTTACTTGGGTACACTATCAAAAACAACCAGATATCACCCGACTACGAACGTCTTAAACCTCTACTTGAGATGCCACCTCCTCTAAATCTAAAATCACAAAGACGGATTATTGGGATGTTCTCCTACTACAGCAAATTTATCCAGAATTTTTCAGAGAAAATATTAGCACTAAACTGCAATAGAGAATTCCCGTTATCTTCTGTGGCGTTGGACTCTTTTATAAGACTGAAAAACGAATTGAAAGATGCTATGCTGGTAACGGTTGATCCAGAAAAAGAATTTATAGTAGACACAGATGCTAGTAACAACTGTATTGCAGTTACCCTTAATCAAGAGAATCGTCCGGTTGCATTCTATTCCAGAACACTAAGCCCTAGTGAAACGAAACATCACGCGGTAGAAAAAGAAGCAGCTGCTATTGTTGAAGCACTACGTAAGTGGCGACATTTTCTCCTTGGTAAACACTTTACTGTAATTACGGACCAAAAAAGTATTAGCTTCATGTTTGATAATACCAGGAAATCAAAAATAAAAAATGACAAAATATGCCGTTGGCGCATTGAACTGTCACAATTTAAGTTTAGCGTCGTCTACCGTCCTGGTAGAGAAAATATTGTCGCTGATACGTTTTCCCGAATATCTGCTCTCACTTATTCCTTACAAGATCTTCGGGACCTACACTGTAAATTATGCCATCCAGGCATTACCCGACTCTTCCATTTTTGCAAAGAAAGAAACTTTCCTTTCTCCCTCGATCAAATAAAAGGAGTAACTAATTCATGCTCGTCTTGCCAGTATTTAAAACCCAAATTCTTCACCGGTAACAAGGGAACTCTCATAAAAGCAATAGTACCATTTCAGCGATTAAACATGGATTTCAAGGGACCACTGCCTACGTCCACACATGGTAACAAATACCTACTTACGATAATCGACGAATACTCGCGTTTTCCTTTTGCATTTCCGTGTAAAGATATGACAAGCTCAACGATCACACAATGCCTGAATCAACTATTTGCGATATTTGGTATGCCCGATATGATTCACACAGATAGAGCGACTGATTTTCTGTCGGAAGAAACGACCAATTACTTACATGGGAAAGGCATTGCGACTTCGAAAACGAGTAGATATCACCCGGAAGGCAATGGTCAAATTGAGAAACTAAACGGCACACTTGTTGATATATATTCAATTGCTATAGGGTTATCTGCCCCTTTCCAAAACCCTTTTACTGTGGGGATTCTCTCCCTTTTTATTGTAACTCTTCGGTTCTCCATATTGTAAATAAAATACACACACATTGTGTGCGTCTTAGTATTTCGTCAAACAAAATGTGTTCATAGTAATTTTTTAAAACCTTTCTGGATGTCGCAGGCTCCGGTGATGAGGTATGTGTCCCCACATTTTTATTAAATGACTTCTCCACTCATTTTCAACATTGGTTATGGGCCCAGTCTACGTGATAACGTCTTGAAAATAATAGTGAAGCAAACACGTGTGGTAATTTTTTTTCGCCATCTTGGATTTTTTTTCTTGTCGTCGAAGTTTTGTATTGTTTTTTTCTTTTAAGTTAAATAACAATGGAAACAAAACTAAGCAACTTGGTTCCACTAAATGGTTCAAACTATAATACCTGGAAGGTCCAATGCAAAATGACATTAATTGAGGATGGACTATGGAATATAGTTAATGAAACAGAAATTGTGCCGGACAAACGAAATGAGCCAGCATCCCACGTGGAATATTTATCGAGAAGAGACCGGGCGAACACATAAAGACTATGATGGAATTATTTGACGAATTGGCTGTCATTGGCGATTCCATTGACGAGGAGGATAGAGTTGTTCACCTTCTGGCTACTCTCCCAGACGATTATAATATGTTGGTAACAGCACTTGAAGCAAGTCAGGACGTTCCTAAATGGGTGTTAGTGACTGAAGAAAGCAAAATTAAAGAGAGGGAAATTAACAGTACGGAATTGAAAGCCATGACATCAAAACATCATGTCAACAAACGGGGACCTAAATGTTTTCACTGTGGAAAAAATGGACATATTAAACGTGACTGCCGTTTACTTGAAACAAAGAATGTTAAGTCGAACCCTCCAAGAAAGAAAGTTTTCTTTACTAAGAAAATACAGGACAACTCCAGCGACTCTGGTGAGGGTGAGTGTATTGGACTTTTTACACATCATGCATTATTGTCTAATGGAAAAAGGAGTGACTGGATTGTGGACTCTGGAGCCACATGTCATATCTGTAGTGATATTGAAAAATTTTCTAACTTTCGAAAATTGGATGTAGCTGAGGAAATAACCCTTGGTGATGGATTCTCAGTTGAGGCAATAGGAACAGGAACAATAGAGCTAAAAGTGGGTGTACCGGACGGGAAACACCAGAAATGCAGGTTGTATGAGACCTTATATGTTCCTAAATTGTCCTACAATCTTTTGAGTGTGTCCAGAGCCACTAAATCTGGAAAAACCTGTATCTTCAGTAACTCAAATTGTCAATTTTTAGATAACAAGCAAAAGGTGGTGGCTACAGGTTCCAAAATTTGGAATCTTTATTATTTAAACTGTTCTGATATAAATGAATCAACCCATGCAGCAAACTCCTGTTTAGATGGTAACACAAAGGAGGAGATTTGGCATAGACGCTTTGGCCACCTTGGAGAAAAGAACTTGCAAAAACTAGTAAAGGACCAACTAGTTACTGGCCTTGACTATAATATAAACAAGGAAATTAAGTTTTGTGAGCCTTGCTTGGATGGAAAACATCATCGTTCATCGTTTCCAAAATCTGGAGGAAAGCGAGCAACTCAGCTTCTTGAAATTGTGCATAGCGATGATTGTGGAAGGATAGAGGCAAAATCGCTTGGTGGTGCCGAATATTTTGTCACGTTCATTGATGTAGGGGTAGGCTATAGAAACAAAATTTTTCAAATAAATGCCAAAAGTGGCTTATTACCTTCATTTATATGTAAATAAATGGAAACAAGTGATTTTGTTCAAAACTGGTCAAAATTGGAGGGTCGCTGGCCCCAAACGTAATTTGACCGCGTCGACGCGTGAAAATGGCCCAAATTTCGCCCCCGAACACACTTAATCACTTATTTAAAGCCACAGGGTGCATTTTTTGACTATAAATGCATTTGTATCATTAAATCTAACATTCCCATTGGCTATCCCACAAGTATAGGGTTTTTTAGGGTATCTCAGAGTCCAAAATGGGTCAAAATTACCCCAAAATTAGCCAAAAATGGTCGGAAATCACGGATTTTCCAAAATGCACCTCCCATGGGCCCAAAGACACCTCTATATGGCAGAAACTGTTGGGAAATGCTTGAAGCAGGCACTCTCCTAACTTTTGCACTGTTAATGAGGAGTATAAGGACCTTTAAAAGGGGCTAAATATGGCCGATTTAGCCAAAGAGAGTCAAAAAGTCCCTAAGAATCAACATAGGTTGTCAAAAAGAGGCTTAATTTGAGTTATAGATGGAAAATTACCAAATAAGGAAATGTTTTCTTTCTGTAACAATGCAATGGCATCTTTAAATAGACACGATAACATTGCATTGCATTAATTGTGAATTTGATTGAACTTTGCTTTCTTTTTTAGTTAGTAAAATGCAATGAACATGGCTGGTATAGCAGGGCAGATTGACGAAGATTATAATTACGACGATTGGACTTATCTTCTGCTTGATTCTCTTCCAACTGAGGCTGAATGTGTTCAAGCTGTGCAACATCATGCTGCCAAATATGGTACCACGACACAGAAAAATCATATTCACCAGTTCTCCTTGCGATTACTACAATTGTGGCAGAAAGCCTTTGGACGTGATGTTTGTTATGTTACAATACCTGGGATAAAACATAAACTTGATCGATCGCTAAAAATTTACGACAAAGATGTCTACAAAGCAAAGGGTTCCAGACGTGTGAATATGATTAAATGGAAACGAGAGTACCATGTCCTTCTCAATATACTTTCAAAAGATGTGAATCCTGATGAATTTGATGTACATGAACGAAGATTCTTTGTCGATCAAAAGTCTCTCTCTCGCAAATAGCTCATTGACACTTTCCATGTCGATATGGAACATGAACGGTTTCTGGCAGAGCAAGAACTGAAGAGCAGAAGACATTGAAAATTCAATTTTTGTCGTGCAATGTCATTGGTGCATGGAACTTGACAAGACGAAAACCAGTATTTGTGCTAGAGAATAATGATGTGATTGACGAGCTCTTTAATGCATTATATTGATATTTTACTGTTGAATGATTTTAAAGTAATGTGAAGTGAAGCTGTGTCTTGAAATAACAAAATAATTCCTTTGCTAATTACTCATACCTTTTATCAAGTTATTCAATATATTGGTTACAAATCGAGAAATAGCGAATCGAGGGCCATTTTCATCAATTTTGGGGTAACTATGAGAACAATATGAATTCAGACTCTTCTTGGACAGCATTTTATTGACATTCAATGTGCAATTTACAATTAATTACTTTCTGAGAAGTTGATGTAGTAAAGTTACGATGTTTCTAAAAAGTATCATTGATGAATGAACTAATGATTCATATGTTATATACCATAAAGCGTAATTTTGTCATTTTTGGATTTTTTGACCCTTTTTACATCCCCCAAAGATCTCTAAATACCCTAAATACAAATGGATAAGATAACAGGGTGGTTATTTCAGTCTTCCAACTGTAAAAAGCCATACAGGAGTGTTTATAGGAGCCCGATGAGATATAATACCTGCATTTTGGGGATTATCCGTGATTTTCGTTCATTTTTGGCTAATTTTTGGGTAAATTTGACCCATTTTGGACCCTTAAGATACCTTGAAAAGCCCTATATAGGTGGGATAGCCAGTGAGAATGTTAGATTTAATGATATAGAGCCATTTATGGTCAAAAATTGCATCCTGTGTGGCTTGGGAGGTGCATTTTGGAAAATCCGTGATTTCCGACCATTTTTGGCTAATTTTGGGGTAATTTTGACCCATTTTGGACTCTGAGATACCCTAAAAAGCCCTATACTTGTGGGATAGCCAATGGGAATGTTAGATTTAATGATACAAATGCATTTATAGTCAAAAAATGCACCCTGTGGCTTTCAATAAATGATTAAGTGTGTTTGGGGGCGAAATTTGGGCCATTTTCACGCGTTGACAGGGTCAAATCACGTTTGGGGCCAGCGACCCTCCAATTTTGACCAGTTTTGAACAAAATCACTTGTTTCCATTTATTTACATATAAATGAAGGTAATAAGCCACTTTTGGCATTTATTTGAAAAATTTTGTTTCTATAGCCTACCCCTAATTGATGACAAATCCAGATTTGTGTGGATATATGTGCTCAAAAACAAACGAGATGTCCCCCAAAAATTCAGTGAATGGAAAACTATGGTGGAAAAGTTCACTGGTAAAAATATAAAGGTTTTACGAACCGACAATGGAGGAGAGTATACTTCAAAAAAATTTGAAAACTACCTGAAGAAGGAGGGGATTAAGCACGAGTATACTGTTCCAAAAACGCCAGAACAAAATGGTGTTGCAGAGAGGATGAACCGAACATTGGTGGAGATGGTTCGATCAATGCTATCGGATTCTAAGCTGCCTAAGAAATTTTGGGCTGAGGCATTATCAACGGCTTCGTATATTAGAAATCGGAGCCCAACAAATGCAGTAGAAGGTATGACACCATATGAAGTGCTGAAGGGACGTAAGCCTAATGTGAAACACCTACGCATTTTTGGATGTGATGCTTTTGTCCATGTACCGAAGGATGAAAGATTCAAAATGGACTCAAAAGCAAAGAAGTGCAAATTCCTTGGTTACAGGATTGGTATAAAAGGGTATCGACTCTTTGATACCAGAAAATCCAGAGTGTTCCATAGCAGAGATGTCATCTTCAATGAATCAGGTTCAATAGCTGAACAGGAGAAAGAAGATATTGTAAATTTATCTCTGGTAGAAATTGGACACCAAGATAGCTCCGATGATGAAGACAACCCACAAGAGCTAACAGGACCCCGAAGATCATCAAGGCTAAAGAAAACCCCAGATCCGTATGGCGAATGGGTTTACATGGCTCATAACTTAAATGACCCATTGACCATGAAGGAAGCACTTTCTGGTCCTGAAAAGAATGAATGGTTGAAGGCAATGAATAACAAAATTTCTTCCTTACATTCTAATACAGTATGGGACCTGACGGAATTGCCCAGTGGACGAAAAACTATTGGTAGCAAGTGGGTGTTCAAGCGAAAATACGATGCTGATGGTAATATGGAACACTATAAAGCTCGACTTGTAGCTCAAGGTTTTCTTCAGAAGCAAGGAATCGATTATGACGAGACTTTCTGCCCAGTTGTGAGATTTGAATCGGTGCGAACAGTTATTGCACTAGCAGCACAGCATGATCTGAAGCTGCATCAATTGGACATAGCCACTGCTTTCCTGAATGGAGAGCTGAAGGAGGAAATCTACATGAGGCAGCCAGAGGGTTTCAAAGTTAAAGGCAAGGAACATCTTGTCTGTAAATTGAAGCGAAGTATTTATGGCTTGAAGCAGTCCCCAAGATGTTGGAATGATGCACTGCATTGTCAGCTGAAGAAGATGGACTTCAAACAGTTGGAAAGTGATCCTTGCATCTACATAAAATCTTCAGGAGGAGACATTTTCATAACAGCTGTTTATGTTGATGACATCATTGTGGCATGTAAATCCACAAGTCTTATTGAAGATTTCATGAAAGTGATATCAAAGATTTTCAAAATAAAAGATTTGGGAAAACTACACCATTTTTTGGGTGTGAAGATTATTTATCCCGAAGCAGGAAAAATATGGATTGGACAGCCTACATACACAGCAGATGTCTTGAGAAAGTTCCAGATGGAGAATTCCAAACCTGTGTCTACTCCAATTGATCCCGGAAAAAAATTGACGAAGGCAACGGAAACAAGTAAACTGGTCAACAAAGAGTTGTATCAGTTTGCAGTTGGGAGCCTATTGTACCTGTCGACAAGGACACGACCGGATATTGCTCATGCCGTTGGAAATGTTTCGAGATTCTGCTCTCAACTTACAATGGAACACTGGAACACTGTGAAACATATCCTCCGGTACTTAAACAGTACACAAGGATATGGTTTACTTTATGACAAGAAGAAAGCCACCAATCTCCTGGGGTACTCCGATGCTGACTGGGCTGGTAACTTGGATGATTGCAGATCAACATCTGGATATGTTTTAAAGCTGAGTGGTGCGGCAGTCAGCTGGAGAAGCAAAAGGCAAACCTGTGTTGCTCTATCAACAGCTGAAGCTGAGTACATGGCATTGGCAAGTACAGCACAGGAGGCTGTTTGGATGCAGAATCTTCGAAGTGCCTTGCTAGGATCTCCAGTAACACCAACCCTTATATATGAGGACAACCAGTCAACCATATGTATGGCAAGGAGTCCACAGTATCATGGAAGGGCCAAATATGTGGACATAAAGTTCCACTATAATGCAGATGATTATTGGACTGACCACTGTGTGATCTTCACATATGCAAAATATACCACAAAAAGGATAAAAAAGAAAACTCACACTAAATGAGCACTCAATGCAGATGACTATTGGACTAACCACTGTCTGATCATCACACACGCTGAATATACACACAGAAGGATAAAAAGGATATTCGCATTACATCAGCTCTTTCAACCTCATCATCACTCAGCACATTCAACCTCATCATCACTCAGCACATTCAACCTCATAATCACTTGGCACATTCAACCTCATCATCACTCAGCAATTTCAACCTCATCATCACTCAGCACTTTCACCCTCATAGTCATCAGCACATTAAACCTCATCATCACTCAGCAAATTCAACCTCATCATCACTCGGCACTTTACACCTCATCATAACTTGGCACATTCAACCTCATCATCACTTGGCACATTCAACCTCATCATCACTCAGCACATTCAATCTCATCATCACTTGGCACATTAAACCTCATCATCATCAGCACATTCAACCTCATCATCACTCAGCACTTTCAACCTCATCATCACTCAGCACATTCAGCCTCATCATCACTAAGCACATTCACTCACATCATCACTCAGCACATTCACCCTCATCATAACTCAGCACATTCAACCTCATCATCACTTGGCACAGTCAACCTCATCATCACTCAGCACATTCAACCTCATCATCACTCAGCATATTCAACCTCATCATCACTCAGCACTTTCAACCTCAGCATCACTCAGCAGTTTCAACCTCATCATCACTCAGCACTTTCAACCTCATAGTCATCAGCACATTCAACCGCATCATCACTCAGCACAATCAACCTCATCATCACTCAGAACTTTACACCTCATCATCACTTGTCACATTCAACCTCATCATCACTTGGGACTTTCAACCTCATCATCACTCAGCACATTCAACCTCATCATCACTCAGCACATTCAACCTCATAATCACTTGGCACATTCAACCTCATCATCACTCAGCAATTTCAACCTCATCATCACTCAGCACTTTCACCCTCATAGTCATCAGCACATTAAACCTCATCATCACTCAGCAAATTCAACCTCATCATCACTCGGCACTTTACACCTCATCATAACTTGGCACATTCAACCTCATCATCACTTGGCACATTCAACCTCATCATCACTCAGCACATTCAATCTCATCATCACTTGGCACATTAAACCTCATCATCATCAGCACATTCAACCTCATCATCACTCAGCACTTTCAAACTCATGATCACTCAGCACATTCAGCCTCATCATCACTAAGCACATTCACTCACATCATCACTCAGCACATTCACCCTCATCATAACTCAGCACATTCAACCTCATCATCACTTGGCACAGTCAACCTCATCATCACTCAGCACATTCAACCTCATCATCACTCAGCATATTCAACCTCATCATCACTCAGCACTTTCAACCTCATCATCACTCAGCAGTTTCAACCTCATCATCACTCAGCACTTTCAACCTCATAGTC
Source organism: Euprymna scolopes (assembly GCF_053919585.1). Classification (NCBI taxonomy): domain Eukaryota; kingdom Metazoa; phylum Mollusca; class Cephalopoda; order Sepiida; family Sepiolidae; genus Euprymna; species Euprymna scolopes. The sequence continues at coordinate 57,650,869 of NC_136506.1, read as the reverse complement.
ATCAGCACATTCAACCGCATCATCACTCAGCACAATCAACCTCATCATCACTCAGAACTTTACACCTCATCATCACTTGTCACATTCAACCTCATCATCACTTGGGACTTTCAACCTCATCATCACTCAGCATATTCAACCTCATCATCACTCAGCACATTCAACATCATCATCCCTTGCCACATTCAACCTCATCATCACTCAGCATATTCAACCTCATAATCACTTAGCACTTTCAACCTCATCATCACTCAGCACTTTCAACCTCATCATCACTCAGCACTTTCAACCTCATAATCATCAGCACATTCAACATCATCATCACTTGACATATTCAACCTCATCATCACTCAGCACTTTCAACCTAATCATCACTCAGCACATTCAACCTCATCATCACTTGGCCCTTTCAACCTATTCATCACTTGGCCCTTTCAACCTCATCATGACGGCACATTCAACCTCATCATCACTCAGCACATTCAACCTCATCATCACTCAGCACATTCAACCTAAGCATCACTCAGCACATTCAACCTCATCATCACTAAGCACAGTCAACCTCATCATCACTTGGCACATTCAACCTCATCATCACTAAGCACTTTCAACCTCATCATACCTTGGCACATTCAACCTCATCATCACTCAGCACATTCAACCTCATCATCACTAAGCACATTCAACCTCATCATCACTCAGCACATTTAACCTCATCATCACTCAGCACTTTCAACCTCATCATCACTCAGCACGGTCAACCTCATCATCACTCATCACTTTCAACCTCATCATCACTCAGCACTTTTAACTTCATCATCACTCAGCACTTTCAACCTCATCATCACTCAGCACATTCAACCTCATCATCACTCAGCACTTTTAACTTCATCATCACTCAGCACTTTCAACCTCATCATCACTCAGCACATTCAACCTCATCATCACTCAGCACATTCAACCTCATCATCACTCAGCACTTTTAACTTCATCATCACTCAGCACTTTCAACCTCATCACCACTCAGCACATTCAACCTCATCATCACTCAGCACATTCAACCTCATCATCACTCAGCACTTTCAACCTCATCATCACTCAGCACATTCAACCTCATCATCACTCAGCACTTTCAACCTCATCATCACTCAGCACATTCAACCTCATCATCACTCAGCACTTTCAACCTCATCATCACTCAGCACATTCAACCTCATCATCACTCAGCACTTTTAACTTCATCATCACTCAGCACTTTCAACCTCATCACCACTCAGCACATTCAACCTCATCATCACTCAGCACATTCAACCTCATCATCACTCAGCACTTTTAACTTCATCATCACTCAGCACTTTCAACCTCATCATCACTCAGCACGTTAAACCTCATCATCACTCATCACTTTCAACCTCATCATCACTCAGCACATTCAACCTCATCATCATCAGCACATTCAACCTCACAATCCACCCAGCACATTCAACCTCATCATCACTCAGCACATTCAACCTCATCATCACTTGGCACATTCAACCTCATCATCACTCAGCACATTCAACTTCATCATCCACTCAGCACTTTCAACTTCATCATCACTCAGCAAATTCAACCTCATCATCACTTGGAACATTCAACCTCATCATCACTCAGCACATTCAACCTCATCATCACTCAGCAAATTCAACCTCATCATCACTTGGCACTTAAAACCTCATCATCACTCAGCACATTCTACCTAATCATCACTCAGCACATTCAACCTCATCATCACTCAGCACATTTTACCTCATCATCCCTCAGCACTTTCAACCTCATCATCACTCTGCACAAGCAACCTCATCATCACTCAGCACGTTAAACCTCATCATCACTCATCACTTTCAACCTCATCATCACTCAGCACATTCAACCTCATCATCACTTGGCACATTCAACCTCATCATCATCAGCACATTTAACCTCGTCATCCACTCAGCACTTTCAACCTCATCATCACTCAGCAAATTCAACCTCATCATCACTTGGAACATTCAACCTCATCATCACTCAGCACATTCAACCTGATCATCACTCAGCACATTCAACCTCATCATCATTTGGCACTTTCAACCTCATCATCACGCAGCACATTCAACCTCTTCATCACTCAGCACAGTCAACCTCATCATCACTTGGAACATTCAACCTCATCATCACTCAGCACATTCAACCTCATCATCACTAAGCACATTCAACCTCATCATCACTCAGCACAGTCAACCTCATCATCATCAGCACATTCAACCTCATCATCACTCAGCACATTCAACCTCATCATCACTCAGCACATTCAACCTCATCATCACTCAGCACATTCAACCTCATCATCACTTGGCACATTCAACCTCATCATAACTCAGCACATTCAACCTCATCCTCATCAGCACATCCAACCTCATCATCACTCAGTACAGTCAACCTCATCATCACTCAGCACATTCAACCTCATCATCACTCAGCACTTTCAACCTCATCATCACTCAGCACATTCCACCTCATCATCACTTGGCACATTCAACCTCATCATCACTCAGCACATTCAACCTAATCATCACTCAGCACATTCAACCTCATCATCACTTGGCACATTCAACCTCATCATAACTCAGCACATTCAACCTCATCCTCATCAGCACATCCAACCTCATCATCACTCAGTACAGTCAACCTCATCATCACTCAGCACATTCAACCTCATCATCACTCAGCACATTCAACCTCATCACCACTCAGCACATTCAACCTAATCATCACTCAGCACATTCAACCTCATCATCATCAGCACATTCAACCTTATCATCACTCAGCACATTCAACCTCTTCATCACTTGGCACATTCAACCTCATCACCACGAAGCACATTCAACCTCATCATCACTCAGCACATTCAACCTCATCATCACTTGGCACATTCAACCTCATCACCACTCAGCACATTCAACCTCATCATCACTCAGCACATTCAACCTCATCATCACTCAGCACATTCAACCTCATCATACTCAGCACTTTCAACCTCATCATCACTCAGCACATTCAACCTCATCACCACTCAGCACATTCAACCTCATCATACTCAGCACATTCAACCTCATCATCACTCAGCACATTCAACCTCATCACCACTCAGCACATTCAACCTCATCACCAGTCAGCACATTCAACCTCATCATCACTCAGCACATTAAACCTCTTCATCACTTGGCACATTCAACATCATTATTACTCAGCACATTCAACCTCATCATCACTCAGCACAGTCAACCTCATCATCACTCAGCACATTCAACCTCATCATCACTTGGCACATTCAACCTCATCATCACTCAGCACATTCAACCTCATCATCATCGGCACATCCAACCTCATCATCACTCAGTACAGTCAACCTCATCATCACTCAGCACATTCAACCTCATCATCACTCAGCACATTCAACCTCATCATCACTCAGCACATTCAACCTCATCATCACTCAGCACATTCAACCTCATCATCACTCAGCACATTCAACCTCATCATCACTCAGCACATTCCACCTCATCATCACTTGGCACATTCAACCTCATCATCACTCAGCACATTCAACCTCATCATCACTCAGCACATTCAACCTCATCATCACTCAGCACATTCAACCTCATCATCACTCAGCACTTTCAACCTTATCATCACTCAGTCCATTCAACCTCTTCATCACTTGGCACATTCAACCTCATCACCACTCAGCACATTCAACCTCATCATCACTCAGCACATTCAACCTCATCATCACTTGGCACATTCAACCTCATCACCACTCAGCACATTCAACCTCATCACCACTCAGCACATTCAACCTCATCATCACTCAGCACATTCAACCTCATCATCACTTGGCACATTCAACCTCATCACCACTCAGCACATTCAACCTCATCATCACTCAGCACATTCAACCTCATCATCACTCAGCACATTCAACCTTATCACCACTCAGCACATTCAACCTCATCACAACTCAGCACATTCAACCTCATCATCACTCAGCACATTCAACCTCTTCATCACTTGGCACATTCAACATCATCATTACTCAGCACATTCAACCTCATCATCACTCAGCACAGTCAACCTCATCATCACTTGGCACATTCAACCTAATCATCACTCAGCACATTCAACCTCATCATCACTTGCCACATTCAACCTCATCATCACTCAGCACATTCAACCTCAACATCACTCAACACATTCAACCTCTTCATCACTTGGCACATTCAACCTCATCACCACTCAGCACATTCAACCTCATCATCACTCAGCACATACAACCTCATCATCACTTGGCACATTCAACCTCATCACCACTCAGCACATTCAACCTCATCATCACTCAGCACATTCAACCTCATCATCACTCAGCACATTCAACCTCATCACCACTCAGCACATTCAACCTCATCATCACTCAGCACATTCAACCTCATCACCACTCAGCACATTCAACCTCATCATCACTCAGCACATTCAACCTCTTCATCACTTGGCACATTCAACCTCATCATCACTCAGCACATTCAACCTCATCATCATCAGCACATCCAACCTCATCATCACTCAGTACAGTCAACCTCATCATAACTCAGCACATTCAACCTCATCATCACTCAGCACATTCAACCTCTTCGTCACTTGGCACATTCAACCTCATTACCACTCAGCACCTTCAACCTCATCATCACTCAGCACAGTCAACTTCATCATCACTTGGCACATTCAACCTCATCATCACTTAGCACATTCAACTTCATCATCACTTGCCACATTCAACCTCATCATCACTCAGCACATTCAACCTCATCATCACTCAGCACATTCAACCTCATCATACTCAGCACATTCAACATCATCATCACTCAGCACAGTCAACCTCATCATCACTTGCCACATTCAACTTCATCATCACTTTCCACATTCAACCTCATCATCACTCAGGACATTCAACCTCATCATCACTCAGCACATTCAACCTCATCATCACTCAGCACATTAAACCTCATCATACTCAGCACTTTCAACCTCATCATCACTAAGCACATTCAACCTCATCATCACTAAGCACATTCAACCTCATCATACTCAGCACTTTCAACCTCATCATCACTAAGCACATTCAACCTCATCATCACTCAGCACATTCAACCTCATCATCACTAAGCACATTCAACCTCATCATACTCAGCACATTCAACCTCATCATCACTCAGCACTTTCAACCTCATCATCACTCAGCACATTCAACCTCATCATACTCAGCACATTCAACATCATCATCACTCAGCACAGTCAACCTCATCATCACTTGCCACATTCAACTTCATCATCACTTTCCACATTCAACCTCATCATCACTCAGGACATTCAACCTCATCATCACTCAGCACATTCAACCTCATCATCACTCAGCACATTAAACCTCATCATACTCAGCACTTTCAACCTCATCATCACTAAGCACATTCAACCTCATCATCACTAAGCACATTCAACCTCATCATCACTAAGCACATTCAACCTCATAATACTAAGCACATTCAACCTCATAATACTCAGCACATTCAACCTCATCATACTCAGCACTTTCAACCTCATCGTCACTCAGCACTTTCAACCTCATCATCACTCAGCACAAGCAACCTCATCATCACTAAGCACATTCAACCTCATCATCACTAAGCACATTCAACCTCATCATACTCAGCACATTCAACCTCATCATACTCAGCACTTTCAACCTCATCATCACTCAGCACATTCAACCTCATCATCACTAAGCACATTCAACCTCATCACCACTCAGCACATTCAACCTCATCATCACTCAGCACATACAACCTCATCATCACTTGGCACATTCAACCTCATCACCACTCAGCACATTCAACCTCATCATCACTCAGCACATTCAACCTCATCATCACTCAGCACATTCAACCTCATCACCACTCAGCACATTCAACCTCTTCATCACTCAGCACATTCAACCTCATCACCACTCAGCACATTCAACCTCATCATCACTCAGCACATTCAACCTCATCATCACTCAGCACATTCAACCTCTTCATCACTTGGCACATTCAACCTCATCATCACTCAGCACATTCAACCTCATCATCATCAGCACATCCAACCTCATCATCACTCAGTACAGTCAACCTCATCATAACTCAGCACATTCAACCTCATCATCACTCAGCACATTCAACCTCTTCGTCACTTGGCACATTCAACCTCATTACCACTCAGCACCTTCAACCTCATCATCACTCAGCACAGTCAACTTCATCATCACTTGGCACATTCAACCTCATCATCACTTAGCACATTCAACTTCATCATCACTTGCCACATTCAACCTCATCATCACTCAGCACATTCAACCTCATCATCACTCAGCACATTCAACCTCATCATACTCAGCATATTCAACATCATCATCACTCAGCACAGTCAACCTCATCATCACTTGCCACATTCAACTTCATCATCACTTTCCACATTCAACCTCATCATCACTCAGGACATTCAACCTCATCATCACTCAGCACATTCAACCTCATCATCACTCAGCACATTAAACCTCATCATACTCAGCACTTTCAACCTCATCATCACTAAGCACATTCAACCTCATCATCACTAAGCACATTCAACCTCATCATCACTAAGCACATTCAACCTCATCATCACTCAGCACATTCAACCTCATCATCACTAAGCACATTCAACCTCATAATACTCAGCACATTCAACCTCATCATACTCAGCACTTTCAACCTCATCGTCACTCAGCACTTTCAACCTCATCATCACTCAGCACAAGCAACCTCATCATCACTAAGCACATTCAACCTCATCATCACTAAGCACATTCAACCTCATCATACTCAGCACATTCAACCTCATCATACTCAGCACTTTCAACCTCATCATACTCAGCACTTTCAACCTCATCATCACTCAGCACTTTCAACCTCATCATCACTCAGCACATTCAACCTCATCATCACTAAGCACATTCAACCTCATCATACTCAGCACATTCAACCTCCTCATACTCAGCAGTTTCAACCTCATCATCACTCAGCACTTTCAACCTCATCATCACTCAGCACATTCAACCTCATCATCACTAAGCACATTCAACCTCATCATCACTCTGCAGATGCATTTGCAGACCAGGATCGTGCAAATTTACTTGCATTTACTGTCAACCTGACAACGAACAATGTTGCAAACCCGATCATTCTCAACCAAACATGTCGGACATTGCGTACACCCTTCCTCGCCTACAGGAAGCTTCAACATATTTGGACTCATCTTCCGGGCACTACATAAAACGTACATATATTACTGAATAAATTATCCAAACAATTTTCTAGAAAGGGGGCCCTGTCGTAGCCCCGATGCACGCGCGTCGAGTCTACTCCAAAACAAAATAATGGTGCGCTGCCACAACAGTAAAACCCAGCTGCACGCACATGGATGTATAAACATTGTTTCAGCTGCGCGTACATTTTCTTTATCCACCCACGCAAATTCTGTTTTTCTTAAACGAAATTTCAGTTATTCGTCAGTTGCTTTAACGTCATAAGAAAGTTATTCTTTTCACCCAATCAGATTACTGGAAAAAACAAATTTAAAAAAATGTTTTTTTTTCGGAAAGCCGCTCTGGAGCTGGACGGACAAGTATAAAAAGGGCATTTTTCGCTCACATCGAGGAGTCTACCGTTGAACACCATCGCGTAAATATCAACATCGACCCGTCTGCGATTGGACGTTAAACATGAGCGTGCCCCACAATTGATTCCTCCACATGGATACGGACTTTCAACCGTAAGGGACTTTTCATTTTTACCCTCTTCCATCTCCCTGCTAAGTAAGCGGTGGACTGTTTATAGCTTAATTCTTTGTAAAAAGACTGGTTATTTCTAACCAAGAACTCTTACTTGTCTCCTTCAAAACATTCAATTAATTCAGTCGCAGGACTTTCCGTGTTTATTTCAATACATAAAAAAAAACATTCAATTACCTATCACATATAGATCTTTTTATACCTCAGTCGAGGAACTGTCTTTTTTTTGTTACATGGAAAAACATTGAATTATCTCAGTCACAGAAAGAAACTTTCGTATCTTCTCTTTTCTTTTACAATCTTTTATAAAAAATAAATTTTGTAAATGATTTATCCATTCGTCTCAGTCATCGTTTGCTTGTTTGTTTCAACTCCCATTGCACCGGGATTTATTATTATCACCGGGGACTACCTGGGCCCGCAACAATTCTACTCAAAACTCCAGAAGAGGAGAAACTTCAGCTTTGCGAGGTTTCAGTGAGATTTTCTTCAGAAATAGAAGAAAAATTGCTTTCATTAAAATTGAAATTAAATACACCACAAGTTATGCAAGCTTTCAAAATGCAATTGGATTGTCCGAAATTTTCCGGCATGTCCACAGATGATAAATTTTCGTTCAGAACATTTCTGAAAAAATTCGAATTTTGCACTGACAGTTTAAATAAAGCTGACAGATTATTAGTGTTGAAATCGAAACTAGATGGTGATGCATTTGACATGATCTCCAGTCTAGATATAACCTCAGATAATTATGATATAGCCCTAACATTGTTAAGGGAAAAATCTTTGCCCCTTGATTTGATTAAAAAGCAGGTTTTTAAAGAAATTATTCCTCTTCTGTCGGTTATAACGGATTTTAAATATTTGAAGTTATTTCTCGAAAAAGTCAAGAGAAATTTGACTGAGCTCGACAAGTTCTATGGGACTAATGTTTTTGCTGAGGGTGGCACCTCAGAGGCAGTGATAGCTCACATTATATTTGCTAAGTGTCCTAATGCCATTAGAAGAGAGTTTATGAATAGAAGTGGGGAAGATACCCTTCACTAAATAATATTATGTTGCATGTATTTGAAGTAATGGAATACCTATTAGCCGCCCCGCTTGATGTTCCTCGGGAAATTTGCACGCCAAAAATGGCGCCTTCTTCACCTAAGATGAAAGCCAAGATGCCATCTTCTTCCTCACATGAAGGAGGGCCACTTTATCCAAGCTACAGATCATTCAGTCAAGAACTGTAGTAAGTTTCATACCTTTGAAGCAAAGTGTCGAAGGGCTAAACAGTTAAATTTATGTACTCGGCGTTTGGGTGAGCACGCAGAGGCATCTTGTCGTGGTAGTAAGGGTTTTCCTTACCAGTGTGCAATATGTGGGTTGAGAACCCATTTTACCGTCATACCGAAATAAATCCTTTGTGGGCCGAACATCATATTCTGAATCACAGAATAGTATTTTTCCCGTCATCAGAGTATCTATGAAAGCACACAGACGACCAGTATATTTCTTCTGTTTAATAGATACTGGGTCACAACATTCGTTTTTCGCCCAGGAAATTCTCAGTAAATTGTGTTCTAATAAACCCATAAACCACAAGAAGGTTAATATAGCAGTGAACACGCTGATCGGGAGTGACTCCTTAAGATTGAAGGAGTACTATATATATCAACCAAATTAGGAAATCAAAATCCCTTTAAATTTGCGGCTTTATTCTCCCAAAATTTAAATTTAAAATTCGAAGTGAATAACTTCGATAAAGTTGTCGATAACTTATCTCAGGAAGGTTTCCGGCTATGTCCCGGATATAAGAATTTGAATGGAACCCACCTTATGGGGATTATTGGATTGAGCAAGTTAAATGATCTCAAGCTAGTTAAGTGTCTTAATGGAAATGCATGGCGACATGGAAAATTCATAAATCCGTTTGGCGAGAGCCGACATTTTTTAAAAATGATTTGAATGAGGTAGAATCGCCTCCCTTCAATTATATAGTAAAATCACTTCCTCAATCCAATAGTTATTTGATTGAGCATGCGCTAAATCCGACACTCTCGTATGAGGACGGTTTGAAGCCTTTCTTTTCCGAATCCGTGGTCGAGTGTGGGGGTTGAGACGTTGCTCAGTCTCAATTCATTAGGTATTAAAGAAGATGTTAAGTTGTTGGCTGTGGACAAGAAAAAATTTAAAAAAGTTAAAAAACTCTATCGTATGGGAGGAGGGAAAATATTATGTAGACTTACCGTGGTATTATGACAGGATCCCACTGGTAAACAGTAACTTTATGACTTCCTTAAAGGTAATGGAGAGAGTGGCAGAGTCCTTAGAAAGGAAGGGAATGTATAATGAGTACCTCCAAGTGTTTGAGGATTATGAGGAATGTGGAATAGTGGAGCAGTTTTTTTTTTGTCCCGCCTGGGAAGAATGAAGATTATATTTGGGTTCCATATAGACCTGTGATTAAGGAAGGGAACTGGAGTGACGACAAAAATTTCGAGAGGGGATGTCAATTAATGACGCTGCCTACAAGGGCGTGAACTTATCTGCTAAATTATTGGATTTATTGCTGAGATTCAGGAAAAATAAATATGTCCTTCTTGGTGATATGAGAAAGGCCTTCTTATAAATTCACCTTAAGTCGGAAGAGGATAAAAACAGATTTTGTTTTTTCCTTAAAAAAGGTGACAAATTATGTACTTATAGGTACAAAACAATTCTATTTGGGTCAACGCTAGCCCCTTCATTCTGAACTTCATTATGAAATTCCATGCAGAAAAATATGCAAAAGATGCAGCATCGCATGCTATTTCCACCAATTTTTATGTGGATAATCTTGTCACTACCAGTTGTGATGGTTGCTATTTATAATAATGTTTGTAGCAGACTGCCAGAGGCAGGCTTCGATTTACAATCCTGCAATTCCAACTGTTCTAAGATACAAGAAAAAATGTTGGAGGATGAAACTATTTCTTCTCTCTTCCCAGCCTTTGAGAAGGTATTGGGTTACTTATATGATCCTGTTCGGGACACATTCAAACTTTCTCCCACTTTAGTAGACCCCAAGGTTAATACCAAATGGGGGATTCTTTCGCAAATATCAGAAGTGTGTGACCCTTTGTCTATGCTACTCCCCGTCACAATACAGGGGAAGATCATTGTCAGTTCGATCTGAAAAAGCAAGTTGTGGGATGAGCGGATACCTGAAGAACTCAATAAGCTGTGGCAAACCCATGCCAAGGATTTAAACGACTTGGGGATGTTTGAATTTCCCAGGCGTGTAATGTCAGAAAATCAGTCTGTCGAATTTATCTGCTTATGTGATGCATCGAAAAATGCGTACGGATTCACCCTGGACAATTATTGGGACAAAAAAAATTCCAACATTCTCTCCCGATAGGAAATGGCAGTTAACCTACAGTTGGATGACGCCAGTAAATATTATAATACACATTTTTCTTTATATATATACATATATCACACAATGTTATCCAGAAGAACTCCAGGAATCACATATTAGAACAAAAAAGCAGAAAAATTCAAATAAGCTTATTCTATAAAAAATTCACATGAAAACCTTCATGTTTTAGGTTTGAACAGATTCACAAATTTAAAACTAATGATCAGATGCAAGGTCGCAACAGACGTTTGAACAGAATATATTCCGCCAGATAATTAACTATTTACATATAAAAGAGTATAAAGGCTTGAGAAGTTCACTTACCATCCAACCTCCTCATCCTTATATTATCTCTGGCGAACACCAAAATATCTCAGCTCCCTCGTAACCGCAAGAGCCCAGTGAGATCAACACCGTTGCTACAAGAGGGACGAATCCAATCAACCCTATGCTTTGATAAGTTCTTCAACTTGGTGGAATGAAATAAAACTGAAACCTAAATCCTGCACAAATTATGCAAGGCAATTACAGTTTTAAACGTTTGTATAGCTATATACATATAGCCAAACAAACAAAGTTGAGTATAGGTGTCAGAAACTCCCAGGTAGCTGAAGATATAATACTTATGGAAGACCTCTACCAAGGAGAGATCCAATCTTCTTGTATTCAGCATTGAAACAAACATCTCAGCATCAGAAAACTCACACTCCTAACTAAGTATAAGATGGTCTTGAGCCCCTCAGAAACACCCCAGGACAAATCGATCTTGACGTCGATAGCTCTTGCAATACTGCAGGAAGCTACATCGAGATAGGTCTTCAAAAACCATTTAAACACGATAACACCTGCATGTGATTCCAAGAAGGATGCGTTCTACTTAATGGAGCAACTTCATAGAATGAAGGTTCTGCAAGTGATCTCTGCACAACATATCCTACACTCTCGTAGGAACTCGAAGAAGCTAAACTACACACCATGTAGTCAGCAAATTCGACAGGGTCCATCATGGGATTCTTTATCGAGTTACACTCAACATGAATCTAGACGCCCCAATCCAACTTGAGTTCACGCAACTCTTCCAAAACCATTCTCTTCTTGGTTTTTACATGTTGACAGGTGGATATAGTACTTTCTGCCCTATACCCTGGATGGAGAATTTCTCTCCCAGTGCTAACATTAGCATTTAAGAAGTGCACAAAACTTGCACTTTCACTCAAGATTGACTCCTATCCTTCAACCACTGACTATTGTCAGAACTACATGACCTGAGTAATATCTCACTGTCATGACTAAGTTCCTCATTATTCTGACAAAGTTGCGGTAGATAACCACACATGCGAGTTTTCGAACTCACATTGTTAGAGGGTAAAACAATCCCAACATTCCATGGAAATCGTTCCATGAATTTCTGAATATTCATGCCCACGCTTGACAAGTTGTGGACACGAGTGGTATCATACATGATACCTGGGAATCTCACTCCCAATACATTTTTCTTTAAAATATTACTGGCAAACTGCCCGGCAGAAAAATCAAACTTCAGCGCCTGACTACACAGATCCTCTGAAGTGGCACTTACAACACTGCTTTCAGACTGTGATGCAGTATTTTCCAAGCCAAACTTGCCAGCACTCAGCAAACAGTTTTCAGAGTCTGGACATTCGGGCTTAGTAGTTGATAACTCGCCAAGCATCTCCCTAGGGGTTAAGAATATCACAGAGTTACACAAGGAATCACACTCCACACCATCTGCCAACCTCGAGAGAATGAATCGAACCTGAGATGAGAACATTACAACATTAACAGCATCCACTTCTGCAAGCAAACAGTCCACGTCCTCACACAAGGAATGATCAACAATTCAGTTATATTATCTACCGATGATAACCATTCATCGACATCGGCCTTCATTGTTATAAAACAAGGCTTAGGTAATTCCTTCTGCAACCGCAATAAATCTAAGACAATGATAATCTTCCCTAAATAAAACTTTCGTTTCCTTACACGGAATCTGGAAGAACGAGTGACCAACATCGTGCAGCGTTTGTTTTTTTTTTAAAATATGGACTAAATCCAAACAAATACAAAAAATAGACGTTCAAATATTATGCACAAAAAAATGCACACACAAAGGTTACAAAGGTATATGCATAAAATTCCTTCCTCATATCACAAATAAAACAAGACCAATACAGCATATTGAGCAGTAAAAATATCAAGGGATACAATCCCCAGTTACAAATTAAAAGGGTCACTATGACTCAAAATTAAAATTAAGTGGATTTAAAATTCAAACTTCTATATGGAAGTTAATTAACTGGAAATGAAGAATAACGTTTAACACTCTTTATAGCAATATCCTCACTGAAATGTAACCTAGGAAAAAAGTGGGAAGAGAGTTTAAATATACAACTACGTCGGGGTACATGCCACTTATGTCACATGTGTATCTTCAAAGGAATCCAAATAACCAAATGCAAACACGGGCTAAGGCGAAGAAAAGGGAACTTGTTTTTTCACAAACTCTTAGTATAACACAGTCTGCAAAGCAAATGAGTATGAACTCGCTATTGAAAATTATAAATATCTTCAACATATAAGAAATTCTTTTTTTATAATGAAATACAAAAGTAATCGCACACATGCGAATTCAACAAGTTTTAGGTAAAGTAGACTTCAACACATAATACAATATCTGTGATACTATCGTCTGGTTAATTCACAAGCCAGAGACATTCAGTACACGTGAGAGAACATACGTGTTCATTATAAATCAAGATATATACTTATTCCCCCCTTTTTATATATATATATATATATTTTGGGGAAAAATACGAACATATAACTAACACCGGTTTCGGACACAGCGAATTAAAGGGAGTTAAAAAAAAAAATTCCAACACTATCTGCTATCTAAGTATTAGTGTATGTATGTACGTATGTATGTATGTTAAAAACACACAAATGCTCTAGCGTCATATATAGCTTCTCCTACACTTGTACAGTTTAATCAAGACATAAAAAATGAAAATATCGAAAAAAAAACGTTGCACGTATCTGTTTTGAAAATTTCACTTTATTTAATCGAGTAGTTTTTTTGTTTTTTTTACAGCGGAAAAACACGTTTTTATGAGAGTGCATTGAAGGCAGTCATCTTGGAATTTTTCTTAATTTTTGTTTGGAGTTTAGAAGCGTCACGGGAGATAACTCCAGTTAAAGCGCCGACACTCCGTCCCCATCTTTAATACTAGCTTTTCTTCCTAAAAATCGAACCTTTTGCTCGGTATCATAACAAATTGTTTTTCCACTGTAAAACAAAAACTACTTGATGAAATTAAGTTAAATTTTTTTTTGGAGAACTTCATTCCATAACGGATGGGTACAATTTAAACTTTTTTCGATATTTTCATTTTTTAATGTCTTGATTAAACTGTACAAGTACCACTTCTCCCAATCTAATCATCTCCATGTGCACGCCATGAGTTCTGCTATGCTAACAGGGCTCTGGTGAGTGACGAGTGTTCAGCACCAGAAAACTGAATCCCCACTGCCTTGTGGGATAGGTTTTTTGAACCAATGGTTAAGCGTGAGGTAAGCCTGACAGAAACCTCTAGAGGAGCTTAGGCCCTGTTGACTGCTGCATTCATGATCCACCGGCATGTGGACCATGTTGTGGTGCCCAGCTACCGAAGTCCCAGTCATGGATAAATGACATTAGTAGAAGGAGCTCCTATAAGCCGTGGTGGAGGCAATCCTTCTAAGAGAGGACAACTCTCACGAGAAATCTGCGGTCAAAGCAATTACCAGTCATCTTGCAATGGCTTGTCACTGGGTTATTGTTGCTGAGACTTAGAGAGTGGCACTCGTGTCGTACAAGCGCTTGTCACTTTAATACAACGATGTACAGATGTTACTTGAGATCTATCTTTTATCTTTTATCTTTTTCTATCTTATCTTTATCTGTCTTCATTTCTATTGCAAGTCCTATGGCGATGGAGGAGTGGCAACGTGTACAAACTTGACCAGTTGGCAGTACACATTCACAAATCTGCACAAAGGCGACAGGAACCCTATCTTAACATCGTTGTTGTGCCTTCACATGACAGAGGCCAACTCCGATGGGGGTTCTTGTGACTGAGCAGTCCTATTCAGGGAGAGCACTGCTCACCCAATGTCTTGGGAAAGTGCTAGAAAAGGTGCACTAAAAATTGTCTGTCATACTATCACTGATTAGTTTTCTGCAGCTAACGGTGGTTCATGAAAGCACAAAGAAAACAAAATGTATCTCCAAAAAGGAGTAAAATTCAATTTATGCTGTTGGTATGTAAGCACTCTTCTTGATAAAGTGTCATCTAACTGGTATCTAAGACAGCGTTCGTCACTGCAGAGCTACGAAGACTTGATATAGATATTGCTGCTCTATCAGAGACCCATCTCTCAGGAGAAGATCAAATGACAGCGGTATCATCAGGCTACACTCTCTTCTGGATTGGTAAACCGAAGGGTATTTGTAGAAATGGTGGAGTCGGTTTTGCGATTAAAACATCCTTGGTTGATGCTATGGAATTTCCTTTCAGTATCTGTGAACGCATCATGAAACTTTGTGTTCCTCTCTCACATAACAGATTCATCTCTATTCTTTTGGTCTATGCACCAATACTTCAAGCAAATGAAGATGACGTTTTGTGTTTCGATGAGTCTCTGTTGTTGCATCTACACCATTTAATGAAAACTTGTTATTCTTGGTGATTTCAATGCCCGTGTTGGGAAAGACTATGAGACCTGGAGTCCTCTTGGCCGCTATGGCATCGGCACCATGAATGCTAATGGCCTTAAGCTACTAGAGCTGTGTTCAGAATTTAATCTTGCAATCTATAACACTTTTTTTCGCCGTAAACTGAAGCACAAAGCTACTTGGATACACCCATGTTCAAAGCATTGTTACCTAATTGACTTCATCATAACTCGAAAATGCGACCTTCGAGATGCATATACTGTTAGTGTTATGTGCAGTGCTGAGTGTGACATCAATCACAAGTTGGTGAGAGGAAAGTTTAATTTACGAATCCGTAAGAAAGTTCGTCATAGTGATGTTAAGGTGCCTAGCCGTATTGATGTCACCAAGTTAAAATTGCCTGAAGATCAAAAGAGTATGGCAGAAAAGCTGGATAGTCTTGTATTTGATGGTACATTGGTGAAGTTTATTCTGCTGGTGCTGAAGTTCTTGGTTTCAAGACGGATAAAAACAAGGGCTGGTTTGACGACAACAGTCTTGAAATTAATCAGTTGCTGATGAATAAACAGACAATTTATGAATCTTTACTTCATGATGACCATTCTGATCATACAACTAATTTGTGACAATACAAAGAGGTCAAAGCCACATTGCAATGTGAGCTAAGGAAAATGAAAAACCAATGGTGGATGAATATAACGGAGTAGATCCAAAAGGCATTTGACAAAAAATTTGAAGGAATTTTATGGACTCCTGCACCAAATATTTGGTCCTCCTACCTCTTCAATATCTCCCATGATGTCGAAAGATAGTTCTGTTGTCATTAAGGATCCAGAAAATATCTTGAAAAGATGGCAAGAGCACTTTACTGATGTGTTTCACGATCCTTCAGCAGTGGATGCTGATGCAATTGATAGCCTACCACAATGTGATACCATATTCAGAATGGATCGTTTGCCTAATCTGGTTGAGGTGCAGTTGGCTATCACACAAATCAGCAGTGGCAAGGCAACTGGTTTGGATGGTGTTCCGGTGGAACTTCTTAGGATTGGAGCTGTAAATATTGCTAATGCTTGTAATGATATCGCTGCTCTTTCGTTTCGGTGACCTTTGTATAGACTCTTTCATCTCAGTTTCCTGATTTTGTATGCACTCACGCATGCGCATAGCAATCTTTTAATAAAGCGGGAAGCCATTGTTAATTCAGTTTCTCTCTTAATCAGACGCACGTGTTCCAGGTCTTATTCTTACACATATATGCATGACATGGTAGCAAGCGGTATTATCATACAACACAAAAAAAAGGAAAAAAAAAAAAGAAAGGGTAAAACAGTGAGTAAAAAAAAAAGCGTTTTTTTTCTTCCTTTTCACTCTGAACGAATTACCGCACAGATTTTTTTAATCTCTTTTTTTCCTAACCTCCCACGCCACACAGATAGTCTGTATATATATGTTTTTTTTTCACACTTACATATCGTAATGGCCACAGTTTAGTTGCAAGTCCCTAGTTTTGATTGGGGCTCGATATATATTGCCAAATCGTTCAAACTGTTTTGACAACTAATGGAACTTTATTTCACCGTCAAAGCGACGAAACACAAGGATAAAGTCCCTCTAATTCTTCTCGCGAATGGTGAAGAAGGTTTACGCCACTATAACAGTTGGTCGATGTCGGATGAGGATTGCAAGGATCCATAAATGATATTCACTGCATTTTTGGAGCAACTAGAACCGGCAACAAATCACTGCATTTGTAGACTGGAACTCTAAAAATACCAGCAGAAACCAAATGAACGAACAGACATCTTCATCAACAGATGTCGACTGTTGGCAAAGAAATGTGATTTGAGTGCCGACAAATTAAACGAATGCCTTGTCGAGTTACTAATTGCCAGCATACCCATACCCGAACTGCAAAAGGAACTGTTAAACAAACCGAAGGGTTACAGAATCAAGGAAGCTGTTAGATTAGCCCATTCACATGAGGCATCAGCAGTCTATATCAACCAGCTCCACAGATAGCCGCAATAAACTGTGGTACACACCAATGGCAAGGGACTGACCGAAAACATGGACAAACTTGTAAAAATTGCGGACACAGTCACCGTTTTGGCAAAGAGCATTGCCCTGCCAAAAATGACATATGCCACAAATGCGGCAAAACAGGCCACTGGGCTACAGTTTGCACCTCAGGAAAGCACAAAACCAAGAGACAACAAGGAAGGCCCTTGCATAACAGTCATAACCAACAATTGAAGTTTGGCAGAAAAATAAACAGCATCGCCAAACACGACGAGCTCCATCACAACCAACAGTGGAAAATCAGCAAACGTGAAAGATCCTCTAAATGAGGCATTTGTCGGTCTAAGCATCAAGTTGAAGGACCACCCAGGCACTCATACCTTCAAGCTGAAGATACAGGAGCACAAATATATTACCCGCATATTCTGCAACATGTACTCTAGCAGTATAGACAAAGCTGGAAACCCAATGCCGGGATCATTGACCTCAACACAATGTTTACTAACAGTTTACAACAATACCAGGATAAACTGTTATGGTACCACAACTATTAGGTGCAAGTATAAAAACTCCCCATGGCTGGATACCCAATTCTATGTGGTTGATGTACCAGGAGCAGTCATATTGGGCATGCCAACATCAGTGGCTCTTAAGGTAGTGACAATGAACTGTGCCATCTCAGCCCAACACCAATCCATCAATAGTGTAGCTGACCTAATGCATCTCTACCCTGAAAGATTCGACCGTATTGGTGAATTTTGGAACACCCACAAGCTTGTTGTTGACCCCAATGTACCATGCCACATAAACCCACTGAGAAGGATACCTATAGCCATGCGTGGAAAAATCAAATCGGAACTCGACAAGATGGAATCGCAAGGAGTCATTCGCCGCATCAACGAACCCACAAACTGGGTAAGCTCTCTCACTTATGTCACCAAACGTGACTACACAATTCATTCATTCATATCTTGTCGCTCCATCTCTTCAACCAGCGGCATGCGGTTTCATTACCAACACTGAGGTCTTCGTCCGTGCAGTTGGGCCCCAGTGGGCAAGATGTTAAAATGTGCTCGATGGTCTGAACTTGGGCACCATAGGGGCATTCAGCAGTTGTAGAGTAACCCCACATGAGGAGGCTGTCGCCAGTTTTTGCAACTTTTGCCCTTGCCCTTTTCAGAGTGACCCACTCCGAATGGGACAGGTGTGTGCCAGGTGGTAAGGTTTCACTGTGCTCTGGCAGTGCTATATTTATAGACTGAGGGTCTACCTCTCTCCACATCTGCAGCCGGTAAGAGGATGTAGGAGTGTCCGGTAGTTCCTCCACTGTGGCAAAGCTTCGCTGGGACACAAGTCGTCTAGCCACCTCCGAGTAGCCATATAGGGTGTCTGGGGTCTTCGAGTTGTTTAGTACGCTCAACTCTCGCAATTATATCCCGGCGGACTTTAGGTGGTGGTATGCCACTTAATCGGTATAGGGCTGGTAGAGGTGTGCTTTTTAAGTTTCTGGTTATGATCCGGCAAGCTTTGTGGAGATCTGTGTCAATGCGGTGAGCATGGGCTGAGGGAGACCATACTGCAGCGCCATATTCAGACGTGGAGTAACATAGGGCTAATGATGTTGTCCTTAGCGTGTGTGGGTCTGCTCCCCAACTCGAGTTAGCCAGTATGTTGACTAAGTTAATTCGAGGCGCGATCTTCTTTCGGAGCTTGTCTATGTGTGTCTTGAAGGAGAGAGTTCGGTCCAGTGTGATGCCAAGGTAGACTGGATATGGTTCATTTACTAGCTCCTTACCTTCCCATTGGATCTTCAGCTTCCTGTTGGCTATGTGGTTGTTAAGGTAGAAACTACAAACTTTTGTTTTCCCAGGATTGGGATTGAGGAACCATTTCTTATAGTAGGAGGCTGGGGTTTTTAAGGCACTGGAGATTCTTTTCTCAATTGCTTCAAAGCTCTTGTCTTGTGTCGCAAGACATGTGTCATCCGTATAGATGAATCTACGGACGTCTGTAAATTCTGGTAGGTCATTTGTATAGATGTTAAACAAAGTCGGCGCCAAGACAGAACCCTGGGGCAGACCATTTTTCTGTGACCTCCACCGACTCTCCCTACCATCCATTTCGACAAAGATTCTATAATGGAAACCATTTTTCTGTTCTTCAAGGTCTGGCCAACTTTCAGCAGAAGTGCTTGGTGGTTGGTGGTGTCATCGGCTGCCGTGAGGTCGATAAATACAGCCCCTGTGATTTTTTTTCTTTCATACCCATCCTCTATGTACCGAGTCAAGTTCAGAACCTGGCCAACACATGAACGCCCCTCCCTGAACCCAGACTGGTCATCTGTAAGCTGGTCTTCAACTATTGGTGATATCCTGGCCAGAATGAGGCGTTCATACAACTTGTACAGTACACACAACAAGGATATAGGGCGATAGCTAGATGGTAGTTGGGGATCTTTCCCTGGTTTAAGAAGAGCTATAACTTTTGCCCGTCGCCAGATCTTGGGAATGTTGTATCCAGCAGCACAGGAGTTGAACAGTGATAGGATCCATTCACGAGATCTTGGCCAAAAATTCTGGATCATCTCTGTTGAGATACCATCGAGTCCTGATGCCTTTCTAGACTTGAGATGGTTAATTCCAGTCTTCAATTCCTCTTCAGTAAATGGGGGGAAAATGTCATCAGACTCTTTGTGGACTTCGCCCATCTTCTCTTTCATCTGTTTAACGTAACCTCGTTCTCTGTGCAGTGGTTTCCCATTTATAAGTAGTTGGTGAGCAACTTGGTTTGGTGAGACTGCTGCTGCTGTAGTGTCCGGTTTTTTATCGTTTTTACACAATTAGGGTTTGCTTAGACCCACAAAGCTCTCATATGGCCATACTACCAAATTCCGACTCGAGGAGCTCAACCACCGGTTTGCAAAATTCTTCTCAAAGTTGGACACTAAGTCTGGGTACTGGTCTATAATGCTCGACCCTGGAAGCCAGCTACTAACAACCTTCCAAATTCCATTTAGAAGGTATTGTTTTGAATGACTGCCATTCGTTTGTGTGTCCGTCAGGACATTTACCAACTCCAGATGGACAGAATACTCGAGAAATGCACTGGTGCTTGTGGTATAGCTGACGATATCACCATATATGAGTTGACAGAGCAGGAACATGACGAAAACATAAGACATTTCATGGAGGTCGCTACCGAAGAAGGCCTTACCTTGAACTCAGAGAAGTGCCAGATCAAACGCAGAGAAATATTCTTCTTTGGAAACCTATACACACACATTGGATTAAAACCAGACCCGGCGAAGGTACGTGACCTACAGAAAATGCCTGAACCGCATAACAAGACGGAACTACAACAATTCTTGGGTATGATGACATACCTATCTCGTTTTGTCAAGGACTTCAGTTCCAAGACTGCAGTGTTGCGTGACCTATTACGCAAGGACTCTGCTTTCCAGTGGGAACCACACCATCAGGAAGATTTCAAAAAGATAAATAGTGAAGTATCTGAAACGTCTCTGCTTTCGACCCTAAAAAAAAACGATATACATGCACTGTGATGCGAGTTTACATGGAATCAGTGCAGCTCTACAACAACCAGATGAGGATGGCAATCTATCGCCTATCACATATGCTAGCAAGAGCCTCATACAGACAGAATAGAGATACACATGTATCGAACGTGAGATACTGGCTATCGTATTTGGCACATAGAGGTTTCACACATACCTCTATGGCCACCATTTCCAAGTTGTCACTGACTATAAACCCCTCACTAAGATCATCGACAAACTGCTCACTGCATGTCTGCAAAGAATGTTAATGAAACTCCAAGGATACAACTTCAAGCTCACATATAACAAGGGATTTGACAACATCTTGGCTGATGGATTATCGTGCCTACCACCACCTTGTAATGCAGACCCTATTAAGCTTGATGTCCGGGTTGATAGTTCGTTTTTCCACTGAGACAGTGTACAACAGTGGATCCCCTGCTTAACCAGCTGAGAGAGATCATCATCATGGGATCGACAGAAACAATCAAGCAGTTGCCCACTGACACCAGAGTGTTCTAGGGTCGTAGAGATCAGCTCTCAATTGATGATGGTCTTATCCTCAAAGGACAACAAATCGTCATCCCCCCAGACCCTTCAAAAAGACATATTAGAACAACTTCATGCTGCTCATGTAGGACAAGAGAAAACAAAACTCCTTGCTAAGGACACTGTTTATTGGGTAAACATAAACAAAGACATTGAACAGTTCACAAAGTCTTGCAGTATCTGTCAACAGCATCAGCCCTCCCAAATACAAGAGCCACTTATGCAACATGACATCCCAACAAAAACATGGGACGTAGTTGGCACAAACCTGTTTGATCTCCATGGATCATAGCTGACTATTACTAAAGGTATCCTATAGTCAAACGCCTACCTGATCACTCGCCAAGCAGTGTCATAGTGAACATCACATGCCAAATCTTCTCAAAGTTTGGCATACCATCAAAGATAGTCAACGATAACAGACCACATCTTGCAAATTTGCCAAATAATGGGGTTTCTATCATGAGACCACATCACCCCAGAGACCACAAGGGAATGGTTTCATAGAACGTCCAATAAGGACTATCAAAACCATTCTCAAGAAAGCTAAACAGTCGGGAACAACTCCTGAGATCGCACTGCTGCACTGGTGCTGCACTCCAATTTCAAGTGTCATAGCAAGCCCTGCACAACTAGTCATGGGTAGACGAATCTAATCTCCACTGATCACGAAAATCAGAAATGACAACCATGATCAGAATCAGATATACAGTGCATTCCAACAATGTCAG
Organism: Euprymna scolopes; assembly: GCF_053919585.1. Lineage (NCBI taxonomy): Eukaryota > Metazoa > Mollusca > Cephalopoda > Sepiida > Sepiolidae > Euprymna > Euprymna scolopes. The sequence continues at coordinate 57,627,946 of NC_136506.1, read as the reverse complement.
CAAAAGCAAAAGAGGTATTTTGACTCAACAAGCACTCAAGGAAGATCTACCACCCCTATACCATGGCCAATGGGTAAGGGTACAGAATCCCGTGTCTGGAAGCTGGGACCCAGCGACTGTAGTATCCCAGGCAGATGGTCACCACTCCTATCTCCTGGAGAATGTTAATGGGCATGTGCTGCGAAGAAACCGACAACACATAAGAAGTATTCCACAAATGTCGCAAGACCTCCCCAACACAGCTCCACAAAAATGTACGACATCTGTAGACCCACTTGTGTATGTAGCCCCAAACGTGCAGCCCCCAAACATGCAGCCCCCAAACGTGCCAAATGACACTCAAAAATGTACCCGTAATGGTAGGGTGGTACGACCACCATCAAAAATGAACTTATGATGAGCACACACTCATAACCTCCCAGCAAGCATCTCATCGGGGCAGAATAATTCCCTGCTTTGCTGCAGCTGTTCAGACAGTCTACCCTGAACCAGCTTTTCTATTTTCTTTGTTTTGTTTTACATGCCAAAGTCATCTTCGTTTTCAGAGAAAGGGAGATGTAATGATATCGCTGCTCTTTTGTTTCGGTAACTTTTATATAGACTCTTTCATCTCAGTTTCCTGATTTTGTATGCACTCACGCATGCGCATAGCAATCTTTTAATAAAGTGGGAAGCCATTGTTAATTCAGTTCCTCTCTTAATCAGAAACATGTGTTCCAGGTCTTATTCTTACACATATATGCATGGCAATGCTATCCTTGGTTTTGTTGAGGAAATCTGGGAAGGTGCTTTTGTTCCACACGATTGGATTGATGGTGTCTTAGTGACTCTGTTTAAAGGAAAGGGTCAGAAGAATGTTTGTGACCACTACTGTAGGAATATGCTTTTGGAAGCTGCTAGGAAAGTTCTCGCATGACTTCTATTAAACAGGTTACTGGAGGATGTTTGTCCTAATGCTATTCCAGAGTCAAAAACTGGCTTTAGGTCTGGCAGAGGAAATATGGATATGATTTTTTCAGCCCAGCAAGTCCAGAAGAAATGCATTGAACAACAGATACCACTGTATCAAGTATTTGTGGATCTAACCAAAGTATTTGACACCATTAACAGGGATGCTCTCTGGTTAATCTTGGAGAAAGTAGGGTGTCCTCCAACCTTTGTTAGAATATTCAAGGAACTGCACAGGGATATGAAAGCTCGAGTCTCGTTTAATGGAAAATTGTCTGATGAAATCCCAGTTAACAATGGTGTCAAACAAGGTGATATTCCTGTCCCTACTCTTTTCTCTATATATTTTGCTGCTCTACTTGCGCATGCAAAGTTTTGAACCACAAGTCGCATTTTTAATCTTAGAAGATTTAATACCAGATCCAAGCTGCATTATGTCTTGGTCAAGGAGTTACTGTATGCAGACGATGCTGTTTTTTTTTTTCGTACACTGAGACTGATATGCAGCATATAATGGATAACTTTGCTGACTCATGCACTGCCTTTGGTCTGAGGATCAGTCTGTCTAAAACAAAGGTAATGTTCACTCCTGCACCGGGCCAGTCATATGTGGAGCCGAACATCATGGTCTGTGGTGCTAGACTGGGAGTAGTTGATTCATTTGTGTACCTTGGTAGTTCTGTCGAGGGATGGCTGTCTCAACACTGAAATCCACAGGTGAATTCAGAAGGCATCTGTAGCTTTTGGAAAGTTGGAGAAGAGAGTGTTGTCTGATCGTGGCATCACAGATAGGACTAAGATCTGCATTTACAAGAACTGTGTGCGCACCACACTGTTGTATTCATTGGAGACATGGACATTGCATCAAATGCACATTAAATGGCTTGAATGATTTCACCAAAAATGCTTGAAACGTATCTTAAGTATCAAGTGGCAAGCAACATAACTGATACTGAAGTCCTTGTGAGAGCATGTTGCTCTAGTGTTGTAATCAGATCTCACATGTGTTGGGTGGGCCACTTGGTTTGAATGAAAGATTGTAAGCTGCCAAAGCAAATTTTTTACAAGGAGCTGGAAAATGGCAAGCGCCTTCAACACAAGCCTAGGAAGAGGTTCAGAGACTTCAACATCGACACATAGGAAGAACTTACTGTGCAAAGGCCGAAGTAGCGAAAACTTGTACGTGAAAGTTGTGATGCTCTAGAGAAAAGAAAGCAGGCCCCCAGCAATCTGAAGCGAGAGCTTCGCAAAGGTTTAATTGATGGTCTTAACCATGACACACACAGCTGGAAGTGCTTTTGTCAAAAGCTGACTATGTCAACCACCTTAAATCGCACAAAACTCCTGTTCAGGTCAACTTTGCACCTATTAGTCCGAACCAAATGCAGCAAAGTTTGGAAGTCTACTGCTGGTTTGAGAAGACATGTGATTGTTCATAGGACTACGCTTCAATCTCCAGAGGAAGTCAACTTGATGGAAATTGCTTAATTTGTATGTCACATCTGATTCAAGATGTGCAAATCTACGGTGGGAGTGCAGAGTCATCTGAGATCGCACGGATGACAAGATTGGGAGAACTCAATGTGACAGCGATTATCTGGAAAGATGCAGCAATCATCATCATGTATGTATGTATGTATGTATGTATGTATGTCAGGTCATGTCATATGCTACTGGTACCATGTAACCCAGTACTACCTGCCTCATGGTCGGGTCACCGGCGACTAAACTGGTTCCCCCACCAGACTTGTTTGGTGAGGCGAGTGGCTAGTCTCCCTGAAGGATTAAAAACAAGACTTTCCAAAGGGCGAATGAACCCTTTTTGGGGGTCAACAGCCAACTAGCACCATGTGTGTTTGTGTGTATGTATGTGTATGTTGGGGTGGAGAGGGCTCCCGTAAACGATGGTGAAGGCAACCTTTCTAGGAGAAGCAAATATCTGATTTAAAAAACCATAAAATGGGAGACCAGTACCCGCATTAAGCTGGTCTGCAGTTTAACTTGTTGCTGGCTATCTTGCTCTTGCTTGTTGCTGGATCTCAACATTTTGAACCGAGAGAGAGAGAGTCTTAACTGTCGTACAAAGCTAAGACTCTGTAATATCATCTGTGTATAGATACTCCCTCAGGCATTTGTCTATAAAAATGGTCCTGTGGCGATGGAAAAGTTGTGACACGTGGAGGCCTGAAATGCTGGAAGCATGTAATAATTGATCTCAATGACCGTCTTCAGTGTTATGCCTGCTTGAGCATATGAATTCACCGGTAGGATTAAAAAAAAATAAAAGGTCATTTTTGGGCTCATTGACTTTAAGTGTCTGAGGGAGTGGCACTCGTCTGACAAGACGTTGCAATCATCATGTATCTATCTATCTATCTATCTATCTATCTGGGACTGTTGTTTTTTGTTGATTCGTACGTTGAGTTATTTGGAAAATTATGTGTGAATTTGTCAACATGATCATAATCATTATCATGCACTGCATATGTGTGAGTCTAAAACAAACTTTTTATTTAAAAAAAAAAGGAGGAAAAAGATCTGGAAGGAAAAGGACAAAAACGGTCCAGCTGCTGATGACTTACTATGTATGACTTTTGGAATGTTCCTTCATGTGTATTTTACATGTATATGTGTGTGTACGCATGTATAGGCATATGTATGTGTGTGCGTATATGTGTGCCTCTACATGATTATGGTTGCATGTGTGTGCACATGTATGCATATGTTGGCGTACGTATGTACGCATGTGTTTATTGTCATGTGTATGTGGGTTGGAGAGGGCTCCCGTAAGCCGTGGCGAAGGCAACCCCTCTAGGAGAAGCAAATCTTAGATTAAAAAAAAAAACCATAAAGCGGGAGACCAGTACCCACATTAAGCTGGTCTGCAGTTTGACTTGTTGCTGGCTATCTTGCTCTTGCTTGTTGCTGGATGTCAACATTTTGAAACGAGAGAGAGATTTAACTGTCGTACAAAGCTAAAACTCTGTAACATCATCTGTGTATAGATACTCCCTTAGCCATGGAAAAGTTGTGATCCGTGTAGGCCTGAAATGCTGGAAGCATGTAATAATTGATCTGCCATCATTATATGTATATATGTATGTATAGGTGTATGTATGTTCATGTACAGGTGTATGTATATGTGTGTATATCTATGTGTATATGTATGTATATGTGTATATGCATGTATATATGTATGTGTGTATGTATATACTTATATATATTGTTTGCATGTATGTGTATATATGCATGTGTGTATGTGCATATATGCATGTGTGTATGTATACGTATGCATGTATATGTGTATGTATGTGCATGTTTGTGTATGAGTGCATATTCATGTATGTGTATGTATATGTAGGTAAGTGTATGTATATATATGTGCACATGTGTACATATGTGTATATGTATGTATATGTGTGTATGCCTTTGTATGTGCGCGTGTGTGTGTATATATATGTATGTACATGTGTATGTATGCGTGTGTATGTATTGTATGTATATGTATGTATATGTATTATGCATTGTGTATGTATATATGTATATATATGTGTATGTTTACAGGTATGTATGTGTGTATGTTTATATATGTATATTTGCATTTATATATATATGTATGTATGCCATTGACCGTCTTGTGTATGTTTATGTGTGTATATGCATGTGTATTGTGTATGAATATATGTGTGTTATATGTGTGTGTATGTGTATGTATGTGTATATATGTATGTATGCGTGCATGTATATATATATATATATATGTATGTATACTAATGACTGTCTTCAGTGTCATGTCTGTTTGAGCACGTGAATTTTGCCGGCAGGACTCAAGTCATTTTCGGTTCATGGACTTTCAGTGCCTGAGAGAGTGGCACTCGTCTGACAAGACGTTGCAATCATCATCTATCTATCTAGTGATGAGTGGACAACAGAGATTTGACAGGTTGTCAAACTCTGAGACTGGTTAGTTTGCCATGGAAAGTATCCCAATAGGTGACCGAATGTGACGGTTTTTTTTCTCCTTTAGAAAAAGACGTTTGTTAATGACCAGTTATTAAAAAGCAGTCTTAATTAAAATTAGTCTCTAAAAGATTAACGGAAGAAACCGGTTCTGTTTTGGGGATTTCTTTTCCGTAGAAAACAAAGTAATTTCGCCGGCTTGACGAGCAGATTATCGGCACATGTGACCGCCAGGAAAGGAAATTCCCTCTTTGTTCAAAGAACTTGAAAAAGACCAGCTTTGAAGACTATTCAACCAAAGTTTCCTTCAGAGAAAAAAAAACAAAAAAAAAACAGAATTTATCCAGTGTAAGAATTATTTTATTTGTACACATAAAGCCTACCAAAGCGGCTTTATGGTTTTTCACAAAGCAAAAATATTTTACCTCTTTTCTTCCATTTAAAGTCAAAGAGACTTTGTTTGAGATTCCTTTTCGAGAAAGAAGAAAAAAAAACATTTTTTTAAGAAAGACTGAACTTAAAACAAGGACTTAAAAGAACTGTTTTCTGTTTTTTTATATGTTCTTTTCTTTTCAGCATTTCTTACAAGTAAGAATTGTCGCTTTTTGTATTTACTTTTTATTTTAAATGTTTCTTTAAGGGTTTTCTTTGAAAACACTAGCTTTGGGAAATAAATTTTTTCAAAATAAATTTGGATCATTTTAAACACATTCGGGTCTGTATTTCTTTTGCTTATTTCTATTAGTTTCCCATTTCCGGAAAATTTGCTTGATATGCTTCTTTTTCTTTTTTTTTTCCTCCTTTCAATTTGTTACCATGGAACACGGATTTTGGTAACGAACCCAAAATTCCGTTAGTTGTTATATGTTCTGACATGCACGCACCAACACCTAGATGAATCACAGGCCGTAAAATAGACATTTAGGCGAGGATAACAATCCATTAATCTCAACGACACAAATACATCACAAACGCAAACACGTATAAACACACCATGATTCAACTATATACATAGGTACGTTTATTTAGTAATGCATATACACGGTGTATATAGACCCCCTAACCCTAACTCTAACCCTCCACAGCACAACAAAATAAGCACTTCCTTTTTATTACAACAAATAGAATTACCTAAATGAATGAATATTTTTCATAATCTTAAAAATAAAGAAATAAGGGTAAAATAATGTTTTAATCCCTCTATAAATTTTTAAATAAAATTGACTTTCTAATATTTTGAGCTTCCATAGATGCTTATGCGCGACGCCTTTTCGTTTGTATTGATTGTGAAATGCTGAACCTCTCGCTTTTGGGGGCTCATAAGCTAAAAAAAATTAATTCAATATCTTAAGACTTTTCTAATTATCTTTGAAATAGCGACAAAAAAAACTAATATTTATCTTTCAAAGGATTTTTACAATGAATTTATTTAACTTCAAAATTGAGCTAAACTTGTCCGTTTCCGATGCCCCCGTGAAAAACTATTTTAATTATAACTTTTTTCACATGTAAATTATTTTTTTTTCCTTTTAGAGATTAACTTTAGGCTTTAATCTTTCAAATACAATAAAAAAAATAATCGGAAACATACAAAAAATTATGATAAGCCGGCTTGCAAAACCATGTCCCCCTATCAGTTCCTGCCATTACATTATCCGTACCCACGTATTACCTTCTTTAAAAGTATCGTCGGTGTTTGTTAAATGTATTTATTTTAATCTAGGTTCGAAATAATAGTCCTTTGTTATTGTTTAATTCATGAAAGACTAGCCTGGGTGTTCAGTGTTGCCCGAGTGTTTGGAGGTGTGTGCCGAGCAAAAAAAAAAAAAGAAAAAGAGTGTAGTAGGAAGCAGGCTCGACCTCGTACTGCAAAGGAGGAAAAGAACGTGAAAAAAGCGCGACGTCTTTGCCGTTGCGTCCATCGCCAATCCGGAAGTGGTAAAGGTTTAAATTAATGCTAATCAATCGAAAAGAGGGGATGATTTTCAAAAATATCACCCCCCCCCAAAAAAAAACAACCGCCCCTTTTCGAAAAGTGCCCAGTTGAGGGTGAAGAAATTAATGTTTTTAGCCAATTTTTCGATATTTGTCGTCCGAAGGGTCGAGCTTCAAACCGATAACGATCACGTGAAAATCCGTCGCGTCTGTCGAACGTTTTAGACATACATACATACATACATTCATACATACATACATACATACATAATACATTTAAACAGGCAGGTAAGATTTATATTATAGACTAGCGGGGGTAACCGGCGTTGCCCGAATGTGTGGAGGTGTAGTAAGGACCTCGGACGGGGAGGGGGAGTAAAAGGTGTTTAAAAAGTGATATAGTAGCAGGGTTCCCCGGCGTTGCTGGGGTCGATATAATATTCATAGTATCCTTACAAGAACAATTCCAGATACTAACCTGTTTCTCTCTTGTATACGCTACTAACGAAGATGACAAATAAAGTTGCTTTTAAATGTTAAATGAGACTTCCTTAACGTTGTCTTATTTTTACAGCTTTAATCATATTTTTATTTGCTTTTGGGTACGCTGGTACAAACATCTATAACTTTCGTTTTTTTATTTTACATACCATGATTAATAGATACCTAACAAAACATTCATTTCTTTCAGTCTGTAGTCTCGCTTTAGATCGTAATAATTCTCCAGGAGAGTATTAGACTGAGTTTTTTTTTTAAAGAGAATTGTCATATGATTTGTATGAGGCCGAATTTGATAATAGAATCAAGATCGGTGATGTGGTTTTAATTTGAAACATCTGGTAAAGCCACGTCCTTCTTGGAGTTAAGGAAGAATGATTAATCGCATTGATAATTTTCCATTACGCATTCTTATCAAACCCTTTCTTCTGATGAAGAAACCGGTGAATTCTTCTAAAAAGAATTAATATAGATGTCGACGATGTCATATCCAGACCTGTAAGATCTGGCAGATCTTTAAGCGGAAGAGATTCCGATTTTCTTTGGCACTGAGTCGTTGTTAAAAGATTTCTTTTCTTCTTTTTTTTTTTTTTTTGTTAGGAGAGTATAGAAATTTTTTTCGGGGGATATATTTATTCTTGTTCACCCTTTTTCCTCTTCTTCCTATCTCTTGAATTTGCTTCACTACTGTTGATGTTATTACTCATGTGACTAATTTCTGCCTGTTTATTGATCTGCACATTCCCGCATTTTGTGCTAAATTTCAAAATGAAGTTGACAGGTCAGACTTAACACTTGAAATGTGTTGCCATGCTATTTTTTCTCCGTCTAAACAGAACGCTAAAATGTTAAAGTGAACTCGACTGAGTTACCTGGCGAGGTTTATAATGTTGAAGTGATTGTATCTGTTACCTGGCGAATTCGTATCTCGCTGAGATAAATCTATTTTAAGTTCTTCGAGGACTTGACAGTTGAATATGCCGGAAAAATATCAGCCTGAAGGAGAGAAGACACACGTGGAAAATATTCTCACTAGGAAAGATTGAATTGGAAGTGTCTATCACTATAACTAGATATTTTCTTCTAAGGCCCGAAGAAAATGGATACGTCTCAAGCTGCAGTTTTGCTAAGTCAAAAGAAAAAATATTTTTATTCTTACCGGACTCAAAGCAGACACGGGGAAATTTTTTTATCGAATTTCTCACCTCCTCAGAGAACGTTATTATACGAATAACTATGTCTATTTTTTTTTCAGGTTATTCCTTCAGGAAAAATGAGGAAGGAAATTCCTCGCTATAAAAGAACACTTTCGGGACATTATTTCAGATAATAAGTTATCTTTGTCTGCAGATATTTCAACTAATCTACTCGAGAGGACTTTATTTTTTAAAAAGATGAAATTACAGAATGTAAGCTTTAATTGCAAAGAGAGCGAACTCTTTTCGAATTGCTGAAGTATTTCGATCTTTCTAAAAAAAATCTTACGTTGGTTTATCTCAGCAGTAAGTAAAAATGGTCTTCTCAACCCGTCTTTTTTGTTTCTGTCTTTCGTAATTGTTAACACACAGAGGACTTTCTTTGTATCTGAGAGCAAAATCTTAGCAGCCCATGAACTTTGATTTGGCTCTAAGTTTTTTTCCTTTTCTTTTCTTAATAAAATTGTTTGTTTATATCCACCAAGTATTTTCTCATTTTTTGTTACTTTTCTTTATCTTTGACTTGGTAACGTTTTTTTTAGGTTGAAGTGACCTTCATTGGAAGTGATGATAATAATTTCGACATTCAAAAACAAGCAAAATTACGCCCTTGAGTGCGTTAGCGATGCGGGAAACATTGTGCCTATTTCAAAATAAAAAGTGTAGAAATTGTGGCAAACTTGGTCAAAAAATGTTGTAAAAATAGAAAAGAAAATCAAAATATATTGTCAGATAGACAATATCTAGCGAAAAGACTGACAAAAATTCACGTAAGTAGGTAATTGTCAAGATATTTAACAAAACCGTGAAATTACAGCTGGATCCCATCTGTCAATCTGCACCAAGGTATGTATGAAGGAAGAAAGGGAGGAAGAAGCGTGAGAGAAAAAGTCCGACTCTGTGTTGTGGCGAAGTGAGAGAAAAAGATAGTGAAGCATTGTTCTTTGACGTGCGCGGAAAGCTGTTATTTCAGCTACTGAATTTTATTTGGCGAGCGTTGCGGTTGGTGTCGGTTCTCTCTCTCTCTCTCTCTCTCTCTCTCTCTCTCTCTCTGACGAGAGAAGTTTTCTGTGCCTTTTATAATTCTTTAGCGGCTCACAGAGGCTTGCAAAAATAAGTTTTTTAAATCGAGCCCTGATTGGTCAGAAGTTCATATTTTTGACAAAAAAAGAAGAAAACATTTTTTTCAGCTACGTCGTCCTGCTTTTTGACTCAATAGATTTGATGTGGGTGAATGATGTAATTCCCGCGCGAATGAATTTATAAATTTTAATGCGTGTGTGTCTTAGAAAAATAAAATAAGAAACAGCACAAGATGGGGGAAAAAACAAACAAACAAATTCGCATAATTTTCTTATTTCAATTCCAGCTAGGCCAGAAGATGCTGAAACAGCTCGCGATATCAATGAATGAAGCGTTTGCCCCAGGAACCACTACTGAACACACAACACACATGCGTACATGGCGAAAACTTAACAAAGCGCTGGAAATAAACTTGATATTATTGAGATATTTTTGTCAATAAATTTAAATGGGATTATTAAAAAGTTAAGGGCCTACGTTATAAAAAAAAATCTTCAAATCTATTTGGTTTGAATTGGATTAATACTTTTAAACTTTAAAATTTATCAGCCAACTTTTTTTTTTATCAGATAATGAATAAGCTGAATAACAAAGAAAAGGTACTCTACGAACCCTTCAAAACCAAACCGTTTTTATAAAAACAAGAAAATACTTACCAAATTAAGAAAGGCAATAATAAGAGTAACGTGTGTAATTCGAAAATATATTAGAAATAACGAAGCAACCATTAAAAAGTGTACATAATATGTAGGTGCGGGCAAAAATGGCGGAAAAAATAGGGGTACTTGAAAGACTAAAGTTAATTTCCAAAATGAAAAAAATATTTGTACCCGTGAAAAAAAAAAAAGAAAAAATAGGGGTACTTGAAAGACTAAAGTTAATTTCCAAAATGAAAAAAATATTTGTACCCGTGAAAAAAAAAAGAAAAAATAGGGGTACTTGAAAGACTAAAGTTAATTTCCAAAATTAAAAAAATATTTGTACCCGTGAAAAAAAAAAAGAAAAACACCCCAACCAACAACAAAAAAAGCCAAACAACAACAACAAAAAAAACCGTTATAATCAAAGCTGTTTTCACGGCGACACGGCAAGCTAACAAAATAAATTAAATAAAATCATTGTAAAAATCCTATTAAATATGAATATTAGTTTTTTTTAGATCTATTTCAAAGATAATTGGTAAAATCTGTTGCGGACCAAGATATAAAATATCCTAACTCGCTACAAGAAAAATAATGAAATGAATTGAATGAAGGAAACAAAGAACTCAAATGCTGGAATAAAATAAACATGTCGTTTATTTTCTGTTGAGAAATGAAAGTCTTCAGTGTACACGTGTTCATTCAGCTGTTGACGACTACGCACGTGGAAGGAAAGGGGAATGCAATAGAGAAACGCGAAGTGGCAAGCCGGCCTGTAGAAAGAGAGGGTTAAGCTCAGTAGAGCGTCGCGCACATGTCTGTTTTGATGGACCAAAGGCGAAGGGGAGATAGAGTGACGTTAGAGCACGCGGTCGGTTCGTCAACTAAGCAGCTTGAACGCTGGTCCGGACGAAAAAGGGAAGTTGACAAGTTTTGTTGACTTTTATACTGGGGTTAGTGTTCTGGGTGCGCATGTCTGGTTTTCACTTTAAAGGAAATGACGTCACAGCTCGGGGGGGTGTCTGTGCACGTTAGCGTGTGTGTGTATGCGCATGAATGTGAGTGTGTGTATGAGGATGTGCATATGTGTGTGTGTGTGTGTGTGTGTGTGTGTGTGTGCGTATGTGCGTGCGTACGTGTGGGTGTGTATATGTGAAGAAAAACGTGTTCGAACAAGACTCCCCCTCCTGGGGAGAAGAAAAAAATATATATATATACAAAAGAAACGTATTTTGTTTTTGTTTATATATATATATATATATATATATATATATATATATATATATATATATATATATATATGTATATATATATTTTAAATAAGTTATATATTGTTTGAAATGTTTTGGCCTATGAACTTTTCGACCAGCTTTTGTGGTTGTTTGTGGTGTGTTGTTATTTGTAATTTCTTTGTCGTTTTCTCAGTGTGTATGTTCTTGTATTGGACTAGGAGAAACGTGTAATTGTTTGTCTATGAATGCAGGTTTAAGTCTGTCTATTGCTATAGTGTCTTTTTTTTCTCTTTTTAATATCGTAAAATACTTTTTACTCCTGTCGAGAACTAAATAAGGTCCGGAATAATTTGGACATAGTGTTTTTTTACTGCGTTGTTCCTGATAAAAACGTATTTACATGTGTAAATATCGTTTGGAATAAAAATGTTCGTGTCTGGCCTTTTGGTTGGAGTAAATTTTAATTGCGACATTTTATGTTTTAAGTCCATCACAAAAGTTATCGTTGGGGAAATGTCTGTAGTGTTTTCGCAGAATTGTCCTGGTAAAATCAGTGTTGATCCGAAAACTAATTCTGCACGTGTGCTCTGCAAATCTTCCTTCACAATGTTGCGAATTGCTAGGAGAATGAGTGGCAAGTTGTCTGTTCATAGCCAAAGATGCTTTTAATTGTCTATGCAATCGTTCCACCATACTGTTTGCGCAAGGATGATAGGCAGTTGTCTTAATGTGCTTTGTTCCCAACAAATGGTTGAATTCAGTGAAAAGAGTTGATTGGAACTGTGAGCCCCTGTCCGTTGTGATTACGGAAGGCACTCCGAAAATCGCTATCCAATCTTGTAAAATCGCTCTGGCTATTGTTGCGGCTGATATGCCTTTCACTGGTATTGCTGTCGGACATCTGCTGAATCTATCGACTATAGTAAGGATGTGGGTATGTCCTTTTGAAGTGGGCAAGGGTCCAACCAAGTCGATATGCACATGAGTAAACTTAGCGTCTGAAAGTTCCTGAAGGTGATTTTGTGTGCCTCTGAACTTTGTTTTTTGGCAAGGAATGCAAGTTTTGGTCCAACTACGGATGTCCGTATTCATATTTGGCCAAACAAAACGTTCCGCTATTAATTTCACGGTGGCATGTTTTCCTGGGTAGGACAAATTGTGGAAATGCTGGAAAACTTGTCGTCTGAGGCTGGGTGAAATATAAGGGCGAGGGTGTTTTTGTGAAACATCGCAATAGAAATTTGTTGTTCCGAATGGTATCGGCATTTCTTTCAGCTTCAGTGAAGTTTTGTCCATTATAGCTGGGAGCGTGGTATCGGCTAATTGCTCTTGTGCTATTAATTCCATACTTAGTGGAGTGGAATTTAAAGAAGCAATTGTTGCGCGAGATAAAGCTACAACGTTTTCTTGTCCTTTTACGTACCGTATATCGGCAGAATATTGGGCTATAAATATAAAGTCCAGGTGTCGAATTTCACGTGGACCATATTTGTCGACATGTGTGTGTAGAGCAAATGTTAGAGGTTTATGATCCGTATAAATAGAAAATTTTCTGCCCTCGAGGAGATATTTAAAGTGCTTAATTGCAAGGTAAATTGCAAGTAACTCTTTCGAGAAAGTGCTATATTTAGTTTGCGCTTTGTTTAACTTGGCAGGGAAGAATGAAATAAGGGTCATTTTGTTGTCAGAAATTTGGTGAATGACAGCTCCTACTGCTATTTCCGATGCGTCCGTCGTAAGCGTAAGTTCCGTTGTATCGCTATCTTGGATATATGTAAGTTTGGTGAAATGTGCCAAAGCAGTTTTCGATTGTTCGAAGGCCTGTAGTGCAGGTCCTTCCAAAACTAACTGTTGGTTTTTAGTTCGTTTTTTTAACAGGTCCGTTAAAGGTGCGAGTAACGTGGAACACTTAGGCAAAAAAAACGTCGGTAATAGGTAATTATGCCTACAAAACGGCGTACTTGTCTGACAGATGTCGGTAGAGAGAAATTCGAAATAGCACTTACTTTTTCAGGCAAAGGGGAGATTCCATCCTTGTCAATTAAATGACCGAGAAATTGAACTTCCTGGTGGCCCAAAACACATTTATCGGTGTTTAGTTTAAGACCGAAATGTGACAGTCTTTCAAAAGTTTGTTCCAGGTGTAGCTGGTGTTCTTCGAGGTTTCTGCTGGCGACTAAAACGTTGTCCACTGTAATGAAAAATAAAGACCTTTTAAGATATTAGAAAGGTTTTATTCAACATAAAATTCAGCAGGTACAACAACATGGTCGGTAACGAACGACTAAGCTGGGAAAAGGCGCCAATTTCGTTCTATTTGTAAACATCTGGTGCGCATGCGCACTAGCGCTCTAAACTCACAACACTCTCCACCACATTTTATTTATATTTCGGGTTGCAGGTGATCTTCCTTCCCCTTTTTGTAGCTTCTGGAAGAAATTTGAAAACGCCATTCTTCGAGTCAGACTGTTGCTGCTGCTCTTCTATTTCTAAACACTTTGTTTTGTCGACTGAAGAGAAAGACTCTCCATTTGGTGAGGTATTATTCTTTGGGGTCTCCTGTTGATTAATCAACTCTGGTTCGCGGATGTTTGATGGAGTAGTAGAATCTGATGATGTACCATGATCAGGGGAGACAGGAGATTCCAAGTTTGTAGAGGAGGGGTCAGTGACAGGAGTGGGGGCTAGGTCTTCTGTTGAGACTGTTGACTGACGGCCGTCAGGGAAACGAATTCTGGCAAAGTTGGGAGTTGCAGATATTATATCTACTGGTTCCACTAGGGGATCTGACTTGTGTTGGCGGACAAACTTCCTAAGGAGGGCCGGTCCTCCTTGCAGCCACTCGGGTAAGGTATATCCGGTTACCGACCTTCTGGAAAAGTTTGAAGAACCTTTTGGTTTTAGTTCAGCACATATTTGACATTCAGCGCAGGTGCGCTTAGCATCTTCCATGGAGAATGGTACATTCTTCTGCCTCACAAAGTGATAGTCTCGCTACTCCAGGATGACAAAGTGCTGCGTGCAGGTCCTTTAGTGATAATGAGCGCGAAGCAGAGCATGATCGAGAAAGGGTATCTGCAGAGTTATTAAGAGAACCTGGTCTATATACTATCTCATAAGAATAGTTTGAAAGTTCAAGTCTCCACCGAAGCAGCTTATCGTTTTTAATACGATTTGGTGTCTGCGTGTTGAACATAAATGATGCAGCCTGTTGGTCAGTAATAATGGTAAAGTGTCGACCGAGTAAGAGGTCACGCCATTTACGCACAGATTCTACAATGGCTGCCGATTCACGTTCCACTGCTGAATATCGACGCTCTGACTGCGTTAGGGTTCTGGAAAAATATGCTACTGGACGTCCATTCTGGGAAAGGCAGGCTGCTAATGCTGTCGCAGATGCATCAGTTTCTATCGTAAAAGGAACTTCATCCTCAATGGCTGCAACCGAAGCCTTGCAAATTTCATCTTTCATGGCTTGAAATTGATTTTTGAGTTTCTCAGTGATAGGAAAGGACGTAATGTTTAATAAAGGTGAAATCCGATCTGAGAAATTCTCTATCCATGGTGAATAGTATGAGAAGAGACCTAGAGCCCGCCTGAGTTACTGCAGTTCGGAATCGGTAATTCTTTTAGTGGTGTAAGTCTGCCTGGATCAGGACTGATTGTTCCATTTTCCAATGAGTGCCCTAGAAACTTTAGTTTGGTTATACCATATTCACATTTTACAGGGTTTAGTTGCAAGTTAAGACGGTTGATAACCTTTCTAAAAGCTTCCATATTTTCGTTTAATTCTTTAGTAGTTTTTCCTCCGATGACAATGTCATCAATGTAGGAAAATGTACCTTGGAGTTCATGTTCTTGAATCAGATTATGCATAATACGTCGAAACACATCTACTGAGTTCGTTAGCCCAAAAGGTAACCTAGAAAACTCGTATAGTCCTCCGTCAGCTTCAAATGCTGTGTAAATTATCTCGTCTCTACGTATAGGGAATTGATAATATGCAGACTTCAGGTCCAACTTATTGAAAATTTTGTACTGTGATAGTTGGCGTATGATATCCGAAATTTTGGGAAGCGGAAAAGCATCCAAAAATGTAAACCGATTTATAGTTGCAGAATAGTCAACGACCATGCGACGCTTATGTCTTTCATTTCTAGTTACTAGTACTTGGGCTCTCCATGGGGAATTCGATTTGATTATGATACCTTCTTTTAATAATTTTTGTATCTCATTCCGGATAAATTCGCAGTCCGATGCTGAGTAGTTTCTGCTTTTTGTTGCGATGGGTTTACAATTCTTTGCTAAATTAGCAAAAAGAGACGGTGGCTCGATTTTCATCTGAGTGACGTTACAAATCTGTAAAGATGGTATCTTTCCGTTATAACGGACTTCCACCCGGTTATGCAATTGCATGAACTCTTGTCCTAGTATAATTGGAGCACACAAGTTGGGAAGGATAGATAGACGCATATTAGTGTAAATTTGTCCATTAACAGCGATGGACGCAACACAGTGTCCTAAGGTTTTGCTCGTGAGATTCGAGGAAGCCATGCTTACCGTATCATTAGAAGGTAATATACTAAGGCCGAGTGATCTCACGATGTTCATTCGTATAAAGTTATGAGTGCTTCCACTGTCTACCATAGCTTTCAAACAGGTACTATTAATTGTTGCATTTACTACAGAATATTGTGTGCATGGACTGCATTGGGATGACGCAGTGAGGGCAATATATGCAGAACTAGTCCTGGTATTATAAGTTGTTTGTTTTATTTTAGATCGGCAGACTTTAGAGAAGTGGCCCCTCTTTCCACATTTAAGGCAGTCAGCATTCCGAGCTGGGCAAATATTTCGAGAATGATTTTCTCGTCCACAGAATTGGCATCTGGCGAAGTGAGTCGCCTGATTATTTCTGGAAACAGCAGCACATTCATTAGTTAGTTCCAAACTAGAGTTATTTTCAGATTCATCTGCATGAATAGATGCCTTTGCTACAATTGATGTGTCATAAGCTGCTGCATTATGTTGGGCCATTTCTAGACTTCGTGCAGTTGCTACGGCATGATCTAGGTTAATTTCAAAACTTTCAAGTAATCTCTACCTAATAGTCGAGGAAGTGAAACCTGTGATAAATGCGTCACGTATCGCTAGCTCCGCATGTTGAGAGGCAGTAACATCTTCAAATTTACAATCCTTAGAAAGATTCTTTAGTTTTAGGAGAAACTGATCAATAGATTCACCTTGATTTTGTTTCCTAGTGGCGAGAAGGTGACGAGCAAACACAGAATTTACCGGTTTTACATAGGTTGCTTGAAGGATGCTAATAGCCCTCTCGAATGTTGAACAGTGAGATATAAGAGAATAGACCTTCGGTGAGATGAAATTAATCAGAATACTTAACTTATTCGGAGGATTTTGAGGATGATCGACTGTGAGAGAGTCGATGCAGTTGATGAGGGTACGATACCAATGATTCCATTCGTCAGCGGTTGTATCTGACGATCTTTCGAATTTACCAGGTCTCAGTATAGCATCCATTGTTGCTGTTAATTTTTAATTTTATGTTGAATAAATTGTAATAAAAAAAAAGACCTTTTAAGATATTAGAAAGGTTTTATTCAACATAAAATTCAGCAGGTACAACAACATGGTCGGTAACGAACGACTAAGCTGGGAAAATGCGCAAATTTCGTTCTATTTGTAAACATCTGGTGTGCATGCGCACTAGCGCTCTAAACTCACAACATCCACATAAGCGAATTTGAACGGCAGACCTCTGAAAACTTCGTCAATCAAACGCTGGAAAGTTTGACAGGCGTTTCTCAGCCCGAAAGGCATCCTTAAAAACTCGTAAAGGCTAAAGGGTGTAGTCAGTGCGGTTTTATGAATGTCTTCTTCTGCGACTGGAATTTGAAAATATGCCTTAACGAGGTCCAGTTTAGAGAAAATTGTGGCGCCTTGGAGTCCATTGGCGAAGTCATGGATATGGGGGATAGGATATCTATCTGGAACAGTCTTTGCGTTTAAGCGTTTAAAATCTCCACATGGTCGCCATGTGGTGTTGTCAGCTTTCTGTACCATGTGGAGTGGTGATGACCAAGCACTTTTCGAGGGCCGTATTATTCCCATGTGGAGTGGGTTTTGAAACTCGGATTTTGCCAATTTGTATTTATCCAGTTTCAAGCGTCTAGGGGTTGAATAGACGGGCGGTCCTGTTGTCTATATTAATAGTGCTTAGCGCTGTGTTTGATGGGGTCCGTGTTTTTAAACGGCTGGGAAAGTTGAGGAAATTTTTGGAGTAACCGGCAGACGTGTAAATCTTCGGGTAAGGCAGTGCTGATTCCAGTGGTAAAAAATTTCAAGGTAGTTCCTCTCACTGAAATCTTCGTTTCGTTGTCTGTCAATGTGTGATGAGTCATGTCGACAGACAGGTTGAAATGGGCTAAAAAGTCCGCCCCCAAAATTGGAGTAGTCACGCTGGCTATGGTGAAATTCCATAAAAAATTCCTCCGCATTCCAAGGTTTAAATTTAAAGTCTTTTCGCCAAAAGTGGGTATCTTTGTACCGTTGGCGGCTTGTAAGTTGAAAAATTGGGTCCCTGTTGGATGGCCATGCGGTGTGGGTATGACGCTGATTTCCGCTCAGGTGTCTATTAAAAAATTATATCCGTGAATTTTGTCTCGGATATAAAATAGACGACCTTTTTTTGTGTGCTCCAGCTACAGTTGTCGTTACTGGCTGGTTTTTTGAACGCGCAGGGTTTAGTGCATCTTCTCGCGTCGACGCCGAATCTTCTGTGATAGAAACACACATCTTGTCTATGTCGTGACGTGGATCGGTTCCTGCTTGAACTTCTTCGCCTGTAATTTCGCCGCGTGTCGTCGTGGTTTCTGTGAGAATGTTGACGCGTTTGAAGTGCGTCGGCTAGCTGCTTCAAAAGCTTTTCAACAGCAGACTTTAATTCTGCTAATTCCTCGTCTCGGTTTTGGTCAGGTTGCCGAATGTTTAATGTCATGGTTTCATTGTAGAAGTCCATCTGTTGAAGTTCCATTTTGTTTTGAAATTTTTATATTTCAATTTCGTGTGCGCGGTTTGGAATTGTTCCTCCTCGTGGTCGACAAGTTTTTTTTGGAGGGGAAAAATTATTTTTCGTGTGTTCCATGAATTTTTGTGGGAGAGTTTAGTTTACCGCATGTTTCGTTCAAACTCATTCATTTCATTTTTAAAATAAAGGGGTCATCATTTCATGTTGCGTGTGGCAAGAAAAGGAAATGGAGTAGAGGAACAAAAAAATGAAATGCTGGAATAAAATAAACATGTCGTTTATTTTCTGTTGAGAAATGAGTCTTGGGTGTACACGTGTTCATTCAGCCGTTGACGACTACACGCGTGGAAGGAAAGGGGGAATGCAATAGAGAAACGCGAAGTGGCAAGCCGGCCTGTAGAAAGAGAGGGTTAAGCTCAGTAGAGCGTCGCACACATGTCTGTTTTGATGGACCAAAGGCGAAGGGGAGATAGAGTGACGTTAGAGCACGCGGTCGGTTCGTCAACTAAGCAGCTTGAACGCTGGTCCGGACGAAAAAGGGAAGTTGACAAGTTTTGTTGACTTTTATACTGGGGTCAGTGTTCTGACTGCGCATGTCTGGCTTTCACTTTAAAGGAAGTGACGTCACAGCTCGGGTGTGTGTGTGTGTGCACGTTAGCATGTGTGTGTGTATGCGCATGAATGTGAGTGTGTGTATGAGGATGTGTATATGCGTGCGTGTGTGTGCGTATGTGCGTGCGTACGTGTGGGTATGTATATGTGAAGAAAAACGTGTTCGAACAAATCTTAAGATGTTGAATTTAATAATTAAAAAAACACCCTGTTTGTACAAAAATAGTTTAATTAGCCCCTAAAAGCTAGAGATTCTGCCTTTGCAGAATCATAGGTACGGGCAAAATGAATGCCGACGCTCAAAATGTATAAACATTTTCCCTTTACTTAAAAATTCACCAAAAATCAGAGAATTAACCAATTTTAATAAAATTTCCAGTATTTATCAAATAATGATCGTGGAATCTAATTATTTTGATTTAAATCTTAGTGGAATTGTATTATTTTGTTTAAACAAAAAATACCTTTACTAAAGTGATGGTTTTCAGTAATAAATAAAAAATCGCAAGAATTTATTTTTGCTTTTTTTATATAAATAAACCATCGTAATTTGTGACAATAAAAATAAAATAAAATAAAATAATTTTTACAGGAACATTACGAAAAAAGCCCCTAAAGTCCGTATTAATGAATTCGATATAAATCGAAGAAAAAAGAATTTCTCGAACTACCGATATTACCATTGAATTAGGCATTGTTTATTTAATATTTTCACAAAAAAATTATAATAGCAAAATCATTTCTACTTTTTTTTTAATTACAGATTTCGCATGATTTTTATATGCAAGATTTTAATAATTTCTTTGCTCGCAAGAATGTGAAACTTTCGGCGTCACATAATTTTGATAGAATATTGGTCAATAATTTTTTAAAAATTAATATAAAAACAGGAACATAGAAAAATAATTAAATTTAAAAAATGGTAAAATTTATATAAACATTTACAATAGAAATGTACGGATGGCCGTCAGGGGAAAAAAAAAGAAACCCAGAACTAGGTGTATCAGAATTTTGGTGAAATTTTTGATACCCCTAACACAAAACTGCAAATAAAATATAAAAAAAACTTGTAATTTCTCTTTTTAACGTGGGGTGTTTATTTTCTTTATGGAGTATATATCCAAAATAAACTATTAAAGTTGTTTAAAAAATAATAGAAATATTATTTTTTATTTTTTAAAAACAGTGTTTACAAAGTGCAGCCATTTTTTTACGTAATGAAATCAATTGAATTTTACGAGTTAACTATTTTTCAATTTTTAAACTTAAAAAATCTATCAAAACTTTTCTATTGGTTTCAATTTTTACGATATTTTCAGGGTCAACGTGAAATTTTATGCTCTTTTCAATAAACCAAATATAAATTTTAGACAATCGTTTTTTTTTATTCTCCCACCTCTATTTTGAAATGTCTATTAAAATTTTAATAATTAATTTACTCACCAAAGTTTTATATATCACAAATTGAAGATAAAAGATCAATACATAAAATATTCTAATTTAAAACAAAAAAAAGAAGTGTTTTTTTGGAAATTTACCGGTAAAGTCCAAAGTGTTAAACCTTTTTAAAAAAAAAAAAAAAAAAAACACGTTGATTTTTTTTTAAGTGGAAGCTTATGTTATGCTAAGCATAACATAAGCTTCAAGTAATGTCAAGTAAATATCGGACGCTTACGACAATTTTTTCTATTTCATTCAATGTTTGCTTTTTTAGATATTAAAAAAAATCACTCGATAAAGAAGTATTAAAATATCAAACTCCTGTATTTCATTAAGAGAATAAAAAATAAATAAAAAATTGGTCGACTGTTTTTTTTTTTTGTTGTTTTTTTTTGTTTGTTTAACGGCAAAAACTTATAAATGAATGTGTTTAGTTTTTAACTACGGAGGCACCAAAATACTAATTTGGGTTTATAGCATGCAATAAAAAGAGATATTAATTATGTCCCTTTAAAGCCACCGGAAGATAAAGGTGAATAAAATCAGACTTGTCTCCCTTTATTTGAACAGTTAAAAAAAATCTGAGTTCGCGTTTTTTTTTAATCCATGGAATATTAGTATAAATATGGATAAATAATTGAAGTACTCACCGAATAGTAGTTTTTATAGGAAAGTGATTCTTTGGAATTTATATATATTTTTTATAATCGAAGTAAGTAAAATTTCGTTGATTTTCTTTAAATCGTTTTTAAAGAAAACCGATTTAAAAAAACAAATATTGCATAATTTGCTATTAAACCTGTTATTATTTTAAATTTGGTCTTTACTCCTTTAATTAAAAAAAATGGGGTTTGAATTAAATTTTTCAAGAAGTTATAAGTTTCAAAAGACAGTAAGTCTTAATATTCCATTGTTTACCGCAAATTTTTATTGACGATTTCTGACACTGCTAACTCAGTACTCCTCCTTCCTTTTAATTACATGACGTCATTCTCAGACAGCTTTTCGACTCTCTCAGATTTTGGGCCTCCGTATATCCTGTATTTTCAAAAGTATGGTTTGTTGTGGTTTTGTGAACGGCAAAAACACTCAGATTTTGGATCTAATTCAGCTATTTTTTTGCACAAACAAGGTGGGTTTTTTTTTTATTTAATTCAATATCTTAGGAATTTACTTTACTAATTATCTTTGAAATAGACCCAGAAAACTAATATTTATCTTTTAAAGGATTTTTACAATGAATTTATTTAACTTAAAAATTTAGCTGAATTGGTTAGCTCGCCGTGAAAACATTTTCATAACTTTTTATTTTTCACGTGTACAGTCCTTAATCTTTCAAATACAATCAAAAAGTTTTTGGAAACCTACAAAAAAATTATGACGTCAGGGCGATCCAAAACGGATGGTGGACACTGAGAATGCGGAGGTCAGTGTTAAGGAACGGACGACACTGAGAACGTAGGGGTCAGTGTTAAGGAACGGACGACATTGTGAATGTAGGATCAGTATTTAGGAATGGATGACACTGAGAACAGAGGATCAGTGTTAAGGAATGAACAGTTGGTAGGGAGCCAGGTGCAGGCAAGACTGCAGACTGAAGGAGCAAGATGCATGTTAGATTGCAGGCCAGAGGAGTGAGGTGCAAGTGAGGTTGCAGGCCGGAGGAGCAAGGTGAAAGCGAGGTTGCAGACCGGAGGAGCGAGGTGCAAGCAGACCAGATATGCGAAATGCTAGGTGCAAGAGACGTTTCAGGAGTGAGGTGGTGGAGGCACCAAGGGCTGGAAAGCTGCAGGAGTGAGCTGGAGGTGGTGGAGGCATCAAGGGCTGGAAAGCTGCAGGAATGTCTGGAGCTGCTGGAGGCATCAAGGGCTGGAAAGCTACAGGAGTGAACTGGAGGTGCTGAAGGCCAGGGCTATGTATTTATTTGCTTCCCCATTGATCAAATTAGGCACAAGGCCGTTTTTTAATGTGGAGAATTAGGGGAACTGGGGACCAGCTCTTCAGGAAGTAGGAGAGCAAATTGTATGAAGAGTTTCTCCTACATTGACCAATAACGGATTTCCACAAGGGCAAAATGTGGGGTTTCCCATGTCATATGGTTTTTGATGCAGTATCTGCGAGAACAGATACTACACTTGGCCGAGGGCCGGGGCTGTGTATTTATTTGCTTCCCCATGAGCAAATTAGGTAATAGGCCATTTTTTATTGTAAAGAGATTGAGGCAACAGGGACCAGCTACCCGAGGAGTAGGGAGCTGGATAGTTATAATTGGTACGAAGGGGTTCCCCATCATTGACTAATAACTGATTGCCACAAGGGCAATGGTCTTATATGTAGGTTTTCCCCCTTTGATTTTGACCTGAAAGCTGAAAAGTCCCGGGGCCGGGGCTTTGTATTTATTTGCTTCCCCACTGAATAAATTAGGAATGAGGCCGTTTTTTTATGTGGAAAGATTGGGGAAATAGGGACCAGCTCCCCGGGAAGTAGGGGAGCTGGATATTGACAATTGGTATGAAGGGTTTCCCCTACATTGACCAGTAACTGATTTCCACAAGGGCCAGTTGTCTTATATGTGGTGTTTTCCTCACATATAATCTTT
Organism: Euprymna scolopes; assembly: GCF_053919585.1. Taxonomy (NCBI): domain Eukaryota; kingdom Metazoa; phylum Mollusca; class Cephalopoda; order Sepiida; family Sepiolidae; genus Euprymna; species Euprymna scolopes. The sequence goes on along the minus strand of NC_136506.1, from coordinate 57,604,754 downwards.
GCAGTATCTTCTGCAACAGAAACTACACTTGGCCCAGGGCCGGGGCTGTTTATTTATTTGCTTCCCCACTAAGAACATCAGGAACAAGGCCGTTTTTTAATGTGGAGAGATTGGGTCTATGGGGATCAGCTCCCCGGGGAAGTAGGCAGCTGGATAGTGACAATTGGTATAAAGGGTTTTCCATACATTGACCAATAACTGATTGCCACAAGGGCAATTGCTTATATGTGGGGTTTCCCCCACATATAGTCTTTGATTTGGGCCTGAAGGCCAAAATGGCCCGAGGCCGGGGCTATGTATTTATTTGCTTCTCCACTGAGCAAATTAGGCACAAGGCCGTTTTTTAATGTGGAAAGATTGGGGAAATGGGGACCAACTCCCTGGGGAGTAGAGGAGCTGGATAGTGACATTTGGTATGAAAGGTTTCCCCGACAGTGTCCAATAACGGATTGCCACAAGGGCTATGGTCTTATATGTGGGGTTTCCCCCACATATGGTCTTTGATTGCAGTATCTGCGACAACAGATACTAAACTTGGCCCAGGGCCGGGGCTGTGTATTTATTTGCTCCCCCACCGAGCAAATTAGGCACAAGGTCGATTTTTAATCTGAGGAGTGAAGGGGAAATGGGGACCAACTCCCCGGGGAGTAGGGGAGCTGGATAGTGACAATTGGTATGAAGGGTTTCCCTACATTGATTGCTACACGGTGTCTTTGCTTGAACTTTGGTGCCCAGTCTGGCAATTAATTCTAGAACGAAATCTATGCAACCAAAAATTGATAGTGAGTGTGTTATTCCATTTAAATTAATTTCATCTAAAAGGTAAAAAATTAATCGCCTGTTTTGTTGGCGTTTTGTTGATATATTTAAATTCAGACGTGTGTAGTGACGTTGATGATGAAAAGAGAAAGGGAGTGTTAATGAATTCACCGAACCCAGATATTGTTCATACGTTACGAGGGGCATGCAATTAGTAATGCCCCTGACCCACTTCCAGTTGTCTGATCTAACTGAAATTTTGCATGTGCAATGATTTATATCTCTGGGGGTAATCTGGTAAATTACAGCTCTGAACTAATTGTGGTTTCTGTTTTACAGGTGTCTGAACTGAGTCAGGTGTGAAATGGAGCCTGTTGAATATCGAGCAGTGATCCGGTTAACCACAGGAGACTTTTGATGAATTGAAAGAAACTTATGGTGATAATGTTCCTTGTAAAAAGCTGGCATTGTGAATTCAAACATGGCCAGAAGTCTGTGGAAACAGCTCCCAGACCTAGTCGCCCCCCTTCTGCCATTGATGAGGCATCTGTCCGTCAAGTTGAGGCTGCCATTCTGGAAGATCGGCGCATTACTATTCGTCAAATAGCCCAAGATGTCAAGATTACTACAGAGTCTGTGGAAACTATCATTCATATGACCATTTGCATATGCATAAGGTGTCTGCCAGATGGATTCCCACGTTGCTCACACCATTCCAGAAGCGAGAATGCGTCAAGTGCTTGAGGATGAATTTGGAGATGTGCCAAGAAGATGAGTCAAAGTTTTTCAAAAGACTGATTAAACAGGATGAAACCTGGATCCATCACTATGATCCAGAGACCAAAGTCCAGTCAATGCAGTGGAAGCACTTGGACTCACCACCTCTGCTGGCAAGGTCATGCTCACAATCTTCTGGAACCAGGACGAAGTAGTGATGACAGCTTTCCTGGCAAAGGGTACCACAATTACAGGAGCCTATTATGCTTCACTTTTGAGGAAATAAAGGGAGGCTATCAAAATCAAGAGGCGAGGCAAGATCAGCAAAGGTACCCTCCTCCTGCAGGACAACGCTCCGATCCACAACTTGCATGTTGTCAGATCAGAACACGGGTGTGTGATTATAAAATCTTCCCCCATCGTCCCTACTCTCCTGACCTTGTACCCTCTAACTTTCACCTCTTCCCAGCCATGAAGTTGTTTTTGAAAAGAAAACGTTTCTTAGATGATGCAGCCTTTATTTCTGAAACATTGTGGCTGGAGGATTAACCTGGAGTGTTCTACAAAAATGGTCTCCAGAGCTGCATGATGGGAGAAATGCATAACTCTGAGTGGTTCCTATGCAGAAAAACACTAATAACTGTGCCAAGTTTCGTTGCTCTACTGCTATGGGAAGTGGGCCAGGGGCATTACTTATTGCACGCCCCTTGTAGCTTGCGTTTAGCCAATCGCGTCTTTTGTTTAAGTGAAGAGAAAACAGCGAGGGTGAAGAGAGAAAGAAAAAAAATGAAGACGGTGATTTTGAAACCGCAATATGTTTATACATTTTGAGCATCGGCATTCATTTTACACGTACCTAATAAAATAAAAGCATCACACATAGGGTTGCATAAGAGAAGATGTTTTATTTAAACGCAAACAAAACAGCCTTCAGGAAAAAGAAAAAAAAATATCCACTCATGCAACAGATAACATATATGAAGATGATTCGACTTTATCAGCTTCTAACAGGTCAGTTTGTGCATAAAACATAGAAATACTAAATTAACCGAACCTGTAGAATGGAAATGGAATGTCATTCAGAAATTATTGAACCATACTATTGGGATTTCCCAAACGTTTGAGGTAACAAAGTAATGTGACGACGTCAAGAAGAAAGGAAAAACAAACACAGAGTTAAATGTTATAAAAAAACTGTATTTACAAAAAGGGAAAATAAAGGTGTTGCAAACAATTGGGTTTGCGGGAAACTTATCTCACAGATGTGATGTGTCCGTTTATCAATTAAATCTTTCCTGTGTCCTTAGTTGGTATGAAAGAGAAAAGGTGCGGCCTTGGTCTATGCTGCTATTACGGCTTGGACTCCATGTGCGTCCCGTATTTCTGGTGGCGGAGAGCTGGCGAAATGGATGTACTCGCAATCAGGTCCCAACCGCAAAAGAGACCGAAAGTTCGAAGGGGCCGCGCAAATAGGGGTCGGGGAGGAAACTAGAATGGCAGCCCGTGATTGGTTGTTTTTCATCCAATCACAGGGCACTACACTAGTGACTCCGTAATAATTCCAATATTCTCCCCAAAAACAAAATTGCAATATGAAATCATTGCAACATAATTCTCTGCAGTTACAGGTCCTTATGCTTTTAAGCTGGAGGTTCATAGCAGGCTTATTGTAAGGCAACTATCCCATAATGAAAGGTCGCAGAAACTTGGATTTGCCTCCCTTTGAAGGCAAATACGGCCCATAGTAAAGTTCATAGGAAAATTGATTTTTTTTTGTTTTTTAAGGCAAACATAGCCAATAATAAAGTTCATAGAAAAATTGATTTTTTTTTTTCTTTGAAGGCAAACATAGCCAATAATAAAGTCCACAGGAAAAATAGATTTATTTTTTTTTTTGAAGGCAAACATACTAGAATATAGAAGAGGTGAAGATTGTATTCACAAAGAGCTTAAAGGTTTGAAAGAAGTGAGTGTAGTGATTTATTTTGTATGTAAAGAATTCTCTTTTTGGTGCACCAATAGGACTATAGAAATTTCATCCCTTCAATAATAAGGTAGGATATCATTAACAGTTATTATTTTTTCTTCTTTTTACAATAAGTACCTATAAGCTAAGGTATGTGAAGATTGTTTTAGATAAACTGAATTTAATAGTATATATAGGGGTTAGTAAGAGAGTTTTTACTACCTTTTAAATTTTTAGTCCTTTTAGGACGTTGTTTCATTGGAACAGATGAGCTATTAGTATTTGGTACATCATTAGGAGATTTTGAATTTGCAGCATCAACTACTCTCTTGGAGTCTGGAACAATTCCAGGATGGTGTGCGTGAGTTAAAGATAATTCCAGAGGATACAGGAGCTTGATGGAATGGACCTGAACCGACCCGTCACCTCTTTTAACTTTTACAGAACGAATTTTTTTGTCGTCACCAACAATTAATTCCAAAACTCTTCCCAGCAACCAAAATGGTCTAGCCTTGGCAGGATTTTTAACAAGAACCACATCATCAACCTTGATACGATTGTGAAAATTGACCTCGTGCAAATCTTTACATTGCTCCCTCAAACTCAACAAATAGTCTTGATACCAAAGCTCACGGAATCTAGTTAGCATAGAATCCCGTGCTTCAATGGATTTTACTACATTTAATCTTGAAGGAGGGTCAGATTTCCAAACATTCTGGTCATCTAATTTTAGTACAAGTCCTAAATTGGCATTAGGACGAAGAAAACAGTTGGGGGTTATTATTTCGAGGTCTGAATCCGAAGAACACCTGTAAGTGAGAGGTCTTTGATTTATGGCATTTTGAATATCCGAAATTATAGTAAGGAGATCAAAATATTTAATTCGAGATCGCCCAATTGTTTTATACAAACAAGATTTAATGGTTCTGATCATGCGTTCCCATGTGCTCCCCACCCAAGCAGCATATAAAGGTATTCTGATATGCTTAATATTATACACTTGGAAGTGTTCATTAAATTCAGAGGAGGCAAAAACTTCCTCTATAAGGTTACAACCAGCTATAAAGGATCTGGCATTATCGCTGTAAATATGAGATGGGATTCCATGCATATTTGTAAATCTGATCAGAGCCAGGATAAACGAGTGAGTGCTCATATCTTTAACTAATTCTATGTGTACTGCTCTAATGTTTAGGCAAGTAAATATAAGCATATACATTTTACTTACACCTTCATCACCTTTCACCCAAACATGTCCCGTATAGTCAATCCCAGTGTGTAAAAATGGTTTAATGAGATTCACACGATGTTTGGGAAGATTTGTAACCTTAGGATACTTAAACGCAAGGCTATTAAATTTTTTGCACAAGATGCACTTTGAAAGTACTTTTTTGACGGCTTGTCTTGCCTTGGGTATCCAAAACCCTGAAAGGCGGATTTTAGTTAGGGTTGATTGAATTCCCAGATGTTTACATCTTTTGTGGTATTCTACGATGATAAGTTCAGTTAAATCATGATCCTTAGCCAATAAGACAGGATTGATAACTTCATAATCATAAGTAGTGACTTTACCTATTCTACCTTTAGTTCTGATGATTCCACTTTCATCTAAGAATAAATTTAAATTTTTTACTGATTCAGGTACTTCTTTACCTTGAGGCGATTGCAGGTAAGCAAATTCTGTAGGAAAGCTTTGTTGTTGCATTACCTTAAGTAAATAAATTTTAGCACAGTTGCTGGGATCTAGGTCTATATGTTTGATTTTATTTCTAACCTTAAATATGTTGGTAGTAACGTTAAGTAATCTATTGAGATCTGAGTATCTACCAAAGGGTACCACCGGTTGAGGCTCAACATTAACTACAGTGTAATTTAATGACGTAGGCTGTATAATAGATTTATTCTTTAAGCTTAGGCACTGAAGTTCACTTGATGGCCATTCTATGGGACTTTTACTAAGCCATTCAGGACCCGAAGTCCAGCGGCTTAAATTCTGCTGAAATTTTTCAAAGGTTACTCCTCTTGTGAGCAAGTCGGCAGGATTTTGATCTGTAGGAACGTATCTGAATTTTACAGTTAACGATCTTTTTTCTTTTAGTTCCTCAGTCATTTGTTGGATGTCTTTTAGTCTGTTTCTTACAAACAGGTTTTTAGTTTTGATGTTGTCAGACAAAAGCCATGACAGCACAACCTGTGCATCAACAGATATAACGATATCTCTGATCTCAATTTGGGAGTAGGCTTTCAACAAAGGTAATAAGCACTTGATGGCCAAAAACACAGCCAACAATTCCAGCGTAGGTAAACTTTTGGGCTTCATAGGAGCCACCTTAGCTTTGGAAAATAACAAATGGGACTTGCCATTTTGTGCACTATAAACTACAAACCCATATGCCCCTTTAGAGGCATCACAAAATATAAACAAATCGGCTGGGTTGGCTTCACTGATTACAAATCTAGGGAACTGCAGTGAATCCAGCTTGGAAAGGTCCCGTGATAAAGCAGACCATAAAGCCTGGTATTCCTCGGGCACAACATCATCCCAGTCTAATTTCTGCGACCACAAATCTCTCAAGAGCATTTTGCCTCTGATAGTAACAGGTAGACACAGAGATAGTGGGTCGAAAACCCTTGCAGTTTGAGTTAAAATACCTCTTTTAGTGGTAACTTGCTGATCAATAGATGACCTAGAAATTTGAAGTGTATCCTCTAATGTGGAATACCTGTAGCCTAAAACTTTCTCCAATTCACAGCCATGTTCTACGAGTTTCTGATCTTTTATCATTAAGGTTTTAAGTTCCTCACAATTCGTATTCCATGATCTAAGATTAAAATGACCTCTTTCCATACGATGATTGGCCGTTGTATAGAGGTTTGATAACATTTCAACAGAGTTACTTGTTTTAATCAGGTTATCCACATAGAAATTTTTCTTCAACATGTCAGAGCAGTCATCAGCAGGGAACATTCGGGCATGGTGCTTTATTATGAAATTCAAAATGAAGGGACTGGCGTTAAACCCAAAAATAATAGTGGTATATCTAAAACAAATCAGTCTATTGCCTTCCTTCATAAAAAAACAAAACCTGTTACGGTCTTCGAGAGATCCGAGTTTGATCATAAGGAAAGCCTTACGAATGTCTGCTAACATCACATATTTGTTAGATCTAAATAATAATAGTAATTCCAGCATATCTCCCATTAAATTTATGCCAGGATAAGCTGCTTCATTTAAAGAATATTTACCATTAGTCTTCAGAGAGCAGTTAAAGACAGGTCTAATCTTAGTAGTAGACTGTTCATCCATCTTGAAAACAGGCCTATGTGGTATCCAAATGTATTTTGAAAAATTCTCAGGAGCTACCTCAAAACGTTCGATGATACCCTCCTGCTCCTGTTGATGAAATATTTCAGCATAGTCATCGAGTAATTTTTGTTGCTCGAGCTTGTTTACTACTCTGTTTAGCACTGAAAGTGCAATTCTGTGATTGGAAGGTACAGACTTGATTTTGTCATCATGCCAGGGGAGTTTCACATGATACGCATTATTTTTAAATTCAATGGAATTTTCAAATTCCATAATTTTACTCTTGTCATAATTACAAGTAGCCTCGTCTTCCGATGATATACCTAGAGAATCTACATGAAACATTTTCTCTAAATTTCTTTCTACTTGACTCTCATCAAATATTTCAGCAAGGGGATCAGGGTAGCTCTTTATCGGGTTCATTACAAAATTTACCCTAATGTCTGAGCACGTAGAGTATTTGGAGACTATGGCATGATAATTGTGGAGATCCTTATTCTTAATCTTCTTAGGATTACACTGTTTATCATACAAAAAATGTTGGCAATTGCCAAACGGGGAAATGCCTGCAGGAAACTCCCATGCAGAGCCCTGCATGCAGTCTATCATTTTGATGTTCTTCATGAATTGAATCACATCAATGCCTAAAAGGCCATGTACACGAATGTCATTTTTTTTGTGCAAAAAGGCCAGGGTATAATTTAAATTAATTAAATTTTTCTTTACAGACTTAAAATTATCAAATCTTAAGTTCATATCGAATTCATCATCGATAAGAACTGGTAGAGACAAGGAACTACCCTTAGTTACCTCTATCCCCACTACAAGTTGGTTCAATTTTTTTGTTTGCGACCCTAAAAAGGTTTTTACCTCGTATTCAACTGGAGTGAGGAGAGATTTATAACACCCTAATCTTTCAATAACATTCCTGGAGAAATAGGTTCTTTGACTGCCTGTATCAAAGAGGCAGTTAAATCTATATTTTCGTTTTCCTTTAAAAACAGTAATTGCTACTATCGGCAAAATGTAGGGTTGTTCCTGCATGCTAGTGTTAGCACACACGTGCGTGGAAGCAGTTGGACTGTTTCCACCCTTATCTGTTTCATTACAAAGTGGGGTAACGTGGCCTCGGGATTTACAATGTGCACATCTCCGAGGTAATTTATTTCCTTTGCCATAGCAGTCTTCTGTTCTATGATTGGCACTTGTACAAAGGAGGCATAAGCCCATTTCTCTACACCTAGAACGTCTCGACTCAAGGGAGAAATATTTTGGACAATGGTTCATAGTGTGTCCATTGACGCTGCAAAATCTGCAATGCTTAGTAACTTTGCTAGATTTTATAGCAAAGTTTTCCAACGTTGGGACACCCTTCCTTACATTATTATTTTTATTATAATTTCCTTCCCTAGATTTGAAATTGTCTTGGTGGGAATTTGGAGTTTTTTTAAAACTGGTTTTTATCAAGGTTTTTATGACCTCATTATAACTATCAAAGATCTGATTAATTTTTGGATAGTTACTATCAACTTTTCTTATTATCTCTTTTTGAAGAGTTGGGGGTAATTTCGAAAAAATTACATGGCTAATCAGTTCGTAGCCAGGAGTGTTTTCTTCAAAAAAATCCAGACCATACGAAGTCTTTAGTTCAGCTAGGTCAGCCTTTATTTCTGACAAAAAACTTTTTATGTTAGCAAACTCTGGGTCATATTTAGGAGTATTACCCAGCAGTTGTTTAAAAATTTCATCGATAATGAGAGGAATATCCAAAAACTCCTTTCTCAATAAATTGATGGCCACTTCAAAGTTTTCATCTTCTAACGAGAGGTGAGACACTAACTGAGACGCGTAACCTGTCAAAAAACTTTTTAAAAGTGATAGTTTGGCTTTTTTTGAATGTACGGCGTCCACACAATTCTCAAATTGAGCTAGGAAATTTTTAAATTCAAATTTACCAGCTCTTATGCCACTAAATTTAGCACACTGCAACCGTGGGGCTGAAACGCACGCGGCTGCGAGTGGCATTTGTGGATTTTGTACTAGGACCGATTCTTTATTGGAAGGAGAAATATTCTCTTCCAGTTCAGTGAGCCTTTTGAATATGTTGTAAACGAACTCCGCCTGTAACTTTTCGTCTTCCAACATACCGCTATCTTCTAAATTGATATCGGCCTTTTCACAGGCTTCACTTATTCTATTATTAATTACGTCGACCTCCGTCAACCATTTGTTAATAAGAACTTCTTGCCTTTTAAAACAAATGTTATTGAGCGACACTTCTGCTGACATTAAATCAACGGCCGAAGTTATTTTCCTTTTAAAGGAATCTCTATTAAAAATCAAGGCTCTAACGCCCTTTATCTGTTTAAAATCATTCATACTGCTGAGAGCAAATATCTACAAGCAAAATAAAGGAAGGAAACGGAAGGAAAGAAAGAAAAAAAAAGGGGGGACGGACGAAATTAACCTCTACAGATCCAGTAGTAACACCAAAATAGCATAGGCTTGTATTCCCTTCCTCAAGCGACGTCACGGTTGAATTGAATTTACACAAATCTATTTCGTGTTAAATTATTCCACGTGTTATTTTTAGTCTCTAGCGTAAAAGGCTAGTTTCAATTGTTTGCAAATTATTGGGATTTCCCAAACGTTTGAGGTAACAAAGTAATGTGACGACGTCAAGAAGAAAGGAAAAACAAACACAGAGTTAAATGTTATAAAAAAACTGTATTTACAAAAAGGGAAAATAAAGGTGTTGCAAACAATTGGGTTTGCGGGAAACTTATCTCACAGATGTGATGTGTCCGTTTATCAATTAAATCTTTCCTGTGTCCTTAGTTGGTATGAAAGAGAAAAGGTGCGGCCTTGGTCTATGCTGCTATTACGGCTTGGACTCCATGTGCGTCCCGTATTTCTGGTGGCGGAGAGCTGGCGAAATGGATGTACTCGCAATCAGGTCCCAACCGCAAAAGAGACCGAAAGTTCGAAGGGGCCGCGCAAATAGGGGTCGGGGAGGAAACTAGAATGGCAGCCCGTGATTGGTTGTTTTTCATCCAATCACAGGGCACTACACTAGTGACTCCGTAATAATTCCAATAATACTACTAAAAAAACAATCAGCTTTTGAAGGGTTGGCGATATGGGATATATACCATACATGGTACAAGACGCTCAAAAACGCCATTTAACCAAGAAGAAAAATCGTCACTTAGATTACACTTTTCAGAGAGAAAACTGATCGACAAATTCAAAATGTTTGATCGCAACTAACCTCAACCTGAACAGAAATGGTCCAAAGGAAATTTACCGACTGCCAAACTATTGACTCAAAGCGTTTTTGCATGGCAAAAAAGCTTGGGAGGGGGGGGGGAGCGGAGTTGTCGGACCCACCGATGCACTAAAGATGAACTCTTCTGAACTGTATAAATTAACTGAGAATTATGACTCTCAGTGTGGTCTGTGTACTTTCGCACACGTTCCAGACCTCCAGACCTTAGCCTCTATGTGACGTGCGATCTTCCGGATAACCAGCATCCAGATCATACGATTTTTCGTTTCCTTTGCAAATAAAAGGCGAACCCTCGTCTTTAATCAAATAACCTGTGTCTGTTATTCTTCTTTGCCTTTTTTGCTGTTTACTTTTTGTCTGTGTCCACCTTGTTAGTTATTAGGTCAACTGTCCACGGACGACCAGCCCCGCAACATAGGTTTTATTTCTGAGTTATCACGGTTGTAAACAGCTTCAAGTTACTTGACAACCCTTCTAGGGGTACTCTTGCATAATTTGCCCGAATTCTCGTGATTTCCCGTTAAGCCCAGATCGGGTGAGACCGGCAATCATCGGGGTCAGCCGAGCATTGTTCAACTGTTGAAATGCTAATTCGACTTTAAAAAGTTATTTATTTATTTTTTTTAATGTTTTTAGTAATTTTTTTTTATTTTATGATTAGTTATTTTTAATGATTTATTTAATTTGAATATTTTTTTTGTACTCCAATTTCTGGGAGTTTGCTTAGCCAATGAAAAAGCGATATTCAAATTGAAAGCAGACGACATTCGAATTGGAAGAAATCGACTGAACCCCCCCAAAAGTTGACAAACAACTATATTTTCAGACTCGCCAAACAGAAAAAAATGACAGGCAAGGAAATAAATCTGTGCATGCTAGAAAAACAAATGGAAACGCCGATGCAGACAATCTCATATTGTCAGGAAAAGAAATTGCTTTTCCCGGGAGCGTCTGGGTTTACTTGGATTTATGAGGAGACAAAAATTTGGAGATGACCCTTTTTGTCTCCATCATAAATCACATTTCCGAAAGCTACCCGGTTGGGGGGCTTCCTTCCATTTCCTCTACCCCATCACCCCCTCTTTGCTGTCGATGGCCGATCAACAGTCGACCGAAGTAAAAGATTCCTAAGGAAATATCCTCATCTCAAGAAACTCCTCCACCGGCAATTAACAACCGTTAAAAAGAAAAAAAAAAATAGATTTAAAAAAAAATCACTATTTCTTAAAAAAAAAAAATCTATGTTTTTCTATTTTTGTGTAATCCTCACCCCCCCCCCACCTAAAAAAAACAACAACAAAAAAAAACAACCTGACTGAACAAAATGTCTGGAAAATAAAAAACAAGAAAAAAATACGGTTAGAGCAAAACAAAAACATTGTACTTGCACCTAACATTTATTCGGGTAAACAACCTTTTCTTGAAGATAACAATATTTACATAACTTGCTGTCGATAAATATTTTGCAAAAAAAATAAATAAATAAATACTAAAATAAATTAAATAAACATATTTGCTTTTTCAAGGTAGGTTTTTTGTTATTTTTTGATAATTTGCATTTGTATATATATATTTTTTTCGGTTTGTTTTGCTTTTTTCCTTAGTCTGCGTCTGTTATGCCGCTCGGCTTAAACCGATGATTGCCGGTCTTGCCCAATCCGGGCTTGACGGGAAATCATGAGAATTCGGGTGTAATTATGCAAGAGTACCCTTTAAGGATCATGGAGATCAACAGACTGTCACTAATCACTTCGCCAAACATTTTTAATGAATTTGCTGTTTTTTCACCCATTACAATGTGTAATCGTCTTAGTTTCCATATGCTTTAGAGACGTCAGTTCAGTATATAAAGAGATAATTTGGGGTTTTGCTTTTAATAAATAATGCTCTTTTAATATGTTCAATTCTTTGTAGTCATCGTCCAAGGCTTTTAGCATTATCAGAAACATACTTCTGTCTTCTAGGCACTGGTATTAATTCTGCAAAGACAGTTGCATTCTTTTCAATAAATTTTCGGGTGGTGCCTGAATGACTTTGTGGAACTTTTAAATTTGTAAATAACCCCAAAACTTTTACTTGCCATCATGTCAATTCTGATCCATCAAAGTCAAGTCTATCATTTGGCATATAACCTTTTGAATTGAAAGCCATGTTTAATTTCAGAAGAGTTTCTTATGGGTAGCTGATTTGTATAAGTCCTGGAGATAAAAATAAGAGTTTTCGGTTGATAGCTGATCTGTATAATCCTAGACTGTAAATAAATTTTGCCGACAAAGAGCAAAGATCTTTTATGTGTGCAGAAATGTAAAAATATCTAATATTTTTATGGAGCAATTCGGGTTTTGCTAGCAGAACAGTGCATCATTTGATTGGTCAGTTCCTATTGCCCGTGTCTATAAGTAGAACATTCCGATTTTCTTCAGTCATATCCCATTATTATATAAAAAATATTGCAACGTTCCGTGTGTTTGTGAATCTTGCTTATAACCTCCAGCTTTTCCATTCTCCAGAGTCCTGCTTGCATTTTATTCATCATGAGTAGTCGTACACAGTGTGGTGTGCTTACTGTGTATGAACTCGCATTGGCACGTAATGGTATGCTGTATGTTTTCCCAGATGTGACTAAGCCAGTGAATAGGTTTGGCATTTCCTTTTTCAGGTCATATGGTCGTGTTTTGCTCCTGATGAAATGTAATCTTGTGTGGACGGTTAGATGCTTAATCTACATGATAGCGGCTCTTTAAGCCATAATTATAAAACAGTTCGAAATAAACAGAGGATACTTAGCATAAAACTTAGGAATATCATGATAATTAGACAATACAGAACTCTGAAAATGTGACAGGGATACATGTTCTTTCACATAATTCTGAGGTAGCATGTTCAGGAATGCAGAACACGATAGATCGATGGTACATCTCTGAGCAAATACCAGTGTGATGATGATGCAGAGGATCTAATGTGGATCTGTTTAGCCACAACAGAAGGCAATATTTAAGCATTGTAGTGGGGCAAGAACAATGAAGGCAACAGAAGCAAGTAGACAGCCGATCGAATCCAAGCAGATCGTATACTCCAGAGGGAACAGGATTGTAGCAGGGAATATGAAGTATATATCTGATGGTACAACATTGTAGACACTTACAAGAATCAGAAAATACCTTGCTAACTTCAGCGAACACTAGGAACCCGTATTTAAGATGGGGATGAATCCTTGCCTTGTAAAGCCTGATCAGTAAATGTCATTCATGAGGAATTTGATAGCTCTGCGCACACAATATGTAAAGCTCTCTATTAACTATATTGGGTGCATAAGACAAGTGGTCATCAAACCGTCGGGTTGTTAGATATTATTCCCAGATATGATATTTCGAGAATGGCACAAATGTGTCTTGAAACTAAATCCCATGGATAGAGACAGGAGAAACATTTAGAGGACAATAGCACAACTGTTTTTACTGGGTTGAACAGCGTATTCCAGTCCCCTGCCCGCTCAGATGCAAAAACAAGCAGCAACTGCAGGTATACTGACGTTGTGTAAGAGTTTGGGTGTGACACAGAAATTTGTGTGTCATCGGCATAAGAACTTGGGAACACAGTCAAGTCGTTGCAGTTAAAATGAGATGTTGCACTATCCATAAATGCCAGCAGGTCGTTAATGAATAGCAAAAATAATGTTGGTATAATAACGCTTCCCTGTGGCACTCCGGCTGAGACAGGAAGCTCTCTGCAGCTGATCAGCAATATAGTTGCAGATTCAAGAAAAGAGCCTTGAACTTTAAATTAGTAGTGTGTCTGCTCCCTCTTCCTGTCAGACAGCAGTCCTCTATCCTTAGATACAATCAGCTGTTGTTCTGCAGTAATTCTTGTTAGAACCCACAAGTCGACCTGCTCACTTTCGAAGGAGACTCGTGTGCTTGTCAAGCGTACATGCATCTTTGCTTTTTTTTTCCTCCACCCTTTTTCTTTCCAATTTAAATACCTATATAAGCATATCATTCCATGACTTCATGCTTTAAAATGCTGATGCAACATTAACTCGGTATGTGAGTCGTCAATATCCGTATGTCTCTTGACTTGGTCATTTAATAGCAGAGCCAGCAACCACATTACTCGTTTTTGCCTTGTAGTAAGATCTTCATCTGGGTTTAGTATTGCATTTGCTTTGCCCTTGCCTGTGAGCTTTGTTGTAGCGAAATGGACAGAAACAAAATAGACTTCGTAGCTTCGTAGGAGATGTCCTTTTCTCTTCCCTGCAACCTCTATCTCACAAAAGAGATGTTGCGAGTTTGTCTCTGATGTATCGTTATTTTTATGGAAAGTGTTTGACTGAGCTTCAGTCTATGCCCCCCCCTCGCCAAACTTTCACAAGAAACACTCGTCTAGCTGAAAACACTATCAATAATTCCCCCCCCACTCTTTATCTGTGCCTAAACCTAAACGTCGATTCCATGAACAAAGCTTCTTTCTTAGAACTGCACGCCTGTGGAATTGTCTTCCGTTTTCCTGCTTTCCGGCTGACTACAATATGGTTGTCTTCAAGTCTAATGTAAATAAGTTCTTGAGGAGCCGTTCCATATAAGTTAAAAAAAAATTACCGAATTTCCATTATTAATGATTACTATATTGTCCAATTTCTACTGTAAACTCTTGATATAATGGACTGATCCAACACCCCTCAAATGAATGGACTGTTACGTCTATAAAATGACAAGCAAACTCTCCTCACGTGGGAGACAGAATTTAGTACTGAGCTGTCAATGGACGCTTAGAAATGTGTGTACCTTTTTACCTAAATAAAGGAAATTGAGGAAATCAAGAAAGCAGCAAGAACAGATGAATACATTTACAAGATAAAAAGACAAGTGGGACAAAAAGAAAAGAAGAGGAAAGGATTAACAGTTTTCCCATTTTCAAAGTGCGATGAAACTCTAATGTACGCAGATAGAGTGGCCATTTCGACATGCTATCTACTATTACCAGGTATCAAGTATTACAGAAGAGAATTTTAAAAGAATTCCACATGGGACATCCTGGAATCTCCAGAATGAAAGCACTAATGAGAGCATATACGTACTGGCCTGGAATGGATCAGGACATAGAAAAAATGATAAAATTATGTAAGGGTTGCCAACTAGCAGCAAAAGCGCCGCCCACTAAGACGCAACCTTGGCCTAAAACAGATATACCATGGACGCGGATCCATATAGATTACGCAGGACCTCTAAAAGGATATTATTACTTGGTAATAGTAGATAGCATGTCGAAATGGCCAGAAATTTTTAAATTCAAACATCCTACAGCGGCAAACACAATAAAGGCGTTGGACGAGGTATTTGGGCGTTTTGGCGTACCAAAAACAATTGTTAGTGATAATGGCACCATGTTCAAAGGTCAAGAATTTAAGATCTACTGTGAGTCACTGGCCATAGAGCATGTCACAACACCAACTTATAGCCCTCGATCTAACGGACAAGCTGAAAGATTTGTCGATACTTTTAAATGAGCGTTAAAAAAGAACGATAACATCGACACTGAAGAAAAAAGTCTTCAGAAATTTTTAGCAGTGTACAGGATAACGCCTAATCCGAATACAAATGCAAATTTATCCCCAGCGGAAATAATGTTTGCCAGAAAAGTGCGCTCTGTGTTCGACCGGTTAATTCCGAGTAAAAAAGTAAAAAAAAGTGTAAAAGATAATGGACGATACAAGATATACAAGGACGGGGATAAAGTTTTTTTTCAACAATTATCGGGCAGGGAAGAGTTTTTGGGAAGAAGGCATAATCTCAAAAAGAATTGGAAGAATGGTCTACATTATAAAAGGTCAGACATTTTCCCACAAAAAACATATAAACCAACTCAGACCTCGATATATTGAAATAGTTAAAAACAATGAAGTACCGATGGAAGTACTGTATGACATTTTTCACATAGAGCCTCCAAAAAAGGAAGCACCAGTAACTGAAAATACAAGTCACTCTCCAAAATCCAAAAATTCGCAAACGCAAATTTTAAGGAGAAGTGAAAGAAAAAGAAAAAGAACTGAATTTTTTGGACAAAGTCAAAAAAGAAAAAAATGGTGAAGCGAAATTCTAGGGAAGAATTTAGCTTGGGAGGAAGGTGATATAATGGACTGATCCAACACCCCTCAAATGAATGGACGCTTAGAAATGTGTGTACCTTTTTACCTAAATAAACCCTTTCTGTACAACCCCAGTAATGACTTGTTATTCATATAATCTACGATATAACAACTCTTTAACCCTTTTTCTCGAGTGGCCTCTTGGCCTTGATAATGTGGTGATGCCTGTGTAAAAAAAATCATTAATATCAGCTAATCGTTCTCCACATTTTTTTACTCATGTTCACCCCTAATAAGGCACATCACTAATCGGGTGTAAGGACGCTACTATTTCGAACGATACCTAGGAAATATTAACAAAATGTTAGTTGATGTTACATTTCAATTTCTGCATATCAGTACAGTCAGGGAAGCAGGTAGCAGGAAGGAAATTCCAAAGTCTAACAGTTGAGGGAAGAAACTATTAGAGTAGAAAGCTTTCTGGCATTTAGGGACCTCAGCAGTGAAAGGGTGTGATTTTGTTGCTAAGCAGGTTTGTTGGGGATATGTACGTTGAGGGGACTACAAATGTAACGCATTCATCAGAACACATTCCATTAAAATACTTGTAAAACAGGCACAGAGACGCAACATTGCGGCAATGGGAGAGGAGTTGGAGCAAAGTGGGATTTATTAGATTGAAGACTCTTTTTGAAACCTATCCAAGAGGGAGAGACCTGATGTGGCATGGTGGTATTCTAGAGGCACAGGATACTCTCAAGTGTGAGTAATATTTTAGCAGCTGCCTTTGCAATGTTTTCAATGTACTTGTTCCAGTTCAAATTGAAGAGTTTGAAGGATGAATTCTCAGGTAGGATTGTTTTTGTCATGGATATTAATAGTTGAAGAGGCGTCTTGTAATTGTTAAAGGAGAGCAGCTTAGTCTAATAAGCATTAAATGTTACCATCCATTTATGGTCTTGTCACACTACAGACAGCTGGAACATCATCAGTGTCACTGCATGGCCTTTGTTTCCTTGGTCTCTTTTCCTTATCAGCTGTGCTGCTTTGTAGATTGTCTTCATGCTGTTCTCCTCCTCCTTACCAGTTGTCATTGAAATATTAAACATGTCCTCTTCACATGCATCTCGGGAGTAGAGGGCGGTTGGCTTCCTTATGTTTGGTCGAACAGACTTCAGCTGCGGCAAATAAGTAAGGATCGTTTCTTTCAACCATTTTCTACTGAATAGAGGTACATGACTTTCAAAAACTTTCAAACCAAACATATTTACATAAGTCGTTTCAATATCATCCATCCCAAGTTATGCTTTGTTTTTTGTTTCTACATCAATAAGATTTATCAGCTCAAGCAGACTCGCCTTTTGTAGAAAAGGTTCTTCAGCAGTTTTGCTAGTGTTAGTATCTCGAAGAGCATGGAACACATTTTTGGTCCAGCAAGCTTTGTGGTATAGGACATCAATTGCATGTGCATCACCTGGTGATATGCAGGTGTTCAGCTTAGTCTTCAGTGCAGGATTATAGGACCTTTCCACAGCATCTATGAGATTTTTACCTGCGTTCCCAGTCCTGATCTGGTACAGTTGTTGGCCATTGTCCTGTTGGCATTAGAAGCACTCTTTCTTATCCAGTAGATTTGTATGTGATCGTGTGAATGGCAATGCAGAACCAGATGTAGAGGAGCCTGAAACAGTCTCTTCTGTGCTTCCTCTTTTCTAGCCAGGCTTTTTTGGCTGTGTAGTGTCCTGCTACTAAAGTGTGTGCA
The DNA here is from genome assembly GCF_053919585.1 of Euprymna scolopes. Taxonomy (NCBI): domain Eukaryota; kingdom Metazoa; phylum Mollusca; class Cephalopoda; order Sepiida; family Sepiolidae; genus Euprymna; species Euprymna scolopes. The sequence continues at coordinate 57,586,869 of NC_136506.1, read as the reverse complement.
TTGCGATCTCTTGCACGTTGTATTTCAACTTTGTTAGTTGCACTCAAATGACAAGACCGAGTGATAACAGACCGCCCTCTCTTCACACATTGTTGTGTGCAGTTCTGCAGTTGCCTTTGGACTTGGACATAATCCCCATCATTCAAACTAGCCCTCTCTAGAATTACCTGCAGTACGAGCCCATAGGACTCTAATCGAGGATGTTGCACCAAGACTCCTTTCTTTTTATCATCAGACTGGCAAAGAATGCACTGCTTCCAGTTAATGGACTCCTTAATTTGACATGCCTCCTTTCTACTTTGCGACTCATCACTCATGCTTAACCTACAAACACAGAGAGAATTACAGTAATGTTAGAATAGCAATACAAAAACTACAAGTTCTCAAAGTATCAGAAGTAAATCAACAATTTGAATTAATGATATAAAAGCAAGACTTTTTAGGAACAGCTGGTATGAATTTATAAATGATACTTTTTTATTACAAAGATATTGCAATAAAACAACACCACACGAGTTTGAACCCAATTATACATCTAAAGGTTAATGTTAAAAATGTCGTTGCTTTATAACTACCACCATTGGCTTCTATGGCCCTGTATATGTAGGTTTTGCAGTTAACGAGTCTGACAGTGCTTTGAAGTTTTTTCTAGATGTATATGAAAAGGCTATCGCTACTACGACACCAGAGAGACAGTCTCCTGCACCAACTTCGACTCAAATGCCAAACAAACGACAACAACAACTCTACCGATCAAGTGGACCAAGTGGACTCGTGTCTTTCATATCCAAGCATCTCCGATTCGACAACTGTAATTATTATGAAAATAAATGAAAAATTATTGCATGTTAATATGTACTTTAAAAAAGCATGTACTGATATACATATCTTTATCGACCTTTTAGAACATTTAAAAAATCTATTCGCTGAATCAAATACCGCATGTCTGTTGGCGTCATGTATATTGCAATAATCGTCATTAACATGGAGAGAAAGTGCTTCACCAATCGTGTGGACGTACTTTGGAAGAAAACGTGTATCTTCAATGAATTGGTAGATCGCCATGTATATGCAACGGAAAGGAATATTTACATGTTTATGTCAATTTATTAATGGTCATTAACGTTTAGCATGTTGGGGACAGGACGGTCTGCTGCGTGATAGACGATCCCGTCCCCATGTATATAATGGCGGATGTATTTAATGATAGAGGAATTGAAAAGACAAAAGGTCGCAGAATGAAGACGAAAACATGCCGTTATATATCAACGAAACAAATGCAATTTATTTGCATGAATATACAGGAAAGAGTGATAGAAATGATAGGAAGAATAAGAGTTCATTGAAAGATGAGTAACGTTACTTGCAGTTGACTGGCTAGTCAGGAACGCGGTGGTGGCTCATGGCCCCACCGGAGCGGTGTTTGTCACATCTTGACTGGTCGAGCGTTCAGCAGAAAAGAGGGTGAAATATGAGAAACAGGAAGTGACGTAGCTAGGTCACTCTTCTGAGTTAAAGGGCGACAATCGAGTTAGGCTGAGAGTTCTCAACTCCCAAAAGCACATGGCATGGCACTAGTCGTATCACTATTGGGATTACCAGTATAATGACGCAAACCAGATGGAAACATGCATACATTAGCCTTTTCAGCAGTATTTATGAAAGCAATATCTTTGTTTGGACACATGAATCCAAACATCTCAGGCGATCCCGATATTCAAAGTCTACTTCAGAAAAGTAATTACCAGCAAGATAAAAAGCTATTTTTGCCAATATAGGAATAGGATCTAGTGTCCATATTGGTGGTGAATTAGGATTTATGCGTGAAACAACAATATAGGAATAGGATCTAGTGTCCATATTGGTGGTGAATTAGGATTTATGCGTGAAACAAATTTTACCAGTCACATTAAACGGTTCACCTGCTACATTCAGATTTGTGTTCTTTTGCCATTCACCACCTCGGTCAGGCATCCATGGAGTTTCATCCTGATCTACGCTTGTCTCGGAGTTGATCTCAACTGGAATAGCATGAGATGTTAGTAAAGATGAAGCAGAATTATAGATATCGTAGAAAGAAAGCGCACATATTGAACCATGCAGGATTTCTATTTATCCAATTGTAACCGAATGTGTTACCTGCAGCAAACATTTTCCATGTTCCTGTATTATATATACTGTTTATGCTTTGTAGATCTATTGCTGTCGTCGTTTGTCCGTCCAGTATTTCTACGCCTGTTTGGTATTTCCACCACGCATATAAAAATTTTCTATATGCTACACAGTTATGTAGTCTTCCCTCTGCTCTAGTAGACGGTATGTTTTTAGCAAAGTTTGGGTTAGGTAGTTCATTGTAAGTGAAATCTCTTCGTTGAAACATACCATATTTCAAGTCTACATACGCTGCCATCCACGGTCGAGTGTTAAATGCTGTGTTAGTGACAGTTCTGTTTTGTACCTGAACAAGTTCGTCTGTTATCAGGACGATGTTAGTAATCTGAAATCCGCAGGTGTTCACTCTGAAAGACTCACAAACGCTCATGTATGTCTCTAATTAAACATGTGTCATGCTAGCGTTTAGGTATGTGTATGGTATATCGACCATTCGATATCTCAAATTTATTCTGCAAATTTACTTTCATTATGAACGCTTTCATTGAAAAATTTGCCTTCTTTAAGAACTTTTTCATTGAGCAAATTTCCTAAATTTTTTATTCTTCCATTGTGCAAATTTAACTTCAATATGTGCAAATTTACAATATTTATGAACTTGTGCAAATTTATCAAAATTATGTATTCTTCCATTGTGCCAATTTAACTTCATTAATTGTGCTAATTTACCTTCATTATGAACTCTTTCATTGTGCAAATTTAAAAAAAATTTTTTATTCCTCTATTGTGTAAATTTAACTTCAATATTTTCTTTCATAGTGCAAATACAAAAAAAAATATATTCCTATATTGTGGAAATTTAACTTCAATATTTTCTTTCATAGTGCAAATTAAAAAAAAAAATTTTATTCCTCTATTGTGGAAATTAAACTTAAATATTTTCTTTCAAAGTGCAAATTAAAAAAATTTTTTATTCCTCTATTGTGGAACTGTAACTTCAATATTTTCTTTCATAGTGCAAATTAAATAAAAAAATTATTCCTCTATTGTGGAAATTTAACTTCAATATTTTCTTTCATAGTGCAAATTAAAAAAAGAAATTATTCCTCTATTGTGGAAATGTAACTTCAATATTTTCTTTCATAGTGCAAATTAAAAAAACAATTTATTCCTCTATTGTGGAAATTTAACTTCAATATTTTCTTTCATAATGCAAATTAAATAAAAAAATTATTCCTCTATTGTGGAAATTTAACTTCAATATTTTCTTTCATAGTGCAAATTAAAAAAAGAAATTATTCCTCTATTGTGGAAATGTAACTTCAATATTTTCTTTCATAGTGCAAATTAAATAAAAAAATTATTCCTCTATTGTGGAAATTTAACTTCAATATTTTCTTTCATAGTGCAAATTAAAAAAAGAAATTATTCCTCTATTGTGGAAATGTAACTTCAATATTTTCTTTCATAGTGCAAATTAAAAAAACAATTTATTCCTCTATTGTGGAAATTTAACTTCAATATTTTCTTTCATAATGCAAATTAAAAAAAAAAAATTTTATCCCTCTATTGTGGAACTTAAACTTCAATATTTTCTTTCATAGTGCAAATTAAAAAAAATGTTATTCCTCTATTGTGGAAATTTAACTTCAATATTTTCTTTCATAGTGCAAATTAAAAAAAAAAATTTTATTCCTCTATTGTGTAAATTAAACTTCAATATTTTCTTTCATAGTGCAAATTAAAAAAATAATTATTCCTCTATTGTGGAAATGTAACTTCAATATTTTCTATCATAGTGCAAATCAAAAAAAAAATTTTTATTCCTCTATTGTGGAAATTAATTCAATATTTTCTTTCATAGTTCTACTTAAATATAAATTTTTTTATTCCTCTATTGTGGGAATTTAACTTCAATATTTACTTTCATAGTGCACATTAAAAACAAAATTTTTATTCCTCTATTGTGGGAATGTAAATTCAATATTTTCTTTCATAGTGCAAATTAAAAAAAGAAATTATTTATTCCTCTATTGTGGAAATTTAACTTCAATATTTTCTATCATAGTGCAAATTAAAAAAAAAAATTTTATTCCTCTATTGTGGAAATGTAACTTCAATATTTTCTTTCATAGTGCAAATTAAAAAAAAATTTTTTATTCCTCTATTGTGGAAATTTAACTTCAATATTTTCTTTCATAGTGCAAGTTAAAAAAACATTTTTATTCCTCTATTGTGGAAATGTAACTTCAATATTTTCGTTCATAGTGCAAATAAAAAAAAAATTATTCCTCTACTGTGGAAATGTAAACTTCAATATTTTCTTTCACAGGGCAAATTAAAAAAAAAATTTTTATTCCTCTAACATGGAAATTTAACTTCAATATTTCCTTCATAGTGCAAATACAAAAAAATTTTATTCCTCTATTGTGGAAATTTAACTTCAATATTTTCTTTCATAGTGCAAATTAAAAAAAAACAAAACATTCCTCTATTGTGGAATTTAATTTCAATATTTTCTTTCACAGTGCAAATACAAAAAAAATTTTTATTCCTCTATTGTGGAAATTTAACTTCAATATTCTCTTTTATAGTGCAAATTCCAATAAAAATTTATTTCTCTATTGTGGAAATGTAACTTCAATATTTTCTTTCATAGTGCAAATACAAAAAAAATTTATTCCTCTATTGTGGAAATGTAACTTCAATATTTTCTTTCATAGTGCAAAGTAAAAAAAATTTTTTTATTCCTCTATTGTTAAAATGTAACTTACATATTTTCTTTCATAGTGCAAATTAAAAAAAGAAATTTTTTATTCCTCTATTGTGTAAATTTAACTTCAATATTTTCTTTCATAGTGCAAATACAAAAAAAAACTTATTCCTATATTGTGGAAATTTAACTTCAATATTTTCTTTCATAGTGAAAATAAAAAAAAATTTTTTATTCCTCTATTGTGGAAATTAAACTTAAATATTTTCTTTCATAGTGCAAACAAAAAACACATTTTTTATTCCTCTATTGTGGAAATGTAACTTCAATATTTTCTTTCATAGTGCAAATACAAAAAAATTTTATTCCCCTATTGTGGAAATTTAACTTCAATATTTTCTTTCATAGTGCAAATACAAAAAAAAATTTATTCCTATATTGTGGAAATTTAACTTCAATATTTTCTTTCATAGTGCACATAAAAAAAATTTTTTTTATTCCTCTATTGTTGGAAATGTAACTTCAATATTTTCTTTCATAGTGCAAATTAAAAAAACAATTTATTCCTCTATTGTGGAAATGTAACTTCAATATTTTCTTTCATAGTGCAAATTTAAAAAACAATTTATTCCTCTATTGTGGAAATTAATTCAATATTTTCTTTCATAATGAAAATTAAAAAAAAAAATTTTCATCCCTCTATTGTGGAACTTAAACTTCAATATTTTCTTTCATAGTGCACATTAAAAAAAATGTTATTCCTCTATTGTGGAAATGTAACTTCAATATTTTCTTTCATAGTGCAAATTAAAAAAAAAATTTTATTCCTCTATTGTGTAAATTTAACTTCAATATTTTCTTTCAAAGTGCAAATTAAAAAAAAAATTTATTCCTCTATTGTGGAAATGTAACTTCGATATTTTCTTTCATAGTGCAAATAATAAAAAAAAAATTTATTCCTCTACTGTGGAAATGTAACTTCAATATTTTCTTTCATAGTGCAAATTACAAAAAACAACACATTCCTCTATTGTGGAAATTTAATTTCAATATTTTCTTTCATAGTGCAAATTAAAAACAAAAATTATTCCTCTATTGTGGAAATGTAACTTCAATATTTTCTTTCATAGTGCAAATTGAAAAAAAAATTATTCCTCCATTGTGGAAATTTAACTTCAATATTTTCTTTCATAATGCAAATTAAAAAAATACAATTTTATCCCTCTATTGTGGAACTTAAACTTCAATATTTTCTTTCATAGTACAAATTTAAAAAAAATTTTATTCCTCTATTGTGGAAATTTAACTTACATATTTTCTTTCATAGTGCAAATACAAAAAAAAATTTATTCCTATATGGTGGAAATTTAACTTCAATATTTTCTTTCATAGGGCAAATAAAAAAATTTTTTTTTATTATTGTGGAAATTAAACTTAAATATTTACTTTAACAGTGCAAATTAAAAAAAAAATTTTTATTCCTCTATTGTGGAAATGTAACTTCAATATTTTCTTTCATAGTGCAAATTAAAAAAACAAATTATTCCTCTATTGTAGAAATGTAACTTCAATATTTTCTTTCATAGTGCAAATTTAAAAAACAATTTATTACTCTATTGTTGAAATTAATTCAATATTTTCTTTCATAATGCAAATTAAAAAAAAATTTTCATCCCTCTATTGTGGAACTTAAACTTAAATATTTTCTTTCATAGTGCAATTTAAAAAAAAATTTTGTTCCTCTATTGTGGAAATTTAACTTCAATATTTTCTTTCATAGTTCTTATTAAATATAAATTTTTTTATTCCTCTATTGTGGAAATTTAACTTCAATATTTTCTTTCATAGTGCCAATTGAAAAAAAATTTTTTATTCCTCTATTGTGGAAATTTAACTTCAATATTTTCTTTCAGAGTGCAAATAAAAAAAAAAATTTTTTATTCCTCTATTGTGGAAATTTAACTTCAATATTTTCTTTCAGAGTGCAAATAAAAAAAAATTTTTTTATTCCTCTATTGTGGAAATTTAACTTCAATATTTTCTTTCATAGTGCAAATAAAAAAAAAAACTTTTTATTCCTGTATTGTGGAAATGTAAATTCAATATTTTCTTTCATAGTGCAAATTAAAAAAAGAAATTTTTTATTCCTCTATTGTGAAAATTTAAATTCAATATTTTCTATCATAGTGCAAATTAAAAAAAATTTTTTTATTCCTCTATGGTGGAAATGTAACTTCAATATTTTCTTTCATAGTGCAAATTCAAAAACATTTTTTATTCCTCTATTGTGTAAATTTAACTTCAATATTTTCTTTCATAGTGAAATTAAAAAAAAATTTTTTATTCCTCTATTGTGGAAATTAAACTTCAATATTTTCTTTCATAGTGCAAATAAAAAAAAAAAATTTATTCCTCTACTGTGGAAATGTAACTTCAATATTTTCTTTCATAGTGCAAATTAAAAAAAAAAATTTTTTATTCCTCTATCATGGAAATTAACTTTCAATATTTTCTTTCATAGTGCAAATTAAAAAAAAAAACACTCCTCTATTGTGGAACTTAAACTTGAATATTTTCTTTCATAGTACAAATTTAAAAAAAATTTTATTCCTCTATTGTGTAAAGTTAACTTCAATATTTTCTTTCATAGTGCAAATTAAAAAAAATTTTTTTATTCCTCTATTGTGGAAATTTAAATTCAATTTTTTCTTTCATAGTGCAAATTAAAAAAAAAATTATTCCTCTATTGTGGAAATGTAACTTCAATATTTTCTATAATAGTGCAAATAAAACAAAAATTTTTATTCCTCTATTGTGGAAATTTAACTTCAATATTTTCTTTCATAGTTCTAATCAAATATAAATTTTTTTATTCCTCTATTGTTAAAATATAACTTCAATATTTTCTTTCATAGTGCAAATAAAAAAAAGAAATTTTGTATTCCTCTATTGTGGAAATTTAACTTCAATATTTTCTTTCATAGTGCAAATTAAAACAAAAATTTTTTATCTCTCTATTGTGGAAATGTAACTTCAATATTTTCTTTCATAGTGCAAATTAAAAAAAAATTTTTATTCCTCTATTGTGTAAATTTAACTTCAATATTTTCTTTCATAGTGCAAATACAAAAAAAAATTTATTCCTATATGGTGGAAATTTAACTTCAATATATTCTTTCATAGTGCAAATAAAAATTTTTTTTTTATTATTGTGGAAATTAAACTTAAATATTTACTTTAACAGTGCAAATTAAAAATACAAAATTTTATTCCTCTATTGTGGAAATGTAACTTCAATATTTTCTTTCATAGTGCAAATTAAAAACAACAAATTATTCCTCTATTGTAGAAATGTAACTTCAATATTTTCTTTCATAGTGCAAATTTAAAAAAAAATTTATTACTCTATTGTGGAAATTAATTCAATATTTTCTTTCATAATGCAAATTAAAAAAAAATTTTTCATTCCTCTATTGTGGAACTTAAACTTCAATATTTTCTTTCATAGTGCAATTTAAAAAAAAAATTTGTTCCTCTATTGTGGAAATTTAACTTCAATATTTTCTTTCATAGTTCTTATTAAATATAAATTTTTTTATTCCTCTATTGTGGAAATTTAACTTCAATATTTTCTTTCATAGTGCAAATACAAAAAAAAATATATTCCTATATTGTGGAAATTCACCTTCAATATTTTCTTTCATAGTGCAAATTGAAAAAAAAATTTTTATTCCTCTATTGTGGAAATTTAACTTCAATATTTTCTTTCATAGTGCAAATAAAAAAAAAAAAATTTTATTCCTCTATTATGGAAATTTAACTTCAATATTTTCTTTCATAGTGCAAATACAAAAAAAAAATATATTCTATATTGTGGAAATTTAACTGCAATATTTTCTTTCATAGTGCAAATTAAAAAAACAAATCTTATTCCTCTATTGTGGAAATTAAACTTAAATATTTTCTTTCAAAGTGCAAATTAAAAAAAATTTTTTTATTCCTCTATTGTGGAAATGTAACTTCAATATTTTCTTTCATAGTGCAAATTAAATAAAAAAATTATTCCTCTATTGTGGAAATTTAATTTCAATATTTTCTTTCGTAGTGCAAATTAAAACAAGAAATTATTCCTCTATTGTGGAAATGTAACTTCAATATTTTCTTTCATAGTGCAAATTAAAAAAACAATTTATTCCTCTATTGTGGAAATTTAACTTCAATATTTTCTTTCATAATGCAAATTAAAAAAAAAAAATTTTATCCCTCTATTGTGGAACTTAAACTTCAATATTTTCTTTCATAGTGCAAATTAAAAAAAATGTTATTCCTCTATTGTGGAAATTTAACTTCAATATTTTCTTTCATAGTGCAAATTAAAAAAAATTTTTATTCCTCTATTGTGTAAATTAAACTTCAATATTTTCTTTCATAGTGCAAATTAAAAAAAAAATTATTCCTCTATTGTGGAAATGTAACTTCAATATTTTCTATCATAGTGCAAATCAAAAAAAAAATTTTCATTCCTCTATTGTGGAAATTTATTCAATATTTTCTTTCATAGTTCTACTTAAATATAAATTTTTTTATTCCTCTATTGTGGGAATTTAACTTCAATATTTTCTTTCATAGTGCACATTAAAAACAAAATTTTTATTCCTCTATTGTGGGAATGTAAATTCAATATTTTCTTTCATAGTACAAATTAAAAAAAGAAATTTTTTATTCCTCTAATGTGGAAATGTAACTTCAATATTTTCTATCATAGTGCAAATTAAAAAAAATTTTTTTATTCCTCTATTGTGGAAATGTAACTTCAATATTTTCTTTCATAGTCCAAATAAAAAACAAATTTTTTATTCCTCTATTGTGGAAATTAAACTACAATATTTTCTTTCATAGTGCAAGTTAAAAAAACATTTTTATTCCTCTATTGTGGAAATTTAACTTCAATATTTTCTTTCATAGTGCAAATAAAAAAAAAATTATTCCTCTACTGTGGAAATGTAAACTTCAATATTTTCTTTCACAGGGCAAATCAAAAAAAAATTTTTTATTCCTCTATCATGGAAATTTAAATTCAATATTTCCTTCATAGTGCAAATACAAAAAAATTTTATTCCTCTATTGTGGAAATGTAACTTCAATATTTTCTTTCATAGTGCAAATTAAAAAAAAACAAAACATTCCTCTATTGTGGAATTAAATTTCAATATTTTCTTTCACAGTGCAAATACAAAAAAATTTTTTATTCCTCTATTGTGGAAATTTAACTTCAATATTCTCTTTTATAGTGCAAATTCCAATAAAAATTTATTCCTCTATTGTGGAAATGTAACTTCAATATTTTCTTTCATAGTGCAAATACAAAAAAAATTTATTCCTCTATTGTGGAAATGTAACTTCAATATTTTCTTTTATAGTGCAAAGTAAAAAAAATTTTTTTATTCCTCTATTGTTAAAATGTAACTTACATATTTTCTTTCATAGTGCAAATTAAAAAAAGAAATTTTTTATTCCTCTATTGTGTAAATTTAACTTCAATATTTTCTTTCATAGTGCAAATACAAAAAAAAACTTATTCCTATATTGTGGAAATTTAACTTCAATATTTTCTTTCATAGTGAAAATAAAAAAAAAATTTTTATTCCTCTATTGTGGAAATTAAACTTAAATATTTTCTTTCATAGTGCAAACAAAAAACACATTTTTTATTCCTCTATTGTGGAAATGTAACTTCAATATTTTCTTTCATAGTGCAAATACAAAAAAATTTTATTCCCCTATTGTGGAAATTTAACTTCAATATTTTCTTTCATAGTGCAAATACAAAAAAAAATTTATTCCTATATTGTGGAAATTTAACTTCAATATTTTCTTTCATAGTGCACATAAAAAAAATTTTTTTTATTCCTCTATTGTTGGAAATGTAACTTCAATATTTTCTTTCATAGTGCAAATTACAAAAACAATTTATTCCTCTATTGTGGAACTTAAACTTAAATATTGTCTTTCATAGTGCAATTTAAAAAAAAATTTTGTTCCCCTATTGTGGAAATTTAACTTCAATATTTTCTTTCATAGTTCTTATTAAATATAAATTTTTTTATTCCTCTATTGTGGAAATTTAACTTCAATATTTCCTTTCATAGTGCAAATTGAAAAAAAATTTTTTATTCCTCTATTGTGGAAATGTAACTTCAATATTTTCTTTCAGAGTGCAAATAAAAAAAAATTTTTTTATTCCTCTATTGTGGAAATTTAAATTCAATATTTTCTTTCACAGTGCAAATTAAAAAGAAAAATTATTCCTCTATTGTGGAAATGTAACTTCAATATTTTCTATAATAGTGCAAATAAAAAAAAAATTTTTATTCCTCTATTGTGGAAATTTAACTTCAATATTTTCTTTCATAGTTCTAATCAAATATAAATTTTTTTATTCCTCTATTGTTAAAATATAACTTCAATATTTTCTTTCATAGTGCAAATAAAAAAAAGAAATTTTTTATTCCTCTATTGTGGAAATTTAACTTCAATATTTTCTTTCATAGTGCAAATTAAAAAAAATTTTTTATTCCTCTATTGTGTAAATTTAACTTCAATATTTTCTTTCATAGTGCAAATACAAAAACAATTTTTTTCCTATATGGTGGAAATTTAACTTCAATATTTTCTTTCATAGTGCAAATAAAAAATTTTTTTTTTTTATTATTGTGGAAATTAAACTTAAATATTTACTTTAACAGTGCAAATTAAAAATAAAAAATTTTATTCCTCTATTGTGGAAATGTAACTTCAATATTTTCTTTCATAGTGCAAATTAAAAAAAACAAATTATTCCTCTATTGTAGAAATGTAACTTAAATATTTTCTTTCATAGTGCAAATTTAAAACACAATTTATTACTCTATTGTTGAAATTAATTCAATATTTTCTTTCATAATGCAAATTAAAAAAAAAATTTTCATCCCTCTATTGTGGAACTTAAACTTAAATATTGTCTTTCATAGTGCAATTTAAAAAAAAATTTTGTTCCCCTATTGTGGAAATTTAACTTCAATATTTTCTTTCATAGTTCTTATTAAATATAAATTTTTTTATTCCTCTATTGTGGAAATTTAACTTCAATATTTCCTTTCATAGTGCAAATTGAAAAAAAATTTTTTATTCCTCTATTGTGGAAATTTAACTTCAATATTTTCTTTCAGAGTGCAAATAAAAAAAAATTTTTATATTCCTCTATTGTGGAAATTTAAATTCAATATTTTCTTTCACAGTGCAAATTAAAAAAAAAAATTATTCCTCTATTGTGGAAATGTAACTTCAATATTTTCTATAATAGTGCAAATAAAAAAAAATTTTTTATTCCTCTATTGTGGAAATTTAACTTCAATATTTTCTTTCATAGTTCTAATCAAATATAAATTTTTTTATTCCTCTATTGTTAAAATATAACTTCAATATTTTCTTTCATAGTGCAAATAAAAAAAAGAAATTTTTTATTCCTCTATTGTGGAAATTTAACTTCAATATTTTCTTTCATAGTGCAAATTAAAACAAAAATTTTTTATTCCTCTATTGTGGAAATGTAACTTAAATATTTTCTTTCATAGTGCAAATTAAAAAAAATTTTTTATTCCTCTATTGTGTAAATTTAACTTCAATATTTTCTTTCATAGTGCAAATACAAAAAAAAATTTTTTTCTATATGGTGGAAATTTAACTTCAATATTTTCTTTCATAGTGCAAATAAAAATTTTTTTTTTTATTATTGTGGAAATTAAACTTAAATATTTACTTTAACAGTGCAAATTAAAAATAAAAAATTTTATTCCTCTATTGTGGAAATGTAACTTCAATATTTTCTTTCATAGTGCAAATTAAAAAAAACAAATTATTCCTCTATTGTAGAAATGAAACTTCAATATTTTCTTTCATAGTGCAAATTTAAAAAACAATTTATTACTCTATTGTGGAAATTAATTCAATATTTTCTTTCATAATGCAAATTAAAAAAAATTTTTTCATTCCTCTATTGTGGAACTTAAACTTCAATATTTTCTTTCATAGTGCAATTTAAAAAAAAATTTTGTTCCTCTATTGTGGAAATTTAACTTCAATATTTTCTTTCATACTTCTTATTAAATATAAATTTTTTTATTCCTCTATTGTGGAAATTTAACTTCAATATTTTCTTTCATAGTGCAAATAAAAAAAAAAACTTTTTATTCCTGTATTGTGGAAATGTAAATTCAATATTTTCTTTCATAGTGCAAATTAAAAAAAGAAATTTTTTATTCCTCTATTCTGGAAATTTAAATTCAATATTTTCTATCATAGTGCAAATTAAAAAAAAAATTTTTATTCCTCTATGGTTGAAATGTAACTTCAATATTTTCTTTCATAGTGCAAATTCAAAAACATTTTTTATTCCTCTATTGTGTAAATTTAACTTCAATATTTTCTTTCATAGTGAAATTAAAAAAAAATTTTTTATTCCTCTATTGTGGAAATTAAACTTCAATATTTTCTTTCATAGTGCAAATAAAAAAATAAAAAAATTTATTCCTCTACTGTGGAAATGTAACTTCCATATTTTCTTTCATAGTGCAAATTAAAAAAAAATTTTTTTTATTCCTCTATCATGGAAATTCACCTTCTATATTTTCTTTTATAGTGCAAATTAAAAAAAAAAACACTCCTCCATTGTGGAACTAAAACTTGAATATTTTCTTTCATAGTACAAATTTTAAAAAAATTTTATTCCTCTATTGTGGAAATTTAACTTCAATATCTTCTTTCATAGTGCAAATTAAAAAAAAAATTTATTATTCCTCTATTGTGGAAATTTAAATTCAATATTTTCTTTCATAGTGCAAATTAAAAAAAAAAATTATTCCTCTATTGTGGAAATTTAACTTCAATATTTTCTATAATAGTGCAAATAAAAAAAAAATTTTTATTCCTCTATTGTGGAAATTTAACTTCAATATTTTCTTTCATAGTTCTAATCAAATATAAATTTTTTTATTCCTCTATTGTTAAAATATAACTTCAATATTTTCTTTCATAGTGCAAATAAAAAAAAGAAATTTTTTATTCCTCTATTGTGTAAATTTAACTTCAATATTTTCTTTCATAGTGCAAATTAAAACAAAAATTTTTTATTCCTCTATTGTGGAAATGTAACTTCAATATTTTCTTTCATAGTGCAAATTAAAAAAAAAATTTTAGTCCTCTATTGTGTAAATTTAACTTCAATATTTTCTTTTTTATTGCAAAAAAAAACAAATTATTCCTCTATTGTAGAAATGTAACTTCAATATTTTCTTTCATAGTGCAAATTTAAAAAACAATTTATTACTCTATTGTGGAAATTAATTCAATATTTTCTTTCATAATGCAAATTAAAACAAAATTTTTCAATCGTCTATTGTGGAACTTAAACTTCAATATTTTCTTTCATAGTGCAATTTAAAACAAAAATTTGTTCCTCTATTGTGGAAATTTAACTTCAATATTTTCTTTCATAGTTCTTATTAAATATAAATTTTTTTATTCCTCTATTGTGGAAATTTAACTTCAATATTTTCTTTCATAGTGCAAATTGAAAAAAAAATTTTATTCCTCTATTGTGGAAATTTAACTTCAATATTTTCTTTCATAGTGCAAATAAAAAAAATTTTTTTTTATTCCTCTATTGTGGAAATTTAACTTCAATATTTTCTTTCATAGTGCAAATAAAAAAAAAACTTTTTATTCCTGTATTGTGGAAATGTAAATTCAATATTTTCTTTCATAGTGCAAATTAAAAAAAGAAATTTTTTATTCCTCTATTGTGGAAATTTAAATTCAATATTTTCTATCATAGTGCAAATTAAAAAAAAATTTTTTATTCCTCTATTGTGTAAATTTAACTTCAATATTTTCTTTCATAGTGAAATTAAAAAAAAATTTTTTATTCCTCTATTGTGGAAATTAAACTTCAATATTTTCTTTCATAGTGCAAATAAAAAAAAAAAAATTTATTCCTCTACTGTGGAAATGTAACTTCCATATTTTCTTTCATAGTGCAAATTAAAAAAAAAATTTTTTATTCCTCTATCATGGAAATTAACCTTCAATATTTTCTTTCATAGTGCAAATTGAAAAAAAAAACACTCCTCTATTGAGGAACTTAAACTTGAATATTTTCTTTCATAGTACAAATTTTAAAATAATTTTATTCCTCTATTGTGGAAAGTTAACTTCAATATTTTCTTTCATAGTGCAAATTAAAAAAATTTTTTTTATTCCTCTATTGTAGAAATGTAACTTCAATATTGTCTTTCATAGTGCAAATTAAAAAAAAAATTATTCCTCTATTGTGGAAATGTAACTTCAATATTTTCTATCATAGTGCCAATTAAAAAAATTTTTTTATTCCTCTATTGTGGAAATTTAACTTCAATATTGTCTTTCATAGTTCTAGTTAAATATAAATGTTTTTATTCCTCTATTGTAAAAATGTAACTTCAATATTTTCTTTCATAGTGCAAATTAAAAAAAGAAATTTTTTATTCTTCTATTGTGGAAATTTAACTTCAATATTTTCTTTCATAGTGCAAATTAAAACAAAAATGTTTTATTCCTCTATTGTGGAAATGTAACTTCAATATTTTCTTTCATAGTGCAAATTAAAAAAAAAAATTTATTCCTCTATCGTGTAAATTTAACTTCAATATTTTCTTTCATAGTGCAAATACAAAAAAAAATTTATTCCTATATTGTGGAAATTTAACTTCAATATTTTCTTTCATAGTGCAAATAAAAAACAAAAAATTTATTCCTCTATTGTGGAAATTAAACTTAAATATTTACTTTAATAGTGCAAATTAAAAAAAAAAATTTTATGCCTCTATTGTGGAAATGTAACTTCAATATTTTCTTTCAAAGTGCAAATTAAAAAAACAATTTATTCCTCTATTGTGGAAATTAATTCAATATTTTCTTTCATAATGCAAATGAAAATAAAAATTTTTCATCCCTCTATGGTGGAACTTAAACTTCAATATTTTTTTCATAGTGCAAATAAAAAAAAATATTATTCCTCTACTGTGGAAATGTAACTTCAATATTTTCTTTCATAGTGCAGATCAATAAAAAAATTTTTATTCATCTATCATGGAAATTTAACTTCAATATTTTCTTTCAGAGTGCAAATACAAAAAAATTTTATTCCTCTATTGTGGAAATTTAACTTCAATATTTTCTTTCATAGTGCAAATTAAAAAAAAATTTTTATTCCTCTATTGTGTAAATTTAACTTCAATATTTTCTTTCATAGTGCAAATAAAAACAAAAAATTATTCCTCTACTGTGGAAATGTAACTTCGATATTTTCTTTCATAGTGCAAATTTAAAAAACAATTTATTCCTCTATTGTTTACATTAATTCAATATTTTCTATTATAATGCAAATGAAAAAAAAATTTTCATCCCTCTATTGTGGAACTTAAACTTCTATATTTTCTTTCATAGTGCAAATTTTAAAAACATGTTATTCCTCTATTGTGGAAATTTAACTTAAATATTTTCTTTCATAGTGCAAATTAAAAAAAAAATTATTCCTCTATTGTGGAAATGTAACTTCAATATTTTCTATCATAGTGCAAATAAAAAAACAATTTTATTCCTCTATTGTGGAAATTTAAATTCAATATGTCTTTCATAGTTCTAATTAAATATAAATTTTTTTATTCCTCTATTGTGGCAATGTAAATTCAATGTTTTCTTTTACAGTGCAAATGAAAAAAAGAAATTTTTTATTTCTCTTTTGTGGAAATTTAACTTCAATATTTTCTTTCATAGTGCAAATTAAAAAAAAATTTTTTATTCATCTATCATGGAAATTTAACTTCAATATTTTCTGTCATAGTGCAAATACAAAAAAATTTTATTCCTCTATTGTGGAAATTTAACTTCAATATTTTCTTTCATAGTGCAAACTAAAAAAAAAATTTATTCCTCTATTGTGGAAATTTAACTTCAATATTTTCTTTCATAGTGCAAATTAAAAAAAAAAATTTATTCCTCTATTGTGTAAATTTAACTTCAATATTTTCTTTCATAGTGCAAACTAAAAAAAAAATTTATTCCTCTATTGTGGAAATTTAACTTCAATATTTTCTTTCATAGTGCAAATTAACAATAAATTTTTTTATTCTTCTATTGTGGAAATTTTACTTCAATATTTTCTTTCATAGTGCGAATTGAAAAAAAAATCGTTTATCCCTTTATTATGGAAATTAAACTTCAATATTTTCTTTCATAGTGCAAATTAAAAAAAATTTTTATTCCTCTATTGTGTAAATTTAACTTCAATATTTTCTTTCATAGTGCAAATACAAAAAAAAATTTATTCCTCTATCGTGGAAATATAACTTCAATATTTTCTTTCATAGTGCAAATTAAAAAAAAATTTTTTATTCATCTATCATGGAAATTTAACTTCAATATTTTCTGTCATAGTGCAAATACAAAAAAATTTTATTCCTCTATTGTGGAAATTTAACTTCAATATTTTCTTTCATAGTGCAAATTAAAAAAAATTTTATTCCTCTACTGTGTAAATTTAACTTCAATATTTTCTTTCATAGTGCAAATATAAAAAAAATTTTTTTTATTCCTCTATTGTGGAAATTTTACTTCAATATTTTCTTTCAAAGTGCGAATTAAAAAAAAATCGTTTATCCCTTTATTATGGAAATTTAACTTCAATATTTTCTTTCATAGTGCAAATTAAAACAAATTTTTATTCCTCTATTGTGTAAATTTAACTTCAATATTTTCTTTCATAGTGCAAATACAAAAAAAAAATTATTCCTCTATCGTGGAAATGTAACTTCAATATTTTCTTTCATAGTGCAAATTAAAAAAAGAAATTTTTTATTCCTCTATTGTTGAAATTTAACTTCAATATTTTCTTTCATAGTGCAAATACAAAAAAAATTTATTCCTATATTGTTGAAATTTAACTTCAATATTTTCTTTCATAGTGCAAATAAAAAACAAAAAATTTATTCCTCTATTGTGGAAATTAAACTTAAATATTTACTTTAATAGTGCAAATTAAAAAAAAAAATTTTATGCCTCTATTGTGGAAATGAAACTTCAATATTTTCTTTCATAGTGCAAATAAAAACAAAAAATTATTCCTCTACTGTGGAAATGTAACTTCAATATTTTCTTTCATAGTGCAAATTTAAAAAACAATTTATTCCTCTATTGTTTACATTAATTCAATATTTTCTATTATAATGCAAATGAAAAAAAAATTTTCATCCCTCTATTGTGGAACTTAAACTTCAATATTTTCTTTCATAGTGCAAATTAAAAAAAAAATTTATCCCTCTATTGTGGAACTAAAACTTCAATATTTTCTTTAATAGTACAAATTTTAAAAACATTTTATTCCTCTATTGTGGAAATTTAACTTCAATATTTTCTTTCATAGTGCAAATTAAAAAAATTTTTTTATTCCTCTATTGTGGAAATTTAACTTCAATATTTTCTTTCATAGTGCAAATTCCAAAAAAAATTTATTCCTCTATTGTGGAAATGTAACTTCAATATTTCCTTTCATAGTGCAAACTAAAAAAAAAATTTGTTCCTCTATATAGTAAATTTAACTTCAATATTTTCTTTCATAGTGCAAATTAAAAATAAATTTTTTTATTCCTCTATTGTGGAAATTTTACTTCAATATTTTCTTTCATAGTGCGAATTAAAAACAAAATCGTTTATCCCTTTATTATGGAAATTAAACTTCAATATTTTCTTTCATAGTGCAAATTAAAAAAAAATTTTATTCCTCTATTGTGTAAATTTAACTTCAATATTTTCTTTCATAGTGCAAATACAAAAACAAATTTATTCCTCTATCGTGGAAATGTAACTTCAATATTTTCTTTCATAGTGCAAATTAAAAAAAGAAATTTTTTATTCCTCTATTGTTGAAATGTGACTTCAATATTTTTTTTCATAGTGCAAATTAAAAAAAAAATTTTATTCCTCTATTGTGTAAATTTAACATCAATATTTTCTTTCATAGTGCAAATATAAAAAAAAAATTATTCCTATATTGTGGAAATTTAACTTCAATATTTTCTTTAATCGTTAAAATTACAAAAAATTTTTTTATTCCTCTATTGTGGAAATGTAACTTCCATATTTTCTGTCATAGTGCAAATTAAAAAAAATGTTATTCCTCTATTGTGGAAATGTAACTTCAATATTTTCTTTCATAGTGCAAATTTAAAAAACAATTTATTCCTCTATTGTTGCAATTAATTCAATATTTTCTTTCATAATGCAAATAAAAAAAATAAATTTTCATCCCTCTATTGTGGAACTTAAACTTCAATATTTTCTTTCATATGGCAAATTAAAAAAAAATGTTATTCCTGTATTGTGGAAATTTAACTTCAATATTTTCTTTCATAGTGCAAATTAAAAAAAAAATTATTCCTCTATTGTGGAAATGTAACTTCAATATTTTCTATCATAGTGCAAATTAAAAAAAAAATTTTGTTCCTCTATTGTGGAAATTTAACTTCAATATTTTCTTTCATAGTTCTTATTAAATAAAAATGTTTTTATTCCTCTATTGTTGAAATTTAACTTCAATATTTTCTTTCATAGTGCAAATTGAAAAAAAAGTTTTTATTCCTCTATTGTGGACATTTAACTTCAATATTTTCTTTCATAGTGCAAATTAAAAAAAAAAAATTTTATTCCTCTATTGTGGAAATGTAACTTCAATATTTTTTTACATAGTGCGAATTAAAAAAAGAAATTTTTTATTCCTCTATTGTTGATTTTTAAATTCAATATTTTCTATCATAGTGCAAATGAAAAAAAAATTTTTTATTCCTCTATTGTGGAAATGTAACTTCAATATTTTCTTTCATAGTGCAAATTAAAAAAAAAATTTTTATTCCTCTATCATGGAAATTTAACTTCAATATTTTCTTTCATAGTGCAAATTAAAAAAAAATTTTTATTCCTCTATTGTGGAAATATTACTTCAATATTTTCTTTCATAGTGCAAATCAAAAAAAATTTTATTCCCCTATTGTGGAAATTTAACTTCAATATTTTCTTTCATAGTGCAAATTAAAAAAAAAAAAACATTCCTCTTGTGGAAATGTAACTTCAATATTTTCTTTCATAATGCAAATTAAAAAAAAAAAATTATTCCTCTATTGTGGAAATTTAACTTCAATATTTTCTTGCATAGTGCAAATTTAAAAAAACAATTTATTCCTCTATTGTGGAAATTTAACTTCAATATTTTCTTTCACTATGCAAATTAAAAAAAACAAATTTTTTATTCCTCTATTGTGGAACTAAAACTTCAATATTTTCTTTACTAGTACAAAAAAATTTTTTTTTTTATTCCTCTACTGTGGAAATGTAACTTCAATATTTTCTTTCATAGTTCTAATTAAATATAAATGTTTTTATTCCTCTATTTTTAAATTGTAACTTCAATATTTTCTTTCATAGTGCAAATTAAAAAAAGAAATTTTTTATTCCTCTATTGTGGAAATTTAACTTCAATATTTTCTTTCATAGTGCAAATTAAAAAAAGAAAGTTTTTATTCCTCTATTGTGGAAATGTAACTTCAATATTTTCTTTCATAGTGCAAATTAAAAAAAGGAATTTTTTATTCCTCTATTGTGTAAATTTAACTTCAATATTTTCTTTCATAGTGCAAATACAAAAAAAATTTATTCCTATATTGTGGAAATTTAACTTCAATATTTTCTTTCATAGTGCAAATAAAAAAAAAAGTTTTTATTCTTCTATTGTGGAAATTAAACTTAACTATTTTCTTTCATAGTGCAAAGTAAAAAAAAATTTTTTATTCCTGTATTGTTGAAATGTAACTTCAATATTTTCTTTCATAGTGCAAATTAAAAAAAATGTTATTTCTCTATTGTGGAAATTTAACTTCAATATTTTCTTTCATAGTGCAAATTAAAAAAAATTATTCCTCTATTGTGGAAATTTAACTTCAATATTTTCTATCATAGTGCAAAGTAAAAAAAAATTTTTTTCCTCTATTGTGGAAATTTAACTTCAATATTTTCTTTCATAGTTCGTATTAAATATAAATTTTTTTATTCCTCTATTGTGGAAATGTAACTTCAATATTTTCTTTCAGAGTGAAAATTGAAAAAAAAATTTTTTATTCCTCTTTTGTGGAAATTTAACTTCAATATTTTCTTTCATAGTGCAAATTAATAACAAAATTTTTTTATTCCTCTATTGTGGCAATTTAACTTCAATATTTTCTTTCATAGTGCAAATTCAAAAAAAAATTTTATTCCTCTATTGTGTAAATTTAACTTCAATATTTTCTTTCATAGTGCAAATTAAAAAAAAAATTTTTATTCCTCTATTGTGGAAATTTAACTTCAATATTTTCTTTCATAGTGCAAATACAAAAAAAATTTATTCCTATATTGTTGAAATTTAACTTCAATATTTTCTTTCATAGTGCAAATAAAAAACAAAAAATTTATTCCTCTATTGTGGAAATTAAACTTAAATATTTACTTTAATAGTGCAAATTAAAAAAAAAATTTTATGCCTCTATTGTGGAAATGAAACTTCAATATTTTCTTTCATAGTGCAAATTAAAAAAAAATTTTTTATTCATCTATCATGGAAATTTAACTTCAATATTTTCTTTCATAGTGCAAATACAAAAAAATTTTATTCCTCTATTGTGGAAATTTAACTTCAATATTTTCTTTCATAGTGCAAATAAAAAAAAAAATTTTATTCCTCTATTGTGTAAATTTAACTTCAATATTTTCTTTCAGAGTGCAAATAAAAACAAAAAATTATTCCTCTACTGTGGAAATGTAACTTCAATATTTTCTTTCATAGTGCAAATTTAAAAAACAATTTATTCCTCTATTGTTTACATTAATTCAATATTTTCTATTATAATGCAAATGAAAAAAAAATTTTCATCCCTCTATTGTGGAACTTAAACTTCAATATTTTCTTTCATAGTGCAAATTAAAAAAAAAATTTATCCCTCTATTGTGGAACTAAAACTTCAATATTTTCTTTAATAGTACAAATTTTAAAAACATTTTATTCCTCTATTGTGGAAATTTAACTTCAATATTTTCTTTCATAGTGCAAATTAAAAAAATTTTTTTATTCCTCTATTGTGGAAATTTAACTTCAATATTTTCTTTCATAGTGCAAATTCCAAAAAAAATTTATTCCTCTATTGTGGAAATGTAACTTCAATATTTCCTTTCATAGTGCAAACTAAAAAAAAAATTTGTTCCTCTATTGTGTAAATTTAACTTCAATATTTTCTTTCATAGTGCAAATTAAAAATAAATTTTTTTATTCCTCTATTGTGGAAATTTTACTTCAATATTTTCTTTCATAGTGCGAATTAAAAACAAAATCGTTTATCCCTTTATTATGGAAATTAAACTTCAATATTTTCTTTCATAGTGCAAATTAAAAAAAAATTTTATTCCTCTATTGTGTAAATTTCACTTCAATATTTTCTTTCATAGTGCAAATACAAAAACAAATTTATTCCTCTATCGTGGAAATGTAACATCAATATTTTCTTTCATAGTGCAAATTAAAAAAAGAAATTTTTTATTCCTCTATTGTTGAAATGTGACTTCAATATTTTTTTTCATAGTGCAAATTAAAAAAAAAATTTTATTCCTCTATTGTGTAAATTTAACTTCAATATTTGCTTTCATAGTGCAAATATAAAAAAAAAATTATTCCTATATTGTGGAAATTTAACTTCAATATTTTCTTTAATCGTTAAAATTACAAAAAATTTTTTTATTCCTCTATTGTGGAAATGTAACTTCCATATTTTCTTTCATAGTGCAAATTAAAAAAAATGTTATTCCTCTATTGTGGAAATGTAACTTCAATATTTTCTTTCATAGTGCAAATTTAAAAAACAATTTATTCCTCTATTGTTGCAATTAATTCAATATTTTCTTTCATAATGCAAATAAAAAAAATAAATTTTCATCCCTCTATTGTGGAACTTAAACTTCAATATTTTCTTTCATATGGCAAATTAAAAAAAAATGTTACTCCTGTATTGTGGAAATTTAACTTCAATATTTTCTTTCATAGTGCAAATTAAAAAAAAAATTATTCCTCTATTGTGGAAATGTAACTTCAATATTTTCTATCATAGTGCAAATTAAAAAAAAAATTTTGTTCCTCTATTGTGGAAATTTAACTTCAATATTTTCTATAATAGTGCAAATAAAAAAAAAATTTTTATTCCTCTATTGTGGAAATTTAACTTCAATATTTTCTTTCATAGTTCTAATCAAATATAAATTTTTTTATTCCTCTATTGTTAAAATATAACTTCAATATTTTCTTTCATAGTGCAAATAAAAAAAAGAAATTTTTTATTCCTCTATTGTGTAAATTTAACTTCAATATTTTCTTTCATAGTGCAAATTAAAACAAAAATTTTTTATTCCTCTATTGTGGAAATGTAACTTCAATATTTTCTTTCATAGTGCAAATTAAAAAAAAAATTTTAGTCCTCTATTGTGTAAATTTAACTTCAATATTTTCTTTTTTATTGCAAAAAAAAACAAATTATTCCTCTATTGTAGAAATGTAACTTCAATATTTTCTTTCATAGTGCAAATTTAAAAAACAATTTATTACTCTATTGTGGAAATTAATTCAATATTTTCTTTCATAATGCAAATTAAAACAAAATTTTTCAATCGTCTATTGTGGAACTTAAACTTCAATATTTTCTTTCATAGTGCAATTTAAAAAAAAAATTTGTTCCTCTATTGTGGAAATTTAACTTCAATATTTTCTTTCATAGTTCTTATTAAATATAAATTTTTTTATTCCTCTATTGTGGAAATTTAACTTCAATATTTTCTTTCATAGTGCAAATTGAAAAAAAATTTTTTATTCCTCTATTGTGGAAATTTAACTTCAATATTTTCTTTCATAGTGCAAATAAAAAAAATTTTTTTTTATTCCTCTATTGTGGAAATTTAACTTCAATATTTTCTTTCATAGTGCAAATAAAAAAAAAACTTTTTATTCCTGTATTGTGGAAATGTAAATTCAATATTTTCTTTCATAGTGCAAATTAAAAAAAGAAATTTTTTATTCCTCTATTGTGGAAATTTAAATTCAATATTTTCTATCATAGTGCAAATTAAAAAAAAATTTTTTATTCCTCTATTGTGTAAATTTAACTTCAATATTTTCTTTCATAGTGAAATTAAAAAAAAATTTTTTATTCCTCTATTGTGGAAATTTAACTTCAATATTTTCTTTCATAGTGCAAATAAAAAAAAAAAAATTTATTCCTCTACTGTGGAAATGTAACTTCCATATTTTCTTTCATAGTGCAAATTAAAAAAAAAATTTTTTATTCCTCTATCATGGAAATTAACCTTCAATATTTTCTTTCATAGTGCAAATTGAAAAAAAAAACACTCCTCTATTGAGGAACTTAAACTTGAATATTTTCTTTCATAGTACAAATTTTAAAATAATTTTATTCCTCTATTGTGGAAAGTTAACTTCAATATTTTCTTTCATAGTGCAAATTAAAAAAATTTTTTTTATTCCTCTATTGTAGAAATGTAACTTCAATATTGTCTTTCATAGTGCAAATTAAAAAAAAAATTATTCCTCTATTGTGGAAATGTAACTTCAATATTTTCTATCATAGTGCCAATTAAAAAAATTTTTTTATTCCTCTATTGTGGAAATTTAACTTCAATATTGTCTTTCATAGTTCTTGTTAAATATAAATGTTTTTATTCCTCTATTGTAAAAATGTAACTTCAATATTTTCTTTCATAGTGCAAATTAAAAAAAGAAATTTTTTATTCTTCTATTGTGGA
Organism: Euprymna scolopes; assembly: GCF_053919585.1. Taxonomy (NCBI): domain Eukaryota; kingdom Metazoa; phylum Mollusca; class Cephalopoda; order Sepiida; family Sepiolidae; genus Euprymna; species Euprymna scolopes. The sequence continues at coordinate 57,562,088 of NC_136506.1, read as the reverse complement.
AATTTAACTTCAATATTTTCTTTCATAGTGCAAATTAAAACAAAAATTTTTTATTCCTCTATTGTGGAAATGTAACTTCAATATTTTCTTTCATAGTGCAAATTAAAAAAAAAATTTTATTCCTCTATCGTGTAAATTTAACTTCAATATTTTCTTTCATAGTGCAAATACAAAAAAAAATTTATTCCTATATTGTGGAAATTTAACTTCAATATTTTCTTTCATAGTGCAAATAAAAAACAAAAAATTTATTCCTCTATTGTGGAAATTAAACTTAAATATTTACTTTAATAGTGCAAATTAAAAAAAAAAATTTTATGCCTCTATTGTGGAAATGTAACTTCAATATTTTCTTTCAAAGTGCAAATTAAAAAAACAATTTATTCCTCTATTGTGGAAATTAATTCAATATTTTCTTTCATAATGCAAATGAAAATAAAAATTTTTCATCCCTCTATGGTGGAACTTAAACTTTAATATTTTTTTCATAGTGCAAATAAAAAAAAAAATTATTCCTCTACTGTGGAAATGTAACTTCAATATTTTCTTTCATAGTGCAGATCAATAAAAAAATTTTTATTCATCTATCATGGAAATTTAACTTCAATATTTTCTTTCAGAGTGCAAATACAAAAAAATTTTATTCCTCTATTGTGGAAATTTAACTTCAATATTTTCTTTCATAGTGCAAATTAAAAAAAAATTTTTATTCCTCTATTGTGTAAATTTAACTTCAATATTTTCTTTCATAGTGCAAATAAAAACAAAAAATTATTCCTCTACTGTGGAAATGTAACTTCGATATTTTCTTTCATAGTGCAAATTTAAAAAACAATTTATTCCTCTATTGTTTACATTAATTCAATATTTTCTATTATAATGCAAATGAAAAAAAAATTTTCATCCCTCTATTGTGGAACTTAAACTTCTATATTTTCTTTCATAGTGCAAATTTTAAAAACATGTTATTCCTCTATTGTGGAAATTTAACTTAAATATTTTCTTTCATAGTGCAAATTAAAAAAAAAATTATTCCTCTATTGTGGAAATGTAACTTCAATATTTTCTATCATAGTGCAAATAAAAAAACAATTTTATTCCTCTATTGTGGAAATTTAAATTCAATATGTTTTCATAGTTCTAATTAAATATAAATTTTTTTATTCCTCTATTGTGGCAATGTAAATTCAATGTTTTCTTTTACAGTGCAAATGAAAAAAAGAAATTTTTTATTTCTCTTTTGTGGAAATTTAACTTCAATATTTTCTTTCATAGTGCAAATTAAAAAAAATTTTTTTATTCATCTATCATGGAAATTTAACTTCAATATTTTCTGTCATAGTGCAAATACAAAAAAATTTTATTCCTCTATTGTGGAAATTTAACTTCAATATTTTCTTTCATAGTGCAAACTAAAAAAAAAATTTATTCCTCTATTGTGGAAATTTAACTTCAATATTTTCTTTCATAGTGCAAATTAAAAAAAAAATTTTATTCCTCTATTGTGTAAATTTAACTTCAATATTTTCTTTCATAGTGCAAACTAAAAAAAAATTTATTCCTCTATTGTGGAAATTTAACTTCAATATTTTCTTTCATAGTGCAAATTAACAATAAATTTTTTTATTCTTCTATTGTGGAAATTTTACTTCAATATTTTCTTTCATAGTGCGAATTGAAAAAAAAATCGTTTATCCCTTTATTATGGAAATTAAACTTCAATATTTTCTTTCATAGTGCAAATTAAAAAAAATTTTTATTCCTCTATTGTGTAAATTTAACTTCAATATTTTCTTTCATAGTGCAAATACAAAAAAAAATTTATTCCTCTATCGTGGAAATATAACTTCAATATTTTCTTTCATAGTGCAAATTAAAAAAAAATTTTTTATTCATCTATCATGGAAATTTAACTTCAATATTTTCTGTCATAGTGCAAATACAAAAAAATTTTATTCCTCTATTGTGGAAATTTAACTTCAATATTTTCTTTCATAGTGCAAATTAAAAAAAATTTTATTCCTCTATTGTGTAAATTTAACTTCAATATTTTCTTTCATAGTGCAAACTAAAAAAAAAATTTATTCCTCTATTGTGGAAATTTAACTTCAATATTTTCTTTCATAGTGCAAATATAAAAAAATTTTTTTTTATTCCTCTATTGTGGAAATTTTACTTCAATATTTTCTTTCAAAGTGCGAATTAAAAAAAAAATCGTTTATCCCTTTATTATGGAAATTTAACTTCAATAGTTTCTTTCATAGTGCAAATTAAAACAAATTTTTATTCCTCTATTGTGTAAATTTAACTTCAATATTTTCTTTCATAGTGCAAATACAAAAAAAAAATTTATTCCTCTATCGTGGAAATGTAACTTCAATATTTTCTTTCATAGTGCAAATTAAAAAAAGAAATTTTTTATTCCTCTATTGTTGAAATTTAACTTCAATATTTTCTTTCATAGTGCAAATACAAAAAAAATTTATTCCTATATTGTTGAAATTTAACTTCAATATTTTCTTTCATAGTGCAAATAAAAAACAAAAAATTTATTCCTCTATTGTGGAAATTAAACTTAAATATTTACTTTAATAGTGCAAATTAAAAAAAAAATTTTATGCCTCTATTGTGGAAATGAAACTTCAATATTTTCTTTCATAGTGCAAATTAAAAAAAAATTTTTTATTCATCTATCATGGAAATTTAACTTCAATATTTTCTTTCATAGTGCAAATACAAAAAAATTTTATTCCTCTATTGTGGAAATTTAACTTCAATATTTTCTTTCATAGTGCAAATAAAAAAAAAATTTTTATTCCTCTATTGTGTAAATTTAACTTCAATATTTTCTTTCAGAGTGCAAATAAAAACAAAAAATTATTCCTCTACTGTGGAAATGTAACTTCAATATTTTCTTTCATAGTGCAAATTTAAAAAACAATTTATTCCTCTATTGTTTACATTAATTCAATATTTTCTATTATAATGCAAATGAAAAAAAAATTTTCATCCCTCTATTGTGGAACTTCAACTTCAATATTTTCTTTCATAGTGCAAATTAAAAAAAAAATGTATCCCTCTATTGTGGAACTAAAACTTCAATATTTTCTTTAATAGTACAAATTTTAAAAACATTTTATTCCTCTATTGTGGAAATTTAACTTCAATATTTTCTTTCATAGTGCAAATTAAAAAAATTTTTTTATTCCTCTATTGTGGAAATTTAACTTCAATATTTTCTTTCATAGTGCAAATTCCAAAAAAAATTTATTCCTCTATTGTGGAAATGTAACTTCAATATTTCCTTTCATAGTGCAAACTAAAAAAAAAATTTGTTCCTCTATTGTGTAAATTTAACTTCAATATTTTCTTTCATAGTGCAAATTAAAAATAAATTTTTTTATTCCTCTATTGTGGAAATTTTACTTCAATATTTTCTTTCATAGTGCGAATTAAAAACAAAATCGTTTATCCCTTTATTATGGAAATTAAACTTCAATATTTTCTTTCATAGTGCAAATTAAAAAAAAATTTTATTCCTCTATTGTGTAAATTTAACTTCAATATTTTCTTTCATAGTGCAAATACAAAAACAAATTTATTCCTCTATCGTGGAAATGTAACTTCAATATTTTCTTTCATAGTGCAAATTAAAAAAAGAAATTTTTTATTCCTCTATTGTTGAAATGTGACTTCAATATTTTTTTTCATAGTGCAAATTAAAAAAAAAATTTTATTCCTCTATTGTGTAAATTTAACTTCAATATTTTCTTTCATAGTGCAAATATAAAAAAAAAATTATTCCTATATTGTGGAAATTTAACTTCAATATTTTCTTTAATCGTTAAAATTACAAAAAATTTTTTTATTCCTCTATTGTGGAAATGTAACTTCCATATTTTCTTTCATAGTGCAAATTAAAAAAAATGTTATTCCTCTATTGTGGAAATGTAACTTCAATATTTTCTTTCATAGTGCAAATTTAAAAAACAATTTATTCCTCTATTGTTGCAATTAATTCAATATTTTCTTTCATAATGCAAATAAAAAAAATAAATTTTCATCCCTCTATTGTGGAACTTAAACTTCAATATTTTCTTTCATATGGCAAATTAAAAAAAAATGTTATTCCCGTATTGTGGAAATTTAACTTCAATATTTTCTTTCATAGTGCAAATTAAAAAAAAAATTATTCCTCTATTGTGGAAATGTAACTTCAATATTTTCTATCATAGTGCAAATTAAAAAAAAAATTTTGTTCCTCTATTGTGGAAATTTAACTTCAATATTTTCTTTCATAGTTCTTATTAAATAAAAATGTTTTTATTCCTCTATTGTTGAAATTTAACTTCAATATTTTCTTTCATAGTGCAAATTGAAAAAAAAGTTTTTATTCCTCTATTGTGGACATTTAACTTCAATATTTTCTTTCATAGTGCAAATTAAAAAAAAAAAAATTTTATTCCTCTATTGTGGAAATGTAACTTCAATATTTTTTTACATAGTGCGAATTAAAAAAAGAAATTTTTTATTCCTCTATTGTTGATTTTTAAATTCAATATTTTCTATCATAGTGCAAATGAAAAAAAAATTTTTTATTCCTCTATTGTGGAAATGTAACTTCAATATTTTCTTTCATAGTGCAAATTAAAAAAAAAATTTTTATTCCTCTATCATGGAAATTTAACTTCAATATTTTCTTTCATAGTGCAAATTAAAAAAAAAATTTTATTCCTCTATTGTGGAAATATTACTTCAATATTTTCTTTCATAGTGCAAATCAAAAAAAATTTTATTCCCCTATTGTGGAAATTTAACTTCAATATTTTCTTTATCAGTGCAAATTAAAAAAAAAATAACATTCCTCTTGTGGAAATGTAACTTCAATATTTTCTTTCATAATGCAAATTAAAAAAAAAAATTATTCCTCTATTGTGGAAATTTAACTTCAATATTTTCTTTCATAGTGCAAATTTAAAAAACAATTTATTCCTCTATTGTGGAAATTTAACTTCAATATTTTCTTTCACTATGCAAATTAAAAAAAACAAATTTTTTATTCCTCTATTGTGGAACTAAAACTTCAATATTTTCTTTACTAGTACAAAAAAATTTTTTTTTTATTCCTCTACTGTGGAAATGTAACTTCAATATTTTCTTTCATAGTTCTAATTAAATATAAATGTTTTTATTCCTCTATTTTTAAATTGTAACTTCAATATTTTCTTTCATAGTGCAAATTAAAAAAAGAAATTTTTTATTCCTCTATTGTGGAAATTTAACTTCAATATTTTCTTTCATAGTGCAAATTAAAAAAGAAAGTTTTTATTCCTCTATTGTGGAAATGTAACTTCAATATTTTCTTTCATAGTGCAAATTAAAAAAAGGAATTTTTTATTCCTCTTTTGTGTAAATTTAACTTCAATATTTTCTTTCATAGTGCAAATACAAAAAAAATTTATTCCTATATTGTGGAAATTTAACTTCAATATTTTCTTTCATAGTGCAAATAAAAAAAAAAGTTTTTATTCTTCTATTGTGGAAATTAAACTTAACTATTTTCTTTCATAGTGCAAAGTAAAAAAAAAATTTTTATTCCTGTATTGTTGAAATGTAACTTCAATATTTTTTTTTCATAGTGCAAATTAAAAAAAATGTTATTGCTCTATTGTGGAAATTTAACTTCAATATTTTCTTTCATAGTGCAAATTAAAAAAAATTATTCCTCTAATGTGGAAATTTAACTTCAATATTTTCTATCATAGTGCAAAGTAAAAAAAAATTTTTTTCCTCTATTGTGGAAATTTAACTTCAATATTTTCTTTCATAGTTCGTATTAAATATAAATTTTTTTATTCCTCTATTGTGGAAATGTAACTTCAATATTTTCTTTCAGAGTGAAAATTGAAAAAAAAATTTTTTATTCCTCTTTTGTGGAAATTTAACTTCAATATTTTCTTTCATAGTGCAAATTAATAACAAAATTTTTTATTCCTCTATTGTGGCAATTTAACTTCAATATTTTCTTTCATAGTGCAAATTCAAAAAAAAATTTTATTCCTCTATTGTGTAAATTTAACTTCAATATTTTCTTTCATAGTGCAAATTAAAAAAAAAATTTTTATTCCTCTATTGTGGAAATTTAACTTCAATATTTTCTTTCATAGTGCAAATACAAAAAAAATTTATTCCTATATTGTTGAAATTTAACTTCAATATTTTCTTTCATAGTGCAAATAAAAAACAAAAAATTTATTCCTCTATTGTGGAAATTAAACTTAAATATTTACTTTAATAGTGCAAATTAAAAAAAAAAATTTTAAGCCTCTATTGTGGAAATGAAACTTCAATATTTTCTTTCATAGTGCAAATTAAAAAAAATTTTTTTATTCATCTATCATGGAAATTTAACTTCAATATTTTCTTTCATAGTGCAAATACAAAAAAATTTTATTCCTCTATTGTGGAAATTTAACTTCAATATTTTCTTTCATAGTGCAAATAAAAAAAAAATTTTTATTCCTCTATTGTGTAAATTTAACTTCAATATTTTCTTTCAGAGTGCAAATAAAAACAAAAAATTATTCCTCTACTGTGGAAATGTAACTTCAATATTTTCTTTCATAGTGCAAATTTAAAAAACAATTTATTCCTCTATTGTTTACATTAATTCAATATTTTCTATTATAATGCAAATGAAAAAAAAATTTTCATCCCTCTATTGTGGAACTTAAACTTCAATATTTTCTTTCATAGTGCAAATTAAAAAAAAAATTTATCCCTCTATTGTGGAACTAAAACTTCAATATTTTCTTTAATAGTACAAATTTTAAAAACATTTTATTCCTCTATTGTGGAAATTTAACTTCAATATTTTCTTTCATAGTGCAAATTAAAAAAATTTTTTTATTCCTCTATTGTGGAAATTTAACTTCAATATTTTCTTTCATAGTGCAAATTCCAAAAAAAATTTATTCCTCTATTGTGGAAATGTAACTTCAATATTTCCTTTCATAGTGCAAACTAAAAAAAAAATTTGTTCCTCTATTGTGTAAATTTTACTTCAATATTTTCTTTCATAGTGCAAATTAAAAATAAATTTTTTTATTCCTCTATTGTGGAAATTTTACTTCAATATTTTCTTTCATAGTGCGAATTAAAAACAAAATCGTTTATCCCTTTATTATGGAAATTAAACTTCAATATTTTCTTTCATAGTGCAAATTAAAAAAAAATTTTATTCCTCTATTGTGTAAATTTAACTTCAATATTTTCTTTCATAGTGCAAATACAAAAACAAATTTATTCCTCTATCGTGGAAATGTAACATCAATATTTTCTTTCATAGTGCAAATTAAAAAAAGAAATTTTTTATTCCTCTATTGTTGAAATGTGACTTCAATATTTTTTTTCATAGTGCAAATTAAAAAAAAAATTTTATTCCTCTATTGTGTAAATTTAACTTCAATATTTGCTTTCATAGTGCAAATATAAAAAAAAAATTATTCCTATATTGTGGAAATTTAACTTCAATATTTTCTTTAATCGTTAAAATTACAAAAAATTTTTTTATTCCTCTATTGTGGAAATGTAACTTCCATATTTTCTTTCATAGTGCAAATTAAAAAAAATGTTATTCCTCTATTGTGGAAATGTAACTTCAATATTTTCTTTCATAGTGCAAATTTAAAAAACAATTTATTCCTCTATTGTTGCAATTAATTCAATATTTTCTTTCATAATGCAAATAAAAAAAATAAATTTTCATCCCTCTATTGTGGAACTTAAACTTCAATATTTTCTTTCATATGGCAAATTAAAAAAAAATGTTACTCCTGTATTGTGGAAATTTAACTTCAATATTTTCTTTCATAGTGCAAATTAAAAAAAAAATTATTCCTCTATTGTGGAAATGTAACTTCAATATTTTCTATCATAGTGCAAATTAAAAAAAAAATTTTGTTCCTCTATTGTGGAAATTTAACTTCAATATTTTCTTTCATAGTTCTTATTAAATAAAAATGTTTTTATTCCTCTATTGTTGAAATTTAACTTCAATATTTTCTTTCATAGTGCAAATTGAAAAAAAAGTTTTTATTCCTCTATTGTGGACATTTAACTTCAATATTTTCTTTCATAGTGCAAATTAAAAAAAAAAAATTTTTATTCCTCTATTGTGGAAATGTAACTTCAATATTTTTTTACATAGTGCGAATTAAAAAAAGAAATTTTTTATTCCTCTATTGTTGATTTTTAAATTCAATATTTTCTATCATAGTGCAAATGAAAAAAAAATTTTTTATTCCTCTATTGTGGAAATGTAACTTCAATATTTTCTTTCATAGTGCAAATTAAAAAAAAAATTTTTATTCCTCTATCATGGAAATTTAACTTCAATATTTTCTTTCATAGTGCAAATTAAAAAAAAAATTTTATTCCTCTATTGTGGAAATATTACTTCAATATTTTCTTTCATAGTGCAAATCAAAAAAAATTTTATTCCCCTATTGTGGAAATTTAACTTCAATATTTTCTTTCATAGTGCAAATTAAAAAAAAAAAAACATTCCTCTTGTGGAAATGTAACTTCAATATTTTCTTTCATAATGCAAATTAAAAAAAAAAATTATTCCTCTATTGTGGAAATTTAACTTCAATATTTTCTTTCATAGTGCAAATTTAAAAAACAAGTGATTCCTCTATTGTGGAAATTTAACTTCAATATTTTCTTTCACTATGCAAATTAAAAAAAACAAATTTTTTATTCCTCTATTGTGGAACTAAAACTTCAATATTTTCTTTACTAGTACAAAAAAATTTTTTTTTTTATTCCTCTACTGTGGAAATGTAACTTCAATATTTTCTTTCATAGTTCTAATTAAATATAAATGTTTTTATTCCTCTATTTTTAAATTGTAACTTCAATATTTTCTTTCATAGTGCAAATTAAAAAAAGAAATTTTTTATTCCTCTATTGTGGAAATTTAACTTCAATATTTTCTTTCATAGTGCAAATTAAAAAAAGAAAGTTTTTATTCCTCTATTGTGGAAATGTAACTTCAATATTTTCTTTCATAGTGCAAATTAAAAAAAGGAATTTTTTATTCCTCTATTGTGGAAATTTAAATTCAATATTTTCTTTCATAGTGCAAATTAAAAAAAAATTTTATTCCTCTATTGTGTAAATGTAACTTCAATATTTTCTTTCATAGTGCAAATACAAAAAAAATTTATTCCTATATTGTGGAAATTTAACTTCAATATTTTCTTTCATAGTGCAAATAAAAAAAAAGTTTTTATTCTTCTATTGTGGAAATTAAACTTAACTATTTTCTTTCATAGTGCAAAGTAAAAAAAAATTTTTTATTCCTGTATTGTTGAAATGTAACTTCAATATTTTCTTTCATAGTGCAAATTAAAAAAAATGTTATTTCTCTATTGTGGAAATTTAACTTCAATATTTTCTTTCATAGTGCAAATTAAAAAAAATTATTCCTCTATTGTGGAAATTTAACTTCAATATTTTCTATCATAGTGCAAAGTAAAAAAAAATTTTTTTCCTCTATTGTGGAAATTTAACTTCAATATTTTCTTTCATAGTTCGTATTAAATATAAATTTTTTTATTCCTCTATTGTGGAAATGTAACTTCAATATTTTCTTTCAGAGTGAAAATTGAAAAAAAAATTTTTTATTCCTCTTTTGTGGAAATTTAACTTCAATATTTTCTTTCATAGTGCAAATTAATAACAAAATTTTTTATTCCTCTATTGTGGCAATTTAACTTCAATATTTTCTTTCATAGTGCAAATTCAAAAAAAAATTTTATTCCTCTATTGTGTAAATTTAACTTCAATATTTTCTTTCATAGTGCAAATTAAAAAAAAAATTTTTATTCCTCTATTGTGGAAATTTAACTTCAATATTTTCTTTCATAGTGCAAATAAAAAAAGAAATTTTGATCCCTCTATTGTGGAAATGTAACTTCAATATTTTCTTTCACAGTGCAAATTAAAACAAAAATTTTTTATTCCTCTATTGTGGTCATGTAACTTCAATATTTTCTTTCATAGTGCAAATACAAAAAAATTTTTATTCCTCTATTGTGGAAATTTAACTTCAATATTTTCTTTCATAGTGCAAATACAAAAAAAAATTTATTCCTCTATTGTGGAAATTTAACTTCAATATTTTCTTTCATAGTGAAAATTACAAAAACATTTTTTATTCCTCTATTGTGGAAATTTGACTTCAATATTTTCTTTCATAGTGCCAATAAAAACAAAAAATTATTCCTCTACTGTGGAAATGTAACTTCAATATTTTCTTTCATAGTGCAAATAAAAACAAAAAATTATTCCTCTACTGTGGAAATGTAACTTCAATATGTTCTTTCATAGTGCAAATTCAAAAAAAAATGTATCCCTCTATTGTGGAACTTCAACTTCAATATTTTCTTTCATAGTACAAATTTTAAAAACATTTTATTCCTCTATTGTGGAAATTTAACTTCCATATTTTCTTTCATAGTGCAAATTAAAAAAAATTTTATTCCTCTATTGTGGAAATTTAACTTAAATATTTTCTTTCATAGTGCAAATTAAAAAAAAAATTATTCCTCTATTGTGGAAATGTAACTTCAATATTTTCTATCATAGTGCAAATAAAAAACAATTTTATTCCTCTATTGTGGAAATTTAAATTCAATATGTCTTCTATAGTTCTAATTAAATATAAATTTTTTTATTCCTTTATTGTGGAAATGTAAATTCAATGTGTTCTTTCACTGTGCAAAGGAAAAAAAGAAATTTTTTATTTCTCTTTTGTGGAAATTTAACTTCAATATTTTCTATCATAGTGCAAATTAAAAATTTTTTTTTATTCCTCTATTGTGGAAATGTAACTTCAATATTTTCTTTCATAGTGCAAATTTAAAAAAAAATATTATTCCTCTATTGTGGGCATTTTACTTCAATATTTTCTTTCATAGTGCAAATTAAAAAAAAATTTTTTATTCCTCTATCATGGAAATTATCTTCAATATTTTCTTTCATAGTGCAAATACTAAAAAATTTATTCCTCTATTGTGGAAATTTAACTTCAATATTTTCTTTCATAGTGCAAATTTAAAAAACAATTTATTAATCTATTGTGGAAATTTAACTTCAATATTTTCTTTCATAATGCAAATTAAAAAAAAAAATATCCCTCTATTGTGGAACTTAAAATTAAATATTTTCTTTCATAGTGCACATTAAAAAAAATGTTTTTCCTCTATCATGGAAATGTAACTTCAATATTTTCTTTCATAGTGCAAATTAAAAAAATTTTTTTATTCCTCTATTGTGTAAATGTAACCTCAATATTTTCTTTCATAGTGCAAATAAAAAAAAAAAAAATTATTCCTCTACTGTGGAAATGTAACTTCAATATTTTCTTTCATAGTGCAAATACAAAAAAAAAATTTTATTCCTCTATCATGGAAATTTCACTTCAATATTTCCTTCATAGTGCGAATTAAAAAAAAAAGACATTCCTCTTTGTGGAATTTAATTTCAATATTTTCTTTAATAGTGCAAATGAAAAAAAAATTTTTTATTCCTCTATTGTGGAAATTTAACTTCAATATTTTCTTTCATAGTACAAATTCCAAAAAAAATTTATTCCTATATTGTGGAAATTTAACTTCAATATTTCCTTTCATAGTGCAAATCAAAAAAAAAATTATTCCTCAATTGTGGAAATTTAACTTCAATATTTTCTTTCATAGTGCAAATTCCAAAAAAAAATTTATTCCTCTATTGTGGAAATGTAACTTCAATATTTCCTTTCATAGTGCAAATCAAAAAAAAAAATTATTCCTCTATTGTGTAAATTTAACTTCAATATTTTCTTTCATAGTGCAAATGAAAAAAAAAAATTTTATTCCTCTATTGTGGAAATGTAACTTCAATATTTTCTTTCATAGTGCAAATTAAAAAATTTTTTTATTCCTCTATTGTGTAAATTTAACTTCAATATTTTCTTTCATAGTGCAAATACAAAAAAAATTTATTCCTATATTGTGGAAATTTAACTTCAATATTTTCTATCATAGTGCAAATAAACAAAAAAGTTTTTATTCTTCTATTGTGGAAATTAAACTTAACTATTTTCTTTCATAGTGCAAATTAAAAATAAATTTTTTATTCCTGTATTGTTGAAATGTAACTTCAATATTTTCTTTCATAGTGCAAATTAAAAAAAAAATTATTCCTCTATTGTGGAAATGTAACTTCAATATTTTCTTTCATAGTGCAAATTTAAAAAACAATTTATTCCTCTATTGTGGAAATTAATTCAATATTTTCTTTCATCATGCAAATTAAAAAACAAATTTTCATCCCTCTATTGTGGAACTTAAACTTCAATATTTTCTTTCATAGTGCAAATTAAAAAAAATGTTATTTCTCTATTGTGGAAAATTAACTTCAATATTTTCTTTCATAGTGCAAATTAAAAAAAGACATTCCTCTATTGTGGCAATTAAACTTCAATATTTTCTATCATAGTGCAAATTAAAAAAAATTTTTTTCCTCTATTGTGGAAATTTAACTTCAATATTTTCTTTCATAGTTCGTATTATATATAAATTTTTTTATTCCTCTATTGTGGAAATTTAACTTCAATATTTCTTTCAGAGTGCAAATTGAAAAAAAAATTTTTATTCCTCTATTGTGGAAATTTAACTTCAATATTTTCTGTCATAGTTCTAATTAAATATAAATTTTTTATTCCTCTATTGTTAAAATATAACTTCAATATTTTCTTTCATAGTGCACAAAAAAAAAAGAAATTTTTGTTCCTCTATTGTGGAAATTTAACTTCAATATTTTCTTTCATAATGCAAATTAAAAAAAAACAAAATTTATCCCTCTATTGTGGAACTGAAACTTCAATATTTGATTTCATAGTACAAATAAAAAAAAAAATTTTTATTCCTCTATTGTGGAAATATAACTTCAATATTTTCTTTCATAGTTCTAATTAAATATAAATTTTTTTATTCCTCTATTTTTAAATTGTAACTTAAATATTTTCTTTCATAGTGCAAATTAAAAAAAGAAATTTTTTATTCCTCTATTGTGGAAAATTAACTTCAATATTTTCTTTCATAGTGCAAATTAAAAAAAATTTTATTCCTCTATTGTGTAAATTTAACTTCAATATTTTCTTTCATAGTGCAAATACAAAAAAAATTTATTCCTATATTGTGGAAATTTAACTTCAATATTTTCTTTCATAGTGCAAATAAAAAAAAAATTTTTTTGTTCTTCTATTGTGGAAATTAAACTTAACTATTTTCTTTCATAGTGCAAATTAAAAAAACAATTTTTATTCCTGTATTGTTGAAATGTAACTTCAATATTTTCTTTCATAGTACAAATAAAAAAACAAATTTTTATTCCTCTATTGTGGAAATTTAACTTCAATATTTTCTTTCATAGTTCTAATTAAATATAAATTTTTTTATTCGTCTATTTTTAAATTGTAACTTCAATATTTTCTTTCATAGTGCAAATGAAAAATAAATATTTTATTCCTGTATTGTGGAAATTTAACTTCAATATTTTCTTTAATAGTGCGAATTAAAAAAAAATTGTTTTATCCCTCTATTATGGAAATTAAAGTTCAATATTTTCTTTCATAGTGCAAATACACAAAAAATGTATTCCTCTATTGTGGAAATGTAACTTCAATATTTTCTTTCATAGTGCAAAGTAAAAAAAATTTTTTTATTCCTCTATTGTTAAAATGTAACTTCAATATTTTCTTTCATAGTGCAAATTAAAAAAGAAATTTTTTATTCCTCTATTGTGGAAATTTAACTCCAATATTTTCTTTCATAGTGCAAATTAAAAAAAAATTATTCCTCTATTGTGTAAATTTAACTTCACTATTTTCTTTCATAGTGCAAATACAAACAATAATTTATTCCTATATTGTGGAAATTTTAATTCAATATTTTCTTTCATAGTGCAAATTAAAAAAAATATTTTTATTCCTCTATTGTGGCACTTAAACTTCAATATTTTCTTTCATAGTGCAAAATAAAAAAAAGACTATTCCTCTATTGTGGAAATGTAACTTCAATATTTTCTATCATAGTGCAAATGAAAAAAAAAAATTTTGTTTCCTCTATTGTGTAAATTTAACTTCAATATTTTCTTTCATAGTTCTCATTAAATATAACTTTTTTTATTCCTCTATGGTGGAAATTTAACTTCAATATTTTCTTTCATGGTGCAAATTGAAAAAAAATTTTTTATTCCTCTATTGTGGAAATTTAACTTCAATATTTTCTTTCATAGTGCAAATTAAAAAATAAAACTTTTTATTCCTCTATTGTGGAAATGTAACTTCAATATTTTCTTTCATAGTGCAAATTAAAAAAAAAAATTTTTTATTCCTCTATTGTGGAAATTTAAATTCAATATTTTCTATCATAGTGCAAATAAAAAAAATTTTTTTTATTCCTCTATTGTGGAAATGTAACTTCAATATTTTCTTTCATAGTGCAAATTAAAAAGAAATTTTTTATTCCTCTATCATAGAAAATTTAACTTCAATATTTTCTTTTATAGTGCAAATTAAAAAAAATTTTTTTCTTCCTCTATTGTGGAAATTTTACTTCAATATTTTCTTTCATAGTGCAAAAAAAAAAAAAAATTCATTCCTCTACTGTGGAAATGTAACTTACATATTTTCTTTCATAGTGCAAATTAAAAAAATTTTTTTTATTCCTCTATCATGGAAATTTAACTTCAATATTTTCTTTCATAGTGCAAATTTAAAAAAACAATTTATTCCTCTATTGTTGAAATTTTACTTCAATATTTTCTTTCATAATGCAAATTAAAAAAAACAAATTTTATCCCTCTATTGTGGAACTTAAGCTGCAATATTTTCTTTCATAGTACAAATAAAAAAACAAATTTTTATTCCTCTATTGTGGAAATTTAACTTCAATATTTTCTTTCATAGTGCAAATTTAAAAAACAATTTATTCCTCTATTGTAGAAATTAATTCAATATTTTCTTTCATATTGCAAATGAAAAAAAAATTTTCATCCCTCTATTGTTGAACTTAAACGTCAATATCTTCTGTCATAGTGCACATAAAAAAAAAATTTTTTATCCCTCTATTGTGGAACTAAAACTTCAATATTTTCTTTCATAGTGCAAATTAAAAAAATTATTTTATTCCTCTTTTGTGGTAATTTAACTTCAATATTTTCTTTCATAGTGCAAATAAAAACAAATTATTCTTCTATTGTGGAAATGTAACTTAAATATTTTCTATCATAGTGCAAATAAAAAAATTTTTTATTCCTCTATTGTGTAAATTTAACTTCAATATTTTCTTTCATATTGCAAATTAAAAAAAAAAAAGACATTCCTCTTTGTGGAATTTAATTTCAATATTTTCTTTCATAGTGCAAATTAAAAAAAAATTTTTATTCCTCTATTGTGGAAATGTAACTTCAATATTTTCTTTCATAGTGCAAATTCCAATAAAAATTTGTTCCTCTATTGTGGAAATGTAACTTAAATATTTTCTTTCATAGTGCAAATCAAAAAAAAAATTGTTCCTCTATTGTGTAAATTGAACTTCAATATTTTCTTTCATAGTGCAAATACAAAAAAAATTTATTCCTCTATTGTGGAAATTTAACTTCAATATTTTCTTTCATAGTGCAAAGTAAAAAAAAAAATTTATTCCTCTATTGTGGAAATTTAACTTCAATATTTTCTTTCATAGTGCAAATGAAAAATAAATATTTTATTCCTGTATTGTGGAAATTTAACTTCGATATTTTCTTTCATAGTGCAAATACAAAAAAAATTTATTCCTCTATTGTGTAAATGTAACTTCAATATTTTCTTTCATAGTGCAAAGTAAAAAAAAAATTTTTATTCCTCTATTGTTAAAATGTAACTTCAATATTTTCTTTCATAGTGCAAATTAAAAAAAGAAATTTTTTATTCCTCTATTGTGGACATTTAACTCCAATATTTTCCTTCATAGTGCAAATAAAAAAAAATTATTCCTCTATTGTGTAAATTACACTTCACTATTTTCTTTCATAGTGCAAATACAAACAAAAATTTATTCCTATATTGTGGAAATTTTAATTCAATATTTTCTTTCAAAATGCAAATTAAAAACAAAAATTTTATTCCTCTATTGTGGAAATGAAACTTCAATATTTTCTTTCATAATGCAAATAAAAAAAAACAAATTTTATCCCTCTATTGTGGAACTTAAAATTCAATATTTTCTTTCATAGTACAAATAAAAAAACAAATTTTTATTCCTCTATTGTGGAAATCTAACTTCAATATTTTCTTTCATAGTTCTAATTAAATATAAATTTTTTTATTCCTCTATTTTTAAATTGTAACTTCAATATTTTCGTTCATAGTGCAAATTAACAAAAAATTTTTTTATTCCTCTATTGTGGAAATTTAAATTCAATATTTTCTTTCATAGTGCAAATCAAAAAAAAAATTTTATTCCTCTATTGTGTAAATGAAACTTCAATATTTTCTTTCATAGTCCAAATACAAAAAAAAATTTATTCCTATATTGTGGAAATTTTACTTCAATATTTTCTTTCATAGTGCAAAAAAAAAAAAATTCATTCCTCTACTGTGGAAATGTAACTTACATATTTTCTTTCATAGTGCAAATTAAAAAAAAATTTTTTATTCCTCTATCATGGAAATTTAACTTCAATATTTTCTTTCATAGTGCAAATTTAAAAAAACAATTTATTCCTCTATTGTGGAAATTTTACTTCAATATTTTCTTTCATAATGCAAATTAAAAAAACAAATTTTATCCCTCTATTGTGGAACTTAAACTGCAATATTTTCTTTCATAGTACAAATAAAAAAACAAATTTTTATTCCTCTATTGTGGAAATTTAACTTCAATATTTTCTTTCATAGTGCAAATTTAAAAAACAATTTATTCCTCTATTGTAGAAATTAATTCAATATTTTCTTTCATATTGCAAATGAAAAAAAAATTTTCATCCCTCTATTGTTGAACTTAAACGTCAATATCTTCTGTCATAGTGCACATAAAAAAAATTTTTTTTTATCCCTCTATTGTGGAACTAAAACTTCAATATTTTCTTTCATAGTGCAAATTAAAAAAATTATTTTATTCCTCTTTTGTGGTAATTTAACTTCAATATTTTCTTTCATAGTGCAAATAAAAACAAATTATTCTTCTATTGTGGAAATGTAACTTCAATATTTTCTATCATAGTGCAAATAAAAAAAAATTTTATTCCTCTATTGTGGAAATTTAACTTCAATATTTTCTGTCATAGTTCTAATCTAATATAAATTTTTTTATTCCTCTATTGTGGAAATGTAAATTCAATGTTTTCTTTCACAGTGCAAATTTAAAAAAATTTTTTATTCCTCTATTGTGTAAATTTAAATTCAATATTTTCTTTCATAGTGCAAATAAAAAAAGAAATTTTTTGTCCCTCTATTGTGGAAATGTAACTTCAATATTTTCTTTCATAGTGCAAATTAAAACAAAAATTTTTTATTCATCTATTGTGGTAATGTAACTCCAATATTTTCTTTCATAGTGCAAATACAAAAAAATTTTTATTCCTCTATTGTGGAAATTTAACTTCAATATTTTCTGTCATAGTTCTAATTAAATATAAATTTTTTTATTCCTCTATTGTTAAAATATAACTTCAATATTTTCTTTCATAGTGCACAAAAAAAAAAGAAATTTTTGTTCCTCTATTGTGGAAATTTAACTTCAATATTTTCTTTCATAATGCAAATTAAAAAAAAACAAAATTTATCCCTCTATTGTGGAACTGAAACTTCAATATTTGATTTCATAGTACAAATAAAAAAAAAAATTTTTATTCCTCTATTGTGGAAATATAACTTCAATATTTTCTTTCATAGTTCTAATTAAATATAAATTTTTTTATTCCTCTATTTTTAAATTGTAACTTAAATATTTTCTTTCATAGTGCAAATTAAAAAAAGAAATTTTTTATTCCTCTATTGTGGAAAATTAACTTCAATATTTTCTTTCATAGTGCAAATTAAAAAAAATTTTATTCCTCTATTGTGTAAATTTAACTTCAATATTTTCTTTCATAGTGCAAATACAAAAAAAATTTATTCCTATATTGTGGAAATTTAACTTCAATATTTTCATCCATAGTGCAAATAAAAAAAAAATTTTTTTGTTCTTCTATTGTGGAAATTAAACTTAACTATTTTCTTTCATAGTGCAAATTAAAAAAACAATTTTTATTCCTGTATTGTTGAAATGTAACTTCAATATTTTCTTTCATAGTACAAATAAAAAAACAAATTTTTATTCCTCTATTGTGGAAATTTAACTTCAATATTTTCTTTCATAGTTCTAATTAAATATAAATTTTTTTATTCGTCTATTTTTAAATTGTAACTTCAATATTTTCTTTCATAGTGCAAATGAAAAATAAATATTTTATTCCTGTATTGTGGAAATTTAACTTCAATATTTTCTTTAATAGTGCGAATTAAAAAAAAATTGTTTTATCCCTCTATTATGGAAATTAAAGTTCAATATTTTCTTTCATAGTGCAAATACACAAAAAATGTATTCCTCTATTGTGGAAATGTAACTTCAATATTTTCTTTCATAGTGCAAAGTAAAAAAAATTTTTTTATTCCTCTATCGTTAAAATGTAACTTCAATATTTTCTTTCATAGTGCAAATTAAAAAAGAAATTTTTTATTCCTCTATTGTGGAAATTTAACTCCAATATTTTCTTTCATAGTGCAAATTAAAAAAAAATTATTCCTCTATTGTGTAAATTTAACTTCACTATTTTCTTTCATAGTGCAAATACAAACAATAATTTATTCCTATATTGTGGAAATTTTAATTCAATATTTTCTTTCATAGTGCAAATTAAAAAAAATATTTTTATTCCTCTATTGTGGCACTTAAACTTCAATATTTTCTTTCATAGTGCAAAATAAAAAAAAGACTATTCCTCTATTGTGGAAATGTAACTTCAATATTTTCTATCATAGTGCAAATGAAAAAAAAAATTTTGTTTCCTCTATTGTGTAAATTTAACTTCAATATTTTCTTTCATAGTTCTCATTAAATATAACTTTTTTTATTCCTCTATGGTGGAAATTTAACTTCAATATTTTCTTTCATGGTGCAAATTGAAAAAAAATTTTTTATTCCTCTATTGTGGAAATTTAACTTCAATATTTTCTTTCATAGTGCAAATTAAAAAATAAAACTTTTTATTCCTCTATTGTGGAAATGTAACTTCAATATTTTCTTTCATAGTGCAAATTAAAAAAAAAAATTTTTTATTCCTCTATTGTGGAAATTTAAATTCAATATTTTCTATCATAGTGCAAATAAAAAAAATTTTTTTTATTCCTCTATTGTGGAAATGTAACTTCAATATTTTCTTTCATAGTGCAAATTAAAAAGAAATTTTTTATTCCTCTATCATAGAAAATTTAACTTCAATATTTTCTTTTATAGTGCAAATTAAAAAAAATTTTTTTCTTCCTCTATTGTGGAAATTTTACTTCAATATTTTCTTTCATAGTGCAAAAAAAAAAAAAAATTCATTCCTCTACTGTGGAAATGTAACTTACATATTTTCTTTCATAGTGCAAATTAAAAAAAATTTTTTTATTCCTCTATCATGGAAATTTAACTTCAATATTTTCTTTCATAGTGCAAATTTAAAAAAACAATTTATTCCTCTATTGTTGAAATTTTACTTCAATATTTTCTTTCATAATGCAAATTAAAAAAAACAAATTTTATCCCTCTATTGTGGAACTTAAGCTGCAATATTTTCTTTCATAGTACAAATAAAAAAACAAATTTTTATTCCTCTATTGTGGAAATTTAACTTCAATATTTTCTTTCATAGTGCAAATTTAAAAAACAATTTATTCCTCTATTGTAGAAATTAATTCAATATTTTCTTTCATATTGCAAATGAAAAAAAAATTTTCATCCCTCTATTGTTGAACTTAAACGTCAATATCTTCTGTCATAGTGCACATAAAAAAAAAATTTTTTATCCCTCTATTGTGGAACTAAAACTTCAATATTTTCTTTCATAGTGCAAATTAAAAAAATTATTTTATTCCTCTTTTGTGGTAATGTAACTTCAATATTTTCTTTCATAGTGCAAATAAAAACAAATTATTCTTCTATTGTGGAAATGTAACTTAAATATTTTCTATCATAGTGCAAATAAAAAAATTTTTTATTCCTCTATTGTGTAAATTTAACTTCAATATTTTCTTTCATATTGCAAATTAAAAAAAAAAAAGACATTCCTCTTTGTGGAATTTAATTTCAATATTTTCTTTCATAGTGCAAATTAAAAAAAAATTTTTATTCCTCTATTGTGGAAATGTAACTTCAATATTTTCTTTCATAGTGCAAATTCCAATAAAAATTTGTTCCTCTATTGTGGAAATGTAACTTAAATATTTTCTTTCATAGTGCAAATCAAAAAAAAAATTGTTCCTCTATTGTGTAAATTGAACTTCAATATTTTCTTTCATAGTGCAAATACAAAAAAAATTTATTCCTCTATTGTGGAAATTTAACTTCAATATTTTCTTTCATAGTGCAAAGTAAAAAAAAAAATTTATTCCTCTATTGTGGAAATTTAACTTCAATATTTTCTTTCATAGTGCAAATGAAAAATAAATATTTTATTCCTGTATTGTGGAAATTTAACTTCGATATTTTCTTTCATAGTGCAAATACAAAAAAAATTTATTCCTCTATTGTGTAAATGTAACTTCAATATTTTCTTTCATAGTGCAAAGTAAAAAAAAAATTTTTATTCCTCTATTGTTAAAATGTAACTTCAATATTTTCTTTCATAGTGCAAATTAAAAAAAGAAATTTTTTATTCCTCTATTGTGGACATTTAACTCCAATATTTTCCTTCATAGTGCAAATAAAAAAAAATTATTCCTCTATTGTGTAAATTACACTTCACTATTTTCTTTCATAGTGCAAATACAAACAAAAATTTATTCCTATATTGTGGAAATTTTAATTCAATATTTTCTTTCAAAATGCAAATTAAAAACAAAAATTTTATTCCTCTATTGTGGAAATGAAACTTCAATATTTTCTTTCATAATGCAAATAAAAAAAAACAAATTTTATCCCTCTATTGTGGAACTTAAAATTCAATATTTTCTTTCATAGTACAAATAAAAAAACAAATTTTTATTCCTCTATTGTGGAAATCTAACTTCAATATTTTCTTTCATAGTTCTAATTAAATATAAATTTTTTTATTCCTCTATTTTTAAATTGTAACTTCAATATTTTCGTTCATAGTGCAAATTAACAAAAAATTTTTTTATTCCTCTATTGTGGAAATTTAAATTCAATATTTTCTTTCATAGTGCAAATCAAAAAAAAAATTTTATTCCTCTATTGTGTAAATGAAACTTCAATATTTTCTTTCATAGTCCAAATACAAAAAAAAATTTATTCCTATATTGTGGAAATTTTACTTCAATATTTTCTTTCATAGTGCAAAAAAAAAAAAATTCATTCCTCTACTGTGGAAATGTAACTTACATATTTTCTTTCATAGTGCAAATTAAAAAAAAATTTTTTATTCCTCTATCATGGAAATTTAACTTCAATATTTTCTTTCATAGTGCAAATTTAAAAAAACAATTTATTCCTCTATTGTGGAAATTTTACTTCAATATTTTCTTTCATAATGCAAATTAAAAAAACAAATTTTATCCCTCTATTGTGGAACTTAAACTGCAATATTTTCTTTCATAGTACAAATAAAAAAACAAATTTTTATTCCTCTATTGTGGAAATTTAACTTCAATATTTTCTTTCATAGTGCAAATTTAAAAAACAATTTATTCCTCTATTGTAGAAATTAATTCAATATTTTCTTTCATATTGCAAATGAAAAAAAAATTTTCATCCCTCTATTGTTGAACTTAAACGTCAATATCTTCTGTCATAGTGCACATAAAAAAAAATTTTTTTTATCCCTCTATTGTGGAACTAAAACTTCAATATTTTCTTTCATAGTGCAAATTAAAAAAATTATTTTATTCCTCTTTTGTGGTAATTTAACTTCAATATTTTCTTTCATAGTGCAAATAAAAACAAATTATTCTTCTATTGTGGAAATGTAACTTCAATATTTTCTATTATAGTGCAAATAAAAAAAAATTTTATTCCTCTATTGTGGAAATTTAACTTCAATATTTTCTGTCATAGTTCTAATCTAATTTTTTTATTCCTCTATTGTGGAAATGTAAATTCAATGTTTTCTTTCACAGTGCAAATTTAAAAAAATTTTTTATTCCTCTATTGTGTAAATTTAAATTCAATATTTTCTTTCATAGTGCAAATAAAAAAAAAAATTTATTCCTGTACTGTGGAAATGTAACTTCAATATTTTCTTTCATAGTGCAAATCAAAAAAAAAATTATTATTCCTCTATCATGGAAATTTTACTTCAATATTTTCTTTCATAGTGCAAATTAAAAAAAAAATTTATTCCTCTATTGTGGATATTTAACTTCAATATTTTCTTTCATAGTACAAATTAAAAAAAAAACATTCCTGTATTGTGGAAATTTAATTTCAATATTTTCTTTCATAGTGCAAATTAAAAAAAAATTATTCCTCTATTGTTGAAATGTAACTTCAATATTTTTTTCATAGTGCCAATTAAAAAAAACAATTTATTCCTCTATTGTTGAAATTTAACTTCAATATTTTCTTTTATAAGGCAAATTAAAAAAAAAAAAAATTTCATCCCTCTATTGTGGAACTTAAACTTAAATATTTTCTTTCATAGTGCACATTAAAAAAAATGTAAATCCTCTATTGTGGAAATGTAACTTCAATATTTTCTTTCATAGTGCAAATTAAAAAAAAATTTTTATTCCTCTATTGTGTAAATTTAACTTCAATATTTTCTTTCATATTGCAAATTAAAAAAAAAAAAGACATTCCTCTTTGTGGAATTTAATTTCAATATTTTCTTTCATAGTGCAAATTAAAAAAAAAATTTTATTCCTCTATTGTGGAAATGTAACTTCAATATTTTCTTTCATAGTGCAAATTCCAATAAAAATTTGTTCCTCTATTGTGGAAATGTAACTTAAATATTTTCTTTCATAGTGCAAATCAAAAAAAAAATTGTTCCTCTATTGTGTAAATTGAACTTCAATATTTTCTTTCATAGTGCAAATACAAAAAAAATTTATTACTCTATTGTGGAAATTTAACTTCAATATTTTCTTTCATAGTGCAAAGTAAAAAAAAATTTATTCCTCTATTGTGGAAATTTAACTTCAATATTTTCTTTTTTAATTTGCACTATGAAAGAAAATATTGAAGTTACATTTCCACAATAGAGGAATAAAAAATTTTATTTTTTAATTTGCACTATGAAAGAAAATATTGAAGTTAAATTTCCACAATAGAGGAATAAAAATTTTTTTTTCAATTTGCACTCTGAAAGAAAATATTGAAGTTAAATTTCCACAATAGAGGAATAAAAAAATTTATATTTAATAAGAACTATGAAAGAAAATATTGAAGTTAAATTTACACAATAGAGGAACAAAATTTTTTTTTTAATTTGCACTATGATAGACAATATTGAAGTTAAATTTCCACAATAGAGGAATAAAAAATTTTTTTTCAATTTGCACTCTGAAAGAAAATATTGAAGTTAAATTTCCACAATAGAGGAATAAAAAAATTTATATTTAATAAGAACTATGAAAGAAAATATTGAAGTTAAATTTCCACAATAGAGGAAACAAAATTTTTTTTTTTAAATTACACTATGAAAGAAAATATTGAAGTTAAATTTACACAATAGAGAAATAAAAATTTTTTTTTTAATTTGCATTATGAAAGAAAATATTGAAGTCACATTTCCACAATAGAGGAATAAATTGTTTTTTAAATTTGCACTATGAAAGAAAATTTCCACAATAGAGGAATACTTTTTTATTTTTAATTTGTACTATGAAAGAAAATATTGAAGTTAAATTTCCACAATAGAGGAATGTTTTTTTTTTATTTGCACTATGAAAGAAAATATTGAAGTTAAATTTCCACAATAGAGGAATAAATTTTTTTTTTTTTTAAGTTGCACTATGAAAGAAAATATTGAAGTTAAATTTCCACAATAGAGGAATCAATTTTTTTTTTAATTTGCACTATGAAAGAAAATATTGAAGTTACATTTCCACCAGAGGGGAATAAAATTTTTTTTTTTTAATTTGCACTATGAAAGAAAATATTGAAGTTAAATTTACACAATAGAGGAACAATTTTTTTTTTGATTTGCACTATGAAAGACAATATTGAAGTAACATTTCCACAATAGAGGAATAAATTTTTATTGGAATTTTCACTATGAAAGAAAATATTGAAGTTAAATTTCCACAATAGAGGTATAAACATTTTTTTTTTATTTGCACTATGAAAGAAATTATTGAAATTAAATTCCACAAAGAGGAATGTCTTTTTTTTTTAATTTGCACTATGAAAGAAAATTATGAATTAAAATTTCCACAATAGACGAATAAAATTTTTTTGTATTTGCACTATGAAGGCAATATTGAAGTTAAATTTCCATGATAGAGGAATAAAAAAAATTTTTTTAATGTGCACTATGAAAGAAAATATTGAAGTTACATTTCCACAGTAGCGGAATAATTTTTTTTTTTATTTGCACCATGAAAGAAAATATTGAAGTTAAATTTCCACAACAGAGGAATAAATTGTTTTTTAAATTGGCACCATGAAAGAAAATATTGAAGTTAAATTTCCATGATAGAGGAATGAAAAATTTTTTTTTAATTTGCACTATGAAAGAAAATATTGAAGTTACATTTCCACAGTAGAGGAATGAATTTTTTTTTTTTTTGCACTATGAAAGAAAATATTGAAGTAAAATTTCCACAATAGAGGAATAAAAATTTTTTTCTTAATTTGCACTATGAAAGAAAATATTGAAGTTAAATTTTCTATGATAGAGGAATAAAAAATTATTTTTTAATTTGCACTATGAAAGAAAATATTGAAGTTACATTTCCACAATAGAGGAATAAATTTTTTTTTTTTATTTGCACTATGATAGAAAATATTGAATTTAAATTTCCACAATAGAGTAATAAAAAATTTCTTTTTTTAATTTGCACTATGAAAGAAAATATTGAAGTTACATTTCCACAATAGAGGAATAAAAAATTTTATTTTTTAATTTGCACTATGAAAGAAAATATTGAAGTTAAATTTCCACAATAGAGGAATAAAAAATTTTTTTTCAATTTGCACTCTGAAAGAAAATATTGAAGTTAAATTTCCACAATAGAGGAATAAAAAAATTTATATTTAATAAGAACTATGAAAGAAAATATTGAAGTTAAATTTACACAATAGAGGAACAAAATTTTTTTTTAATTTGCACTATGATAGACAATATTGAAGTTAAATTTCCACAATAGAGGAATAAAAAAGTTTTTTTCAATTTGCACTATGAAAGAAAATATTGAAGTTAAAATTCCACAGTAGAGGAATAATTTTTTTTTTTATTTGCACTATGAAAGAAAATTTTTATCCCCCTATTGTGGAACTTAAACTGCAATATGTTCTTTCATAGTACAAATTTTTTATTACTCTATTGTGGAAATTAATTCAATATTTTCTTTCATAATGCAAATTAAAAAAAAAATTTTTAATCCCTCTATTGTGGAACTTAGACTTCAATATTTTCTTTCATAGTGCAAATTAAAAAAAAATGTTATTCCTCTATTGTGGAAATTTAACTTCAATATTTTCTTTCAGAGTGCAAATTAAAAAAAAAATTATTCCTCTATTGTGGAAATGTAACTTCAATATTTTCTTTCATAGTTCTTATTAAATCTAAATTTTCCTATTCCTCTATTGTGCAAATTAAACTTCAATATTTTCTTTCATAGTGCAAATTAAAAAAAAATTTTTTTATTCCTCTATTGTGGAAATTTAACTTCAATATTTTCTTTCAAAGTGCAAATTAAAAAAAGAAATTTTTATTCCTCTATTGTGGAAATTTAAATTCAATATTTTCTTTTATAGTGCAAATTAAAAAAAATTTTTTTATTCCTTTATTGTGTAAATTAAACTTCAATATTTTCTTTCCTAGTGCAAATTAAAAAAAAACTTTTTATTCCTCTGTTGTGGAAATTTAACTTGAATATTTTCTTTCATAGTGCAAATAAAAAAAAAAATTATTCCTCTACTGTGGAAATGTACCTTCAATATTTTCTTTCATAGTGCAAATTAAAAAAAAATTTTTTATTCCTCTATCATGCAAATTCAACTTCAATATTTTCTTTCATAGTGCAAATTAAAACAAATTTTATTCCCCTATTGTCGAAATTTAACTTCAATATTTTCTTTCATAATGCAAATTAAAAAAAAAAAAATTTTATCTTTCTATTGTGGAACTTAAACTTCAATATTTTCTTTCATAGTACAAATTTAAAAAAAATTTTGTTCCTCTATTGTGGAAATTTAACTTCAATATTTTCTTTCATAGTGCAAATAATAAAAAAAGAAATTTATTCCTCTACTGTGGAAATGTAACTTCAATATTTTCTTTCATAGTGCAAATTAAAATAAAACAAAACATTCCTCTATTGTGGAAATTTAATTCAATATGTTCTTTCATAGTGCAAATCACAAAAAAAAATTATTCCTCTATTGTGGAAATGTAACTTCAATATTTTCTTTCATAGTGCAAATTTAAAAAACAATTTATTCCACTATTGTGAAAATTTAATTCAATATTTTCTTTCATAATGCAAATTAAAAAAAAAAAATTCATCCCTCTATTGTGGAACGTAAACTTCAATATTTTCTTTCATAGTACAAATTTAAAAAAAATTTTATTCCTCTATTGTGGAAATTTAACTTCAATATTTTCTTTCATAGTGCAAATACAAAAAAAATTTATTCCCATATTGTGGAAATTAAACTTCAATATTTTCTTTCATAGTGCAAATTAAAAAAAAAATTGTATTCCTCTATCATGGAAATTTAACTTCAATATTTCCTTCATAGTGCAAATACAAAAAAATTTTATTCCTCTATTGTGGAAATTCAACTTCAATATTTCCTTTAATAGTGCAAATTAAAAAAAACATTCCTCTATTGTGGAATTTAATTTCAATATTTCCTTTCATAGTGCAAATTAAAAAAAAATTTTGTATTCCTCTATGTTGGAAATTTTACTTAAATATTTTCTTTCATAGTGCAAATTCCAACAAAAATTTATTCCTCTATTGTAGAAATGTAACTTCAATAGTTTCTTTCAGAGTGCAAATCAAAAAAAAAAAAAATTATTCCTCTATTGTGGAAATTTAACTTCAATATTTTCTTTCATAGTGCGAATTAAAAATAAATTTTTTTATTCCTCTATTGTTGAAATGTAACTTCAATATTTTCTCTCATGGTGCAAAGTAAAAAAAAAATTTTTATTCCTCTATTGTGGAAATTTAACTTCAATATTTTCTTTCATAGTGCAAATTAAAAAAAGAAATTTTTTATTCCTCTATTGTTAAAATGTAACTTCAATATCTTCTTTCATAGTGCAAATCAAAAAAAGAAATTTTTTATTCCTCTATTGTGGAAATTGAAATTCAATATTTTCTATCATAGTGCAAATTCAAAAAAAAAATTTATTCCTCTATTGTGTAAATTAAAGTCCAATATTTTCTTTCATCGTGCAAATTCAAAAAAAAAAATTTTTATTCCTCTATTGTGGAAATTTAACTTCAATATTTTCTTTCATAGTGCAAATAATAAAAAAAGAAATTTATTCCTCTACTGTGGAAATGTAACTTCAATATTTTCTTTCATAGTGCAAATTAAAAAAAACAAAACATTCCTCTATTGTGGAAATTTAATTCAATATTTTCTTTCATAGTGCAAATTAAAAAAAAAATTATTCCTCTATTGTGGAAATGTAACTTCAATATTTTCTTTCATAGTGCAGATTTAAAAAAAAATTTATTCCTCTATTTTGGAAATAAATTCAATATTTTCTTTAATAATGCAAATTAAAAATAAATTTTCATCCCTCTATTGTGGAAGGCCAACTTCAATATTTTCTTTCATAGTGCAAATTAAAAAAAATGTTATTCCTCTATTGTTGAAATTTAACTTCAATATTTTCTTTCATAGTGCAAATTCAAAAAAAAAATTATTCCTCTATTGTGGAAATTTAACTTCAATATTTTCTTTCATAGTTTTTATTAAATATAAATTTTTTTATTTTATTCCTCTATTGTGGAAATTTAACTTCAATATTTTCTTTCATAGTGCAAATACAAAAAAAATTTATTCCTATATTGTGGAAATTTAACTTCAATATTTTCTTTCATAGTGCAAATTTAAAAGAAATTTATTCCTCTCTGGTGGAAATGTAACTTCAATATTTTCTTTCATAGTGCAAATTAAAAAAAAAATTTATTCCTCTATTGTGGAAATGTAACTTCAATATTTTCTTTCATAGTGCAAATAAAAAAAAAATTATTCCTCTATTGGGAAAATTTTACTTCAATATTTTCTTTCATAATGCAAATTAAAAATAAATTTTTTTATTCCTCTATTGTGGAAATTTAACTTCAATATTTTCTTTCATAGTGCAAATTAAAAAAAAAATTTATTCCTCTATTGTGGAAATTTAACTTCAATATTTTCTTTCATAGTGCAAATTCAAAAAAAAAATTATTCCTCTATTGTGTAAATTTTACTTCAATATTTTCTTTCATAGTGCAAATAAAAAAATTTTTTTATTCCTCTCTGGTGGAAATGTAACTTCAATATTTTCTTTCATAGTGCAAATTAAAAAAAAAAATTATTCCTCTATTGTGGAAATTTAACTTCAATATTTTCTTTCATAATCCAAATTAAAAATAAACTTTTTTATTCCTCTATTGTTGAAATTTAACTTCAATATTTTCTTTCATAGTGCAAATTAAAAAAAAAAAAATTCCTCTATTGTGGAAATTTAACTTAAATATTTTCTTTCATAGTGCAAATTACAAATAAATTTTTTATTCCTATATTGTGGAAATTTAACTTCAATATTTTCTTTAATAGTTCGAATTAAAAAAACAAATTTTTTATGCCTCTATTGTGGAAATGTAACTTCAATATTTTCTCTCATAGTGCAAATGAAAAAAAAAATTTGTATTCCTCTATTGTGGAAATTTAACTTCAATATTTTCTCTCATAGTGCAAATAAAAAAAAAATTTTATTCCTCTATTGTGGAAATGTAACTTCAATATTTTCTTTCATAGTGCAAATTAAAAAAAATTTTTTATTTATCTATTGTGGAAATTTAACTTCAATATTTTCTTTCATAGTGCAAATAAAATAAAAAGAAATTCATTCCTCTACTGTGGAAATGTAACTTCAATATTTTCTTTCATAGTGCAAATTCAAAAAAAATTTTTTATTCCTCTATCATGGAAATGTAACTTCAATATTTTCTTTTATAGTGCAAATACAAAAAAATTTTGTTCCCCTATTATGGAAATTTAACTTCATTATTTTCTTTCATAGTTCAAATTAAAAAAAAATAAACATTCCTCTATTGTGGAAATTTAACTTCAATATTTTCTTTCATAGTGCAAATTAAAAAAAAAAAATTATTCCTCTATGGTGGAAATGTAACTTCAATATTTTCTTTCATAGTGCAAATTAAAAAAAAAATTCATTCCTCTATTGTGGAAATTTAACTTCAATATTTTCTTTCATAATGCAAATTAAAAAAAAAAAATTTTATCCCTGTATCGTGGAAGGCCAACTTCAATATTTTCTTTCATAGTACAAATTTAAAAAAATTTTATTCCTCTATTGTGGAAATTTAACTTAAATATTTTCTTTCATAGTTCTAATTAAATTTAAATTTTTTTTATTCCTCTATTGTTTAAATGTAACTTCAATATTTGGTTTCATAGAGCAAATTAAAAAAAGAAATTTTTTTTTTCTCTATTGTTGAAATTTAACTTCAATATTTTCTTTCATAGTGCAAATTAAAAAAAAAAATTATTCCTCTATTGTGGAAATTTAACTTCAATATTTTCTTTCATAATTTTTATTAAATATAATTTTTTTATTTTTTTCCTCTATTTTGTAAATTTAACTTAAATATTTTCTTTCATAGTGCAAATTGAAAAAAACTTTTTTATTCCTCTATTGTGGAAATTTAACTTCAATATTTTCTTTCATAGTGCAAATCAAAAAAAAATTTTTTATTCCTCTATTGTGGTAATGTAACTTCAATATTTTCTTTCATAGTGCAAATTCAAATAAAAATTTTATTCCTCTATTGTGTAAATTTAACTTCAATATTTTCTTTCATAGTGCAAATTAAAAAAATTTTTTTTATTCCTCTGTTGTGGAAATTTAACTTCAATATTTTCTTTCATTGTGCAAATACAAAAAAAATTTATTCGTATATTGTGGAAATGTAACTTCAATATTTTCTTTTATAGTGCAAATAAAAAAAATTTTTCTACCCTATATCGTGGAAATTAAACTGAAATATTTTCTTTCATAGTGCAAATTAAAAAAAAATTTTTTTTTTTCCTCCATTTAAAAAAAAAATTATTCCTCTATTGTGGAAATTTAACTTCAATATTTTCTTTCATAATGCAAATAAAAAAAAAAAAAATTTATCCCTCTATTGTGGAACGTAAACTTCAATATTTTCTTTCATAGTACACATTTAAAATAAAAATTATTCCTCTATTGTGGAAATTTAACTTCAATATTTTCTTTCACATTTCTAATTAAATATAAATTTTTTTATTCCTCTATTGTGGAAATGTAACTTCAATATTTTCTTTCATAGTGCAAATTAAAAAAAAAATTTTTTATTCCTCTATTGTGGAAATTTAACTTCAATATTTTCTTTCATAGTGCAAATTAAAAAAAGAAATTTTTTATTCCTCTATCGTGGAAATTTAACTTCAATATTTTCTTTCATAATGCAAATTAAAAAAAAATTTATTCCTCTATTGTGTAAATTTAACTTCAATATTTTCTTTCATAGTGCAAATACAAAAAAAAATTATTCCTCTATTGTGGAAATGTAACTTCAATATTTTATTTCATAGTGCAAATAAAAAAAAAAAATTATATTCCTCTATTGTGGAAATTAAACTTAAATATTTTCTTTAATAGTGCAAATTAAAAAAAAATTTTTTTATTCCTCTATTGTGGAAATTCAACTTCAATATTTTCTTTCATAGTGCAAATTAAAAAAAAAATTATTCCTCTATTGTGGAAATTAATTCTATATTTTCTTTCATAATGCAAATTAAAAAAAAAAATTTTCATCCCTCACTTGTGGAACTTAAACTTCAATATTTTCTTTCATAGTGCAAATTAAAAAAAATGTTATTCCTCTATTGTGGAAATTTAACTTCAATATTGTCTATCATAGTGCAAATTAAAAAAAAATTTTTATTCCTCTATTGTGGAAATTTAAATTCAATATTTTCTTTTATAGTGCAAATAAAAAAAAAATTGTTTATTACTCTATTGGGGAAATTTAACTTCAATATTTTCTTTCATAGTGCAAATAAAAAAAAAAATTTTATTCCTCTATTGTGGAAATTTAAATTCAATATTTTCTTTCATAGTGCAAATAAAAAAAAAAGAAATTTATTCCTCTACTGTGGAAATGTAACTTCAATATTTTCTTTCATAGTGCAAATTAAAAAAAATTTTTTTTATTCCTCTATCATGGAAATTTCACTTCAATATTTTCTTTCATAGTGCAAATAAAAAAAATGTTATTCCCCTCTTGTGGAAATTTTCATTCAATATTTTCTTTCATAGTGAAATTAAAAAAAAAACATTCCTCTATTGTGGAAATTTAATTTCAATATTTTCTTTCATAGTGCAAATTAAAAAAAAAATTTATTCCTCTATTGTGGAAATGTAACTTCAATATTTTCTTTCATAGTGCAAATTAAAAAAAAATTTATTCCTCTATTATGGAAATTTAACTTCAATATTTTCTTTCATAATGCAAATTAAAAAAAAAAAAATTTTATCCCTCTATTGTGGAACGTAAACTTCAATATTTTCTTTCATAGTACACATTTAAAAAAAATTTTATTCCTCTATTGTGGAAATTTAACTTCAATATTTTCTTTCATAGTTCTAATTAAATATAAATTTTTTTATTCCTCTATTGTGGAAATGTAACTTCAATATTTTCTTTCATAGTGCAAATTAAAAAAAATTTTTTTTATTCCTCTATTGTGGAAATTTAACTTCAATATTTTCTTTCATAGTGCAAATTTAAAAAAGAAATTTTTTATTCCTCTATTGTGGAAATTTAACTTCAATATTTTCTTTCATAATGCAAATTAAAAAAAAAATTGTTTCCTCTATTGTGTAAATTTAACTTCAATATTCTCTTTCATAGTGCAAATACAAAAAAAAATTATTCCTCTATTGTGGAAATTTAACTTCAATATTTTCTTTCATAGTGCAAATAAAAAAAAATTATATTCCTCTATTGTGGAAATTAAACTTAAATATTTTCTTTAATGGTGCAAATTAAAAAAATAATTTTCATCCCTCTTTTGTGGAACTTAAACTTCAATATTTTCTTTCATAGTGCAAATTAAAAAAAATGTTATTCCTCTATTGTTGAAATTTAACTTCAATATTTTCTTTCATAGTGCAAATTAAAAAAAAAATTATTCCTCTATTGTGGAAATTTAACTTCAATATTGTCTATCATAGTGCAAATTAAAAAAAAAATTTTGTTCCTCTATTGTGGAAATTTAACTTCAATATTTTCTTTCATAGTTCTTATTTAATATACTTTTTTTTATTCCTCTATTGTGTAAATTTAACTTCAATATTTTCTTTCATAGTGCAAATTGAAAAAAAAATTTTTTATTCCTCTATTGGGGAAATTTAAATTCAATATTTTCTTTCATAGTGCAAATTAAAAAAAAAATTGTATTCCTCTATTGTGGAAATTTTAATTCAATATTTTCTTTCACAGTGCAAATCAAAAAAAATTTTTTTATTCCTCTATTGTGAAAATTTAACTTCAATATTTTCTTTCATAGTGCAAATAAAAAAAAATAATTTTATTCCTCTCTGGTGGAAATGTAACTTCAATATTTTCTTTCATAGTGCCAATTAAAAAAAAAATTTATTCCTCTATTGTGGAAATTTAACTTCAATATTTTCTTTCATAGTGCAACTTAAAAAATAAAAATTTATTCCTCTTAT
This sequence comes from Euprymna scolopes, assembly GCF_053919585.1. Taxonomy (NCBI): domain Eukaryota; kingdom Metazoa; phylum Mollusca; class Cephalopoda; order Sepiida; family Sepiolidae; genus Euprymna; species Euprymna scolopes. The sequence goes on along the minus strand of NC_136506.1, from coordinate 57,528,668 downwards.
GTAGAAATTCAACTTCAATATTTTATTTCATAATTCAAATTAAAAATAAATTGTTTTATTCCTCTATTGTGGAAATTTAACTGCAATATTTTCTTTCATAGTGCAAATTAAAAAAAAAATTTTTATTCCTCTATTGTTGAAATTTAACTTCAATATTTTCTTTCATAGTGCAAATAAAAAAAAAAGAAATTTATTCCTCTACTGTGGAAATGTAACTTCAATATTTTCTTTTATAGTGCAAATTAAAAAAAAATTTTTTATTCCTCTATCATGGAAATTTAACTTCATTATTTTCTTTCATAGTGCAAATAAAAAAAATTTTATTCCCCTCTGGTGGAAATTTAACTTCAATATTTTCTTTCATAGTGAAATTAAAAAAAAAAACATTCCTCTATTGTGGAAATTTAACTTCAATATTTTCTTTCATAGTGCAAATTAAAAAAAAAATTTATTCCTCTGTTGTGGAAATATAACTTCAATATTTTCTTTCATAGTGCAAATTTAAAAAAAAAATTATTCCTCTATTGTGGAAATTTAACTTCAATATTTTCTTTCATAATACCATTACAAAAAAAAAAAAATTATCCCTCTATTGTGGAACGTAAACTTCAATATTTTCTTTCATAGTACACATTTAAAAAAAATTTTATTCCTCTATTGTGGAAATTTAACTTCAATATTTTCTTTCATAGTTCTAATTAAATATAAATTTTTTTATTCCTCTATTGTGGAAATGTAACTTCAATATTTTCTTTCATAGTGCAAATTAAAAAAAAATTTTTTACGCCTCTATTGTGGAAATTTAACTTCAATATTTTCTTTCATAGTGCAAATTAAAAAAAGAAATTTTTTATTCCTCTATTGTGGAAATTTAACTTCAATATTTTCTTTCATAATGCAAATTAAAAAAACAATTTTATTCCTCTATTGTGTAAATTTAACTTCAATATTTTCTTTCATAGTGCAAATACAAAAAAAAATTATTCCTCTAATGTGGAAATTTAACTTCAATATTTTCTTTCATAGTGCAAATAAAAAAAAAAAAATTTTATTCCTCTATTGTGGAAATTAAACTTAAATATTTTCTTTAATAGTGCAAATCAAAAAAAAAATTTTTTTATTCCTCTATTGTGGAAATGTAACTTCAATATTTTCTTTCATAGTGCAAATTTAAAAAACAATTTATTCCTCTATTGTGGAAATTAATTCAATATTTTCTTTCATAATGCAAATTAAAAAAAAAATTTTCATCCCTCTTTTGTGGAACTTAAACTTCAATACGCCTGGGCACAACCAGTATCGAAAGACTACATAATACCGTACTTCCTGACGACATGGGTAAAGCAAAACCAATGGGAACACCTGATGAACACTGCAACTGCATACAGAGTAAAGAGCATAGGTTGCGAAATTAAGAACGTCATGTGCGGAGAATGGTTAACCAAAAACAACGAGGAAGTATTCGTGCCGAATCCTCAGCCATGGTTCCAAATCTACATTGACAAGGGCCAATACATTGGTTACGGAAATCTGGAGGGCCTAACTTGCATTCCGAACAACACATTCAAGGACATAAAACCATCGACCGGATCAGCAGCAGAACTACCTCACTACATCTACAACTACGGTATTCCAGTCCACCTACTAAACAAACTACCCGTTAGTAAAAAAATCGACGCGCACAACACAACCTGTGACGTGAGCATGTACAAACTACACGATTGGCGAGACCAACCGCATTACCAAATACGACAGGGCGACAGCTTTGCACATAAGTGGGAGAATCCGAGCCTACTGAAACGTCCGCTAACTAACATTATGAGTGAGGGTAACTACACTGTACAGGGTGCACTAATGTCAGGAGCAGGACTAATGGAAAACGCTATTCACAACGGTCAAAAAACAGCATGGGACGGAGGTGTGGCAGTAGCAACGGCACCATGCTACGGAACGTTAGCCCAACATGCAGAGGATAACCTATCACACGGGGCGGCACGAAAGAGAGGACGCGCGGAACTACAGGAAGACTTAGTACAAACAGAGGTAGCAGACGTCAACTTCGACCACATGAAAGGACGTAAAGCCAACACGACACCTAAGGATGCGAAAAAACAACGCAGTAAGAACAAGGACATTTACCACGGAGCACGTACGGGTTACATACAAACAGGGGGAAGTTTCACAGTAGCCAATAGGACAGTTATAAACAAATCCTTGTATACTTCCGAGGACCCTCCGCAGATGCTACTGATTAACGTACCCGAGATAATGCGACCATCGGGGTCACCTGGAATATTATACTTCACGTTCGAACTAACATACATGCTAGAATTAGAAATTTGGTACGAATCATACAAGCACCCGAGCAAACTACCTGTCAACGATCACAACTGTGCACAAATAGGTGTGGACGACGACTGGCACTACGAATTACACAACATAGTCGCACCGAACAGACATCTACACGGACAGATCCCCAAAGGGATGTTACATGGACACGGCACATACATCGCAAAGGACACCCACACGGGTGTGACGATTGGCTACAACCACAGCAAGTTCGTGAACAAGTAGGAGGACACGCCCTAAAGGAGGCGGAGACTAAAAAACGCTGACAACGACAAAATTTAAACTGCGTCAGCAAAATCACATTTACGCCACACATATCCCATTTGCAAAGTCAGCGAAATTTGATCCTAGAAAAATGTGCAGACCTAAGGGAAAAACCATTATAAATAGGACGGCTTGGGAACGATTCCACAGACAGCGACGATGGAGGCAGCTACACAACACGAGGAGAAGACCCGCTTCAACGAGTACATCCTTTCCGACACCCAGGCCGGACGCAAACTCACTCCATACACTTGGGTCTACAGATGGCGACGGACCAACTCCTTTGAGTTAAAGCCTGACCAACCTCACATACCGCCCTTCCGAAAAGCTTGCACGTTCAACGAGACAGACCGAGAGAACTCACTGCTGGCGAACCTGCTCGACCAAAGGCCGAACATTGTAGTCTACCACAAAGCGGGACCGAGCCGACTGAAGAACTGCTCGGACGTGGACCATTTCCACGTCATCAGTTGGCATTTCGAGCATCCGACCAGCGAGTACGGATTCAGTCGCTTGAAGAGGACGCTGCAGGATCGAGGGGAACAGGCGTATACCATGACATGTCCAAAGGTATACAGTCCCTACGGGCTTTGCACGTACCTGACGACGGATCCGACAATCAGAACGGTACTATCGGCAGGGAACCTAACGACGGAACGACAACTAGCGGTGCTACGTAGACTAACGGAGAAGACCATCAGGGAGCCAAGTCCGGAACTTGAGGAATCGCGCCTAGCCAACAAGGCAGATAGCCTGAGAGGTCAAAAATACGACTTTCTCACAAAAATCATGAAGAAGGCAAATTCCACGGACGTCGGCGACCTGATGATTTACTGCGCTAGAACGGCAAAACCGTCAACAAGACAGACCTGGGCCAGCATACATAAAAACACGGCAAACCTAGCGAACATCATCGCCGCTGCAGCTACGGACGTGCAAATACAGAGTCGGGTCACGCCGATCCACGAACAGATTCGTGAGAAACACGAACTATTCTCGGCGATGACGCATCAATACTGGCCGGTACAAAAGTCGCTCGACATCTACGACGAATGGCTGGAGTACCACCAGATCGACGCCGACGAGTTCGCAACGGGGACGTTCGAGGTTTGCCACAAAATAAGGCCAAAAAAAAATGCTCTACATATCACCGGACCATCGAATTCGGGAAAATCGTACATCCTCCGCAGCATCAGAAACGGTCTGATGAACGCGGGAAGAATGAGATGCCAGGCGAGTGACAACTTCACCTTCGGCAGCTGCGTAGACAAGAGCCTCATATTCACTGAGGAAATGTGGTTCACGCCACAGAACATCGAGGAAGCCAAGTGCATCCTAGAAGGAACGGACACTTACGTGAACGTGAAGCACCAGAGCGAGCGAATCCTAAAACGCACGCCCTGCTTGTCTACCAGCAACGACGAACCATGGCGTCACGTGGCCAACGAAAAACAGGCCATGATCAACAGGATGTTCCTGTTTACAACCCGAACAGCGATGGACGACCTAAAGGGATGGGGAACGCTAGAACTCAACCCGCTGATGTGGCTGACAATATGACGGAAACACATCACTGATTACCAGCGAGACGGTTACATCCCGAAGGCAGGAAAATTGACCGCACAACCGAAACCGTCATCACGATACACGTGGAAGGAGGAGGACGAACACAGTCCTTCCAAGAAACTACGCGTACGAGACGTGCGGCGCAACTTACTGCCTGAAATAAACGAGCAATGCATCCTAGATCCAGATCAGCCAGCCCAGGTATGTTTGACACACGGCCATCCGATAAACTGTCCGACGCCACCAAACGACTCCGAGGACACAGTACCATTCACGGACTCTGACTTAGAGGACATGATGACAAACAGTAATTCGCCTTCGGCGCCACCAGACACTGACAGTACAGACTTAATCATAATAACTGACAGTGACAACGACAAAGAGAACAACGACGAAAAAAAAAAAAAAAAAAAAAAAAAAACATCAACGAGTTCACACTAATACAAGACAGGGAACTGCACACACGCATACACATAACGCACAAACACACAAAATCCTTGCAGACATTGGTAATGTACTGCGAGGAATTGCTGACAGACTCTGACTGATAAAAAAGAAATGCATCTATGGTCTAGGTCTAAGGTGTCATGGCCGCCAAAAAACTTTTTCCTATCTAATGTCTGTTCTTTCTATTATTATTATTATTATTATTACTACTATTACTATTATTGTAATTATTATTATTATTGGAATTATGATTGTAATTGCAATATTATTGTATAATAAATATATATATATAATACCATACATGTGTTTGTATTTTAATATTTTTCCTTCTGCATGACGCATGACATGAGATGCATGAAATTATTTTTCAGAACCACCAGACATTAGATGAATGAAAGTTTTTCTACGCGCGCGCGCGTTATATTTCTATAAACTCTATAAGGTAAGGTATTAGAGCATGGCACTAAGTGGCAACTTAGATAAGTCCAATTCTCCAGTATTCTATTTTATTCAAAACCTGTCAGAGAAAATAAAAAAATCTCTATGTAGGGTGGCCCCCTCCACCATTAAACGTTTAATGGTGGAGGGGGGCACCCTACATAGAGATTTTTTTATTTTCTCTGACATAGTTCTTATTAAATATAAATTTTTTTATTGCTCTATTGTGTAAATTTAACTTCAATATTTTCTTTCAACGTGCAAATTGAAAAAAAAAATTTTTATTCCTCTATTGTGGAAATTTAAATTGAATATTTTCTTTCATAGTGCAAATTAAAAAAAAAATTGTTTATTACTCTATTGGGGAAATGTAAATTCAATATTTTCTTTCGTAGTGCAAATTAAAAAAAAAATTGTATTCCTCTATTGTTAAAATTTAAATTCAATATTTTCTTTCACAGTGCAAATCAAAACAAATTTTTTTATTCCTCTATTGTGGAAATGTAACTTCAATATTTTCTTTCATAGTGCAAATAAAAAAAAAAAATTATTCCTCTACTGTGGAAATTTAACTTCAATATTTTCTTTCATAGTGCAAATTAAAAACATTTTTTTTATTCCTCTATCATGGAAATTTAACTTCAATATTTTCTTTCATAGTGCAACTACAAAAAAAATTTATTCCCCTATTGTGTAAATTTAACTTCAATATTTTCTTTCATAGTGCAAATACAAAAAAATTTATTCCTATATTGTGGAAATTTAACTTCAATATTTTCTTTCATAGTGCAAATAAAAAAAAAATTTTTATTCCTCTATTGTGGAAATTAAACTTAAATATTTTTTTTGCAAATTAAAAAAAAAATTTTTATCCTCTATTGTGGAAATATAACTTCAATATGAATTTTCTGTTGTGTAAATGCACTTTTATTTATTGTGCAATTAACTTTCATTATTAATGTTCTATTGGGCAAATAAGCCTTTAATCATTGTGCCATTTACCTTTATTATGAATTTTCAATTTTTAAAATGTACCTTTATTTATTGTGCAATTAACTTTCATTATTAATATTCTATTGGCCAAAAAAGCCTTTATTCATTGTGTCATTTACCTTTATTATGAATTTTCTTTTGTGTACATGTACCTTTATTTATTGTGCAATGAACTTTCATTATTAATATTCTATTGGGAAAATAAGTCTTTATTCATTGTGCCATTTACCTTTATTATGAATTTTCAATTTTGAAAATGTACCTTTATTTATTGTGCAATTAACTTTCATTATTAATGTTCTATTGGGCAAATAAGCCTTTATTCATTGTGCTATTTACCTTTATTATGAATTTTCTTTTGTGTAAATGTACCTTTATTTATTGTGCAATTAACTTTCATTATTAATGTTCTATTGGGCAAATAAGCCTTTATTCATTGTGCCATTTACCTTTATTATGAATTTTCAATTTTGAAAATGTACCTTTATTTATTGTGCAATTAACTTTCATTATTAATGTTCTATTGGGCAAATAAGCCTTTATTCATTGTGCCATGACCTTTATTATGAATTTTCAATTTTGAAAATGTACCTTTATTTATTGTGCAATTAACTTTCATTATTAATGTTCTATTGGGCAAATAAGCCTTTAGTTATTGTGCCATTTACCTTTATTATGAATTTTCAATTTTGAAAATGTACCTTTATTTATTGTGCAATTAACTTTCATTATTAATGTTCTATTGGGCAAATAAGACTTTATTCATTGTGCCATTTACCTTTATTATGAATTATCTTTTGTGTAAATGTACCTTTATTTATTGTGCAATAAACTTTCATTATTAATGTTCTATTGGGCAAATAAGCCTTTATTCATTGTGCCATTTACCTTTATTATGAATTTTCAATTTTGAAAATGTACCATTATTTATTGTGCAATTAACTTTCATTATTAATATTCTATTGGGCAAATAAGCCTTTATTCATTGTGCCATTTACCTATATTATGAATTTTCTTTTGTGTAAATTAAACTTTATTTATTTTGCAATTAACTTTCATTATTATTGTTCTATTGGGCAAATAAGCCTTAATGCATTGTGCCATTTACCTTTATTATGAATTTTCTTTTGTGTAAATGTACCTTTATTTATTTTGCAATTAACTTTCATTATTAATGTTCTATTGGGAAAATAAGCCTTTATTCATTGTGCCATTTACCTTTTTTATGAATTTTCTTTTGTGTAAATGTACCTTTATTTATTGTGCAATTAACTTTCATTATTAATGTTCTATTGGGCAAATAAGCCTTTATTCATTGTGCCATTTACCTTTATTATGAATTTTCTTTCGTGTAAATGTACCTTTATTTATTGTGCAATTAACTTTCATTATTAATGTTCTATTGGGCAAATAAGCCTTTATTCATTGTGCCATTTACCTTTATTATGAATTTTCTTTTGTGTAACTGTACCTTTATTTATTGTGCAATTAACTTTCATTATTAATATTCTATTGGGCAAATAAGCCTTTATTCATTGTGCCATTTACCTTTATTATGAATTTTCTTTTGTGTACATGTACCTTTATTTATTGTGCAATGAACTTTCATTATTAATATTCTATTGGGCAAATAAGCCTTTATTCATTGTGCCATTTACCTTTATTATGAATTTTCAATTTTGAAAATGTACCTTTATTTATTGTGCAATTAACTTTCATTATTAATGTTCTATTGGGCAAATAAGCCTTTATTCATTGTGCTATTTACCTTTATTATGAATTTTCTTTTGTGTAAATGTACCTTTATTTATTGTGCTATTAACTTTCATTATTAATGTTCTATTGGGCAAATAAGCCTTTATTCATTGTGCTATTTACCTTTATTATGAATTCTCAATTTTGAAAATGTACCTTCATTTATTGTGCAATTAACTTTCATTATTAATGTTCTTTTGGGCAAATAAGCCTTTATTCATTGTGCCATTTACCTTTATTATGAATTTTCTTTTGTATAAATGTACCTTTATTTATTGTGCAATTAACTTTCATTATTAATGTTCTATTGGGCAAATAAGCCTTTATTCATTGTGCTATTTACCTTTATTATGAATTCTCAATTTTGAAAATGTACCTTTATTTATTGTGCAATTAGTTTTCATTATTAATGTTCTATTGGGCAAATCAGACTTTATTCATTGTGCCATGACCTTTATTATGAATTTTCAATTTTGAAAATGTACCTTTATTTATTGTGCAATTAACTTTCATTATTAATGTTCTATTGGGCAAATAAGCCTTTAGTTATTGTGCCATTTACCTTTATTATGAATTTTCAATTTTGAAAATGTACCTTTATTTATTGTGCAATTAACTTTCATTATTAATGTTCTATTGGGCAAATAAGACTTTATTCATTGTGCCATTTACCTTTATTATGAATTTTCTTTTGTGTAAATGTACCTTTATTTATTGTGCAATTAACTTTCATTATTAATGTTCTATTGGGCAAATAAGCCTTTATTCATTGTGCCATTTACCTTTATTATGAATTTTCAATTTTGAAAATGTACCATTATTTATTGTGCAATTAACTTTCATTATTAATATTCTATTGGGCAAATAAGCCTTTATTCATTGTGCCATTTACCTATATTATGAATTTTCTTTTGTGTAAATTAAACTTTATTTATTTTGCAATTAACTTTCATTATTATTGTTCTATTGGGCAAATAAGCCTTAATGCATTGTGCCATTTACCTTTATTAGGAATTTTCTTTTGTGTAAATGTACCTTTATTTATTGTGCAATTATTTTCATTATTAATGTTCTATTGGGCAAATAAGCCTTTATTCATTGTGCCATTTACCTTTTTTATGAATTTTCTTTTGTGTAAATGTACCTTTATTTATTGTGCAATTAACTTTCATTATTAATGTTCTATTGGGCAAATAAGCCTTTATTCATTGTGCCATTTACCTTTATTATGAATTTTCTTTCGTGTAAATGTACCTTTATTTATTGTGCAATTAACTTTCATTATTAATGTTCTATTGGGCAAATAAGCCTTTATTCATTGTGCCATTTACCTTTATTATGAATTTTTTTTTTGTGTTCATGTACCTTTATTTATTGTGCAAGTAACTTTCATTATTAATGTTCTATTGGGCAAATAAGCCTTTATGCATGGTGCCAATTTACCTTTATTATGAATTATCTTTTTGTAAATGTTCTTTTATTTATTGTGCAATTAACTTTCATGATTAATGTTCTATTGGGCAAATAAGCCTTTATTCATTGTGCCATTTACCTTTATTATGAATTTTCTTTTGTGTAAATGTACCTTTATTTATTGTGCAATGAACTTTCATTATTAATATTCTATTGGGCAAATAAGCCTTTATTCATTGTGCCATTTACATTTATTAGTAATTTTCAATTTTGAAAATGTACCTTTATTTATTGTGCAATTAACGTTCATTATTAATGTTCTATTGGGCAAAAAAGTCTTTATTCATTGTGCCATTTACCTTTATTATGAATTTTCAATTTTGAAAATGTACCTTTATTTATTGTGCAAGTAACGTTCATTATTAATGTTCTATGGGGCAAATAAGCCTTTATTCATTGTGCTATTTACCTTTATTATGAATTTTCTTTTGTGTAAATGTACCTTTATTTATTGTGCAATTAACTTTCATTATTAATATTCCATTGGGCCAATAAGCCTTTATTCATTGTGCCATTTACCTTTATTATGAATTTTACATTTTTGAAAATGTACCATTATTTATTGTGCAAGTAACTTTCATTATTAATGTTCTATTGGGCAAATAAGCCTTTATTCATTGTGCCATTTACCTTTATTATGAATTTTCTTTTGTGTAAATGTACCTTTATTTATTGTGCAATTAACTTTCATTATTAATATTCTATTGGGCAAATAAGCCTTTATTCATTGTGCCATTTACCTTTATAAGTAATTTTCAATTTTGAAAATGTACCTTTATTTATTGTGCAATTAACTTTCATTATTAATGTTCTATTGGGCAAATAAGCCTTTATTCATTGTGCCATTTACCTTTATTATGAATTTTAAATTTTGAAAATGAACCTTTATTTATTGTGCAATTAACTTTCATTATTAATGTTCTATTGGGCAAATAAGCCTTTATGCATTGTGCCAATTTACCTTATTATGAATTTTTTTTGTGTAAATGTATTTTGATTTATTGTGCAATTAACTTTCATTATTAATGTTCTATTGGGCCAATAAGCCTTTATTCATTGTGCCATTTACCTTTATTATGAATTTTCAATTTTTAAAATGTACCTTTATTTATTGTGCAATTAACTTTCATTATTAATGTTCTATTGGGCAAATAAGTCTTTATTCATTGTACCATTTATCTTTATATGAATTTTCAATTTTGAAAATGTACCTTTATTTATTGTGCAATTAACTTTCATTATTAATGTTCTATTGGGCAAATAAGCCTTTATTCATTGTGCCATTTACGTTTATTATGAATTTTCTTTTGTGTAAATGTACCTTTATTTATTGTGCAATTAACTTTCATTAATAATATTCTATTGGGCAAATAAGCCTTTATTCATTGTGCCATTTACCTTTATTAGTTATTTTCAATTTTGAAAATATACCTTTATTTATTGTGCAATTAACTTTCATTATTAATGTTCTATTGGGCAAATAAGCCTTTATTCATTGTGCCATTTACCTTTATTATGGATTGTAAATTTTGAAAATGTACCTTTATTTATTGTGCAATTAACTTTCATTATTAATGTTCTATTGGGCAAATAAGCCTTTATTCATTGTGCCATTTACCTTTGTCATGAATTTTCAATTTTGAAAATGTACCTTTATTTATTGTGCAATTAACTTTCATTATTAATGTTCTATTGGGCAAATAAGCCTTTATTCATTGTGCCATTTACCTTTATTGTGAATTTTCTTTTGTGTAAATGTACCTTTATTTATTGTGCAATTAACTTTCATTATAAATATTCTATTGGGCAAATAAGCCTTTATTCATTGTGCCATTTACCTTTATAAGTAATTTTCAATTTTGAAAATGTACCTTTATTTATTGTGCAATTAACTTTCATTATTAATGTTCTATTGGGCAAAAAAGCCTTTATTCATTGTGCCATTTACTTTTATTATGAATTTTCTTTTGTGTAAATGTACCTTTATTTATTGTGCAATTAACTTTCATTATTAATGTTCTATTGGGCAAATAAGCCTTTATGCATGGTGCCAATTTACCTTATTATGAATTTTCTTTTGTGTAAATGTACTTTTATTTATTGTGCAATTAACTTTCATTATTAATGTTCTATTGGGCAAATAAGCCTTTATTCATTGTGCCATTTACCTTTATTATGAATTTTCTTTCGCGTAAATGTACCTTTATTTATTGTGCAATTAACTTTCATTATTAATATTCTATTGGGTAAATAAGCCTTTATTCATTGTGCCATTTACCTTTTTTAGTAATTTTCAATTTTGAAAATGTACCTTTATTTATTGTGCAATTAACTTTCATTATTAATGTTCTATTGGGCAAATAAGCCTTTAGTTATTGTGCCATTTACCTTTATTATGAATTTTCAATTTTGAAAATGTACCTTCATTTATTGTGCAACTAACTTTCATTATTAATGTTCTATTGGGCAAATAAGACTTTATTCATTGTGCCATTTACCTTTATTATGAATTTTCTTTTGTGTAAATGTACCTTTATTTATTGTGCAATTAACTTTCATTATTAATGTTCTATTGGGCAAATAAGCCTTTATTCATTGTGCCATTTACCTTTATTATGAATTTTCAATTTTGAAAATGTACCATTATTTATTGTGCAATTAACTTTCATTATTAATATTCTATTGGGCAAATAAGCCTTTATTCATTGTGCCATTTACCTATATTATTAATTTTCTTTTGTGTAAATTAAACTTTATTTATTGTGCAATTAACTTTCATTATTATTGTTCTATTGGGCAAATAAGCCTTAATGCATTGTGCCATTTACCTTTATTAGTAATTTTCTTTTGTGTAAATGTACCTTTATTTATTGTGCAATTAACTTTCATTATTAATGATCTATTGGGCAAATAAGCCTTTATTCATTGTGCCGTTTACCTTTATTATAAATTTTCAATTTTTAAAATGTACCTTTATTTATTGTGCAATTAACTTTCATTATTAATATTCTATTGGGCAAATAAGCCTTTATTCATTGTGCCATTTACCTTTTTTATGAATTTTCTTTAGTGTAAATGTACCTTTATTTATTGTGCAATTAACTTTCATTATTAATGTTCTATTGGGCAAATAAGCCTTTATTCATTGTGCCATTTACCTTTATTATGAATTTTCTTTCGTGTAAATGTACCTTTATTTATTGTGCAATTAACTTTCATTATTAATGTTCTATTGGGCAAATAAGCCTTTATTCATTGTGCTATTTACCTTTATTATCAATTTTCTTTTGTGTAAATGTACCTTTATTTATTGTGCTATTAACTTTCATTATTAATATTCTATTGGGCAAATAAGCCTTTATTCATTGTGCTATTTACCTTTATTATGAATTCTCAATTTTGAAAACGTACCTTCATTTATTGTGCAATTAACTTTCATTATTAATGTTCTTTTGGGCAAATAAGCCTTTATTCATTGTGCCATTTACCTTTATTATGAATTGTCTTTTGCGTAAATGTACCATTATTTATTGTGCAATTAGTTTTCATTATTAATGTTCTATTGGGCAAATAAGCCTTTATTCATTGTGCCATTTACCTTTATTATGAATTTTCAATTTTTAAAATGTACCTTTATTTATTGTGCAATTAACTTTCATTATTAATATTCTATTGGGCAAATAAGCCTTTATTCATTGTGCCATTTACCTTTATTATGAATTTTCTTTTGTGTAAATTAAACTTTATTTATTTTGCAATTAACTTTCATTATTATTGTTCTATTGGGCAAATAAGCCTTCATGCATTGTGCCATTTACCTTTATTATGAATTTTCTTTTGTGTAAATGTACCTTTATTTATTGTACAAGTCACTTTCATTATTAATGTTCTATTGGGCAAATAAGCCTTTATTCATTGTGCCATTTACCTTTATTATGAATTTTCTTTCGTGTAAATGTACTTTTATTTATTGTGCAATTAACTTTCATTATTAATGTTCTATTGGGCAAATAAGCCTTTATTCATTGTGCCATTTACCTTTATTATGAATTTTCTTTTGTGTAAATGTACCTTTATTTATTGTGCAAGTAACTTTCATTATTGATGTTCTATTGGGCAAATAAGCCTTTATGCATGGTGCCAATTTACCTTTATTATGAATTATCTTTTTGTAAATGTTCTTTTATTCATTGTGCAATTAACTTCCATGATTAATGTTCTATTGGGCAAATAAGCCTTTATTCATTGTGCCATTTACCTTTATTATGAATTTTCTTTTGTGTAAATGTACCTTTATTTATTGTGCAATTAACTTTCATTATTAATGTTCTGTTGGGCAAATAAGCCTTTATTCATTGTGCAATTTACCTTTATTATGAATTTTCTTTTGTGTAAATGTACCTTTATTTATTGTGCAATTAACTTTCATTATTAATATTCTATTGGGCAAATAAGCCTTTATTCATTGTGCCATTTACCTTTATTAGTAATTTTCAATTTTGAAAATGTACCTTTATTTATTGTGCAATTAACTTTCATTATTAATGTTCTATTGGGCAAATAAGTCTTTATTCATTGTGCCATTTTCCTTTATTATGAATTTTCAATTTTGAAAATGTACCTTTATTTATTGTGCAAGTAACGTTCATTATTAATGTTCTATGGGGCAAATAAGCCTTTATTCATTGTGCCATTTACCTTTATTATGAATTTTCTTTTGTGTAAATGTACCTTTATTTATTGTGCAATTAACTTTCATTATAATTATTCTATTGAGTAAATCAGCCTTTATTCATTGTGCCATTTACCTTCATTAGTAATTTTCAATTTTGAAAATGTACCTTTATTTATTGTGCAATTAACTTTCATTATTAATGTTCTATTGGGCAAATAAGCCTTTATTCATTGTGCCATTTACCTTTATTATGAATTGTCAATTTTGAAAATGTACCTTTATTAATTTGCAATTAACTTTCATTATAATTGTTCTATTGGGCAAATAAGCCTTTATTCATTGTGCCATTTACCTTTATTATGAATTTTCTTTTGTGTAAATGTACCTTTATTTATTGTGCAATTAACTTTCATTATTAATATTCTATTGGGCCAATAAGCCTTTACTCATTGTGCCATTTACCTTTATTAGTAATTTTCAATTTAAAAATTTACCTGTATTTATTGTGCAATTAACTTTCATTATTAATGTTCTATTGGGCAAAAAAGTCTTTATTCATTGTGCCATTTACCTTTATTATGAATTTTCAATTTTGAAAATGTACCTTTATTTATTGTACAATTAACTTTCATTATTAATGTTCTATTGGGCAAATAAGCCTTTATTCATTGTGCCATTTACGTTTATTATGAATTTTCTTTTGTGTAAATGTACCTTTATTTATTGTGCAATTAACTTTCATTATTAATATTCTATTGGGCCAATAAGCCTTTATTCATTGTGCCATTTACCTTTATTAGTTATTTTCAATTTTGAAAATATACCTTTATTTATTGTGCAATTAACTTTCATTATTAATGTTCTATTGGGCAAATAAGCCTTTATTCATTGTGCCATTTACCTTTATTATGGATTGTAAATTTTGAAAATGTACCTTTATTTATTGTGCAATTAACTTTCATTATTAATGTTCTATTGGGCAAATAAGCCTTTATTCATTGTGCCATTTACCTTTGTTATGAATTTTCAATTTTGAAAATGTACCTTTATTTTTTGTGCAATTAACTTTCATTATTAACGTTCTATTGGGCAAATAAGCCTTTATTCATTGTGCCATTTACCTTTGTTATGAATTTTCAATTTTGAAAATGTACCTTTATTTATTGTGCAATTAACTTTCATTATTAATGTTCTATTGGGCAAATAAGCCTTTATTCATTGTGCCATTTACCTTTATTGTGAATTTTCTTTTGTGTAAATGTACCTTTATTTATTGTGCAATTAACTTTCATTATAAATATTCTATTGGGCAAATAAGCCTTTATTCATTGTGCCATTTACCTTTATAAGTAATTTTCAATTTTGAAAATGTACCTTTATTTATTGTGCTATTAACTTTCATTATTAATGTTCTATTGGGCAAATAAGCCTTTATTCATTGTGCTATTTACCTTTATTATGAATTCTCAATTTTGAAAATGTACCTTCATTTATTGTGCAATTAACTTTCATTATTAATGTTCTTTTGGGCAAATAAGCCTTTATTCATTGTGCCATTTACCTTTATTATGAATTTTCTTTTGTGTAAATGTACCTTTATTTATTGTGCAATTAACTTTCATTATTAATGTTCTATTGGGCAAATAAGCCTTTATTCATTGTGCTATTTACCTTTATTATGAATTCTCAATTTTGAAAATGTACCTTTATTTATTGTGCAATTAGTTTTCATTATTAATGTTCTATTGGGCAAATCAGACTTTATTCATTGTGCCATGACCTTTATTATGAATTTTCAATTTTGAAAATGTACCTTTATTTATTGTGCAATTAACTTTCATTATTAATGTTCTATTGGGCAAATAAGCCTTTAGTTATTGTGCCATTTACCTTTATTATGAATTTTCAATTTTGAAAATGTACCTTTATTTATTGTGCAATTAACTTTCATTATTAATGTTCTATTGGGCAAATAAGACTTTATTCATTGTGCCATTTACCTTTATTATGAATTATCTTTTGTGTAAATGTACCTTTATTTATTGTGCAATAAACTTTCATTATTAATGTTCTATTGGGCAAATAAGCCTTTATTCATTGTGCCATTTACCTTTATTATGAATTTTCAATTTTGAAAATGTACCATTATTTATTGTGCAATTAACTTTCATTATTAATATTCTATTGGGCAAATAAGCCTTTATTCATTGTGCCATTTACCTATATTATGAATTTTCTTTTGTGTAAATAAAACTTTATTTATTTTGCAATTAACTTTCATTATTATTGTTCTATTGGGCAAATAAGCCTTAATGCATTGTGCCATTTACCTTTATTATGAATTTTCTTTTGTGTAAATGTACCTTTATTTATTTTGCAATTAACTTTCATTATTAATGTTCTATTGGGAAAATAAGCCTTTATTCATTGTGCCATTTACCTTTTTTATGAATTTTCTTTTGTGTAAATGTACCTTTATTTATTGTGCAATTAACTTTCATTATTAATGTTCTATTGGGCAAATAAGCCTTTATTCATTGTGCCATTTACCTTTATTATGAATTTTCTTTCGTGTAAATGTACCTTTATTTATTGTGCAATTAACTTTCATTATTAATGTTCTATTGGGCAAATAAGCCTTTATTCATTGTGCCATTTACCTTTATTATGAATTTTCTTTTGTGTAACTGTACCTTTATTTATTGTGCAATTAACTTTCATTATTAATATTCTATTGGGCAAATAAGCCTTTATTCATTGTGCCATTTACCTTTATTATGAATTTTCTTTTGTGTACATGTACCTTTATTTATTGTGCAATGAACTTTCATTATTAATATTCTATTGGGCAAATAAGCCTTTATTCATTGTGCCATTTACCTTTATTATGAATTTTCAATTTTGAAAATGTACCTTTATTTATTGTGCAATTAACTTTCATTATTAATGTTCTATTGGGCAAATAAGCCTTTATTCATTGTGCTATTTACCTTTATTATGAATTTTCTTTTGTGTAAATGTACCTTTATTTATTGTGCTATTAACTTTCATTATTAATGTTCTATTGGGCAAATAAGCCTTTATTCATTGTGCTATTTACCTTTATTATGAATTCTCAATTTTGAAAATGTACCTTCATTTATTGTGCAATTAACTTTCATTATTAATGTTCTTTTGGGCAAATAAGCCTTTATTCATTGTGCCATTTACCTTTATTATGAATTTTCTTTTGTATAAATGTACCTTTATTTATTGTGCAATTAACTTTCATTATTAATGTTCTATTGGGCAAATAAGCCTTTATTCATTGTGCTATTTACCTTTATTATGAATTCTCAATTTTGAAAATGTACCTTTATTTATTGTGCAATTAGTTTTCATTATTAATGTTCTATTGGGCAAATCAGACTTTATTCATTGTGCCATGACCTTTATTATGAATTTTCAATTTTGAAAATGTACCTTTATTTATTGTGCAATTAACTTTCATTATTAATGTTCTATTGGGCAAATAAGCCTTTAGTTATTGTGCCATTTACCTTTATTATGAATTTTCAATTTTGAAAATGTACCTTTATTTATTGTGCAATTAACTTTCATTATTAATGTTCTATTGGGCAAATAAGACTTTATTCATTGTGCCATTTACCTTTATTATGAATTTTCTTTTGTGTAAATGTACCTTTATTTATTGTGCAATTAACTTTCATTATTAATGTTCTATTGGGCAAATAAGCCTTTATTCATTGTGCCATTTACCTTTATTATGAATTTTCAATTTTGAAAATGTACCATTATTTATTGTGCAATTAACTTTCATTATTAATATTCTATTGGGCAAATAAGCCTTTATTCATTGTGCCATTTACCTATATTATGAATTTTCTTTTGTGTAAATTAAACTTTATTTATTTTGCAATTAACTTTCATTATTATTGTTCTATTGGGCAAATAAGCCTTAATGCATTGTGCCATTTACCTTTATTAGGAATTTTCTTTTGTGTAAATGTACCTTTATTTATTGTGCAATTATTTTCATTATTAATGTTCTATTGGGCAAATAAGCCTTTATTCATTGTGCCATTTACCTTTTTTATGAATTTTCTTTTGTGTAAATGTACCTTTATTTATTGTGCAATTAACTTTCATTATTAATGTTCTATTGGGCAAATAAGCCTTTATTCATTGTGCCATTTACCTTTATTATGAATTTTCTTTCGTGTAAATGTACCTTTATTTATTGTGCAATTAACTTTCATTATTAATGTTCTATTGGGCAAATAAGCCTTTATTCATTGTGCCATTTACCTTTATTATGAATTTTTTTTTTGTGTTCATGTACCTTTATTTATTGTGCAAGTAACTTTCATTATTAATGTTCTATTGGGCAAATAAGCCTTTATGCATGGTGCCAATTTACCTTTATTATGAATTATCTTTTTGTAAATGTTCTTTTATTTATTGTGCAATTAACTTTCATGATTAATGTTCTATTGGGCAAATAAGCCTTTATTCATTGTGCCATTTACCTTTATTATGAATTTTCTTTTGTGTAAATGTACCTTTATTTATTGTGCCATGAACTTTCATTATTAATATTCTATTGGGCAAATAAGCCTTTATTCATTGTGCCATTTACCTTTATTAGTAATTTTCAATTTTGAAAATGTACCTTTATTTATTGTGCAATTAACGTTCATTATTAATGTTCTATTGGGCAAAAAAGTCTTTATTCATTGTGCCATTTACCTTTATTATGAATTTTCAATTTTTAAAATGTACCTTTATTTATTGTGCAAGTAACGTTCATTATTAATGTTCTATGGGGCAAATAAGCCTTTATTCATTGTGCTATTTACCTTTATTATGAATTTTCTTTTGTGTAAATGTACCTTTATTTATTGTGCAATTAACTTTCATTATTAATATTCCATTGGGCCAATAAGCCTTTATTCATTGTGCCATTTACCTTTATAAGTAATTTTCAATTTTGAAAATGTACCTTTATTTATTGTGCAATTAACTTTCATTATTAATGTTCTATTGGGCAAATAAGCCTTTATTCATTGTGCCATTTACCTTTATTATGAATTTTAAATTTTGAAAATGAACCTTTATTTATTGTGCAATTAACTTTCATTATTAATGTTCTATTGGGCAAATAAGCCTTTATGCATTGTGCCAATTTACCTTATTATGAATTTTCTTTTGTGTAAATGTACTTTGATTTATTGTGCAATTAACTTTCATTATTAATGTTCTATTGGGCAAATAAGCCTTTATTCATTGTGCCATTTACCTTTATTATGAATTTTCAATTTTTAAAATGTACCTTTATTTATTGTGCAATTAACTTTCATTATTAATGTTCTATTGGGCAAATAAGTCTTTATTCATTGTACCATTTACCTTTATATGAATTTTCAATTTTGAAAATGTACCTTTATTTATTGTGCAATTAACTTTCATTATTAATGTTCTATTGGGCAAATAAGCCTTTATTCATTGTGCCATTTACGTTTATTATGAATTTTCTTTTGTGTAAATGTACCTTTATTTATTGTGCAATTAACTTTCATTAATAATATTCTATTGGGCAAATAAGCCTTTATTCATTGTGCCATTTACCTTTATTAGTTATTTTCAATTTTGAAAATATACCTTTATTTATTGTGCAATTAACTTTCATTATTAATGTTCTATTGGGCAAATAAGCCTTTATTCATTGTGCCATTTACCTTTATTATGGATTGTCAATTTTGAAAATGTACCTTTATTTATTGTGCAATTAACTTTCATTATTAATGTTCTATTGGGCAAATAAGCCTTTATTCATTGTGCCATTTACCTTTGTCATGAATTTTCAATTTTGAAAATGTACCTTTATTTATTGTGCAATTAACTTTCATTATTAATGTTCTATTGGGCAAATAAGCCTTTATTCATTGTGCCATTTACCTTTATTGTGAATTTTCTTTTGTGTAAATGTACCTTTATTTATTGTGCAATTAACTTTCATTATAAATATTCTATTGGGCAAATAAGCCTTTATTCATTGTGCCATTTACCTTTATAAGTAATTTTCAATTTTGAAAATGTACCTTTATTTATTGTGCAATTAACTTTCATTATTAATGTTCTATTGGGCAAAAAAGCCTTTATTCATTGTGCCATTTACTTTTATTATGAATTTTCTTTTGTGTAAATGTACCTTTATTTATTGTGCAATTAACTTTCATTATTAATGTTCTATTGGGCAAATAAGCCTTTATGCATGGTGCCAATTTACCTTATTATGAATTTTCTTTTGTGTAAATGTACTTTTATTTATTGTGCAATTAACTTTCATTATTAATGTTCTATTGGGCAAATAAGCCTTTATTCATTGTGCCATTTACCTTTATTATGAATTTTCTTTCGCGTAAATGTACCTTTATTTATTGTGCAATTAACTTTCATTATTAATATTCTATTGGGTAAATAAGCCTTTATTCATTGTGCCATTTACCTTTTTTAGTAATTTTCAATTTTGAAAATGTACCTTCATTTATTGTGCAACTAACTTTCATTATTAATGTTCTATTGGGCAAATAAGCCTTTATTCATTGTGCCATTTACCTTTATTATGAATTTTCTTTTGTGTAAATGTACCTTTATTTATTGTGCAATTAACTTTCATTATTAATGTTCTATTGGGCAAATAAGCTTTTATTCATTGTGCCATTTACCTTTATTATGAATTTTCAATTTTGAAAATGTACCATTATTTATTGTGCAATTAACTTTCATTATTAATATTCTATTGGGCAAATAAGCCTTTATTCATTGTGCCATTTACCTATATTATTAATTTTCTTTTGTGTAAATTAAACTTTATTTATTGTGCAATTAACTTTCATTATTATTGTTCTATTGGGCAAATAAGCCTTAATGCATTGTGCCATTTACCTTTATTAGTAATTTTCTTTTGTGTAAATGTACCTTTATTTATTGTGCAATTAACTTTCATTATTAATGATCTATTGGGCAAATAAGCCTTTATTCATTGTGCCGTTTACCTTTATTATAAATTTTCAATTTTTAAAATGTACCTTTATTTATTGTGCAATTAACTTTCATTATTAATATTCTATTGGGCAAATAAGCCTTTATTCATTGTGCCATTTACCTTTTTTATGAATTTTCTTTAGTGTAAATGTACCTTTATTTATTGTGCAATTAACTTTCATTATTAATGTTCTATTGGGCAAATAAGCCTTTATTCATTGTGCCATTTACCTTTATTATGAATTTTCTTTCGTGTAAATGTACCTTTATTTATTGTGCAATTAACTTTCATTATTAATGTTCTATTGGGCAAATAAGCCTTTATTCATTGTGCTATTTACCTTTATTATCAATTTTCTTTTGTGTAAATGTACCTTTATTTATTGTGCTATTAACTTTCATTATTAATATTCTATTGGGCAAATAAGCCTTTATTCATTGTGCTATTTACCTTTATTATGAATTCTCAATTTTGAAAACGTACCTTCATTTATTGTGCAATTAACTTTCATTATTAATGTTCTTTTGGGCAAATAAGCCTTTATTCATTGTGCCATTTACCTTTATTATAGAATTGTCTTTTGCGTAAATGTACCATTATTTATTGTGCAATTAGTTTTCATTATTAATGTTCTATTGGGCAAATAAGCCTTTATTCATTGTGCCATTTACCTTTATTATGAATTTTCAATTTTTAAAATGTACCTTTATTTATTGTGCAATTAACTTTCATTATTAATGTTCTATTGGGCAAATAAGACTTTATTCATTGTGCCATTTATCTTTATTATGAATTTTCAATTTTGAAAATGTACCATTATTTATTGTGCAATTAACTTTCATTATTAATATTCTATTGGGCAAATAAGCCTTTATTCATTGTGCCATTTACCTTTATTATGAATTTTCTTTTGTGTAAATTAAACTTTATTTATTTTGCAATTAACTTTCATTATTATTGTTCTATTGGGCAAATAAGCCTTCATGCATTGTGCCATTTACCTTTATTATGAATTTTCTTTTGTGTAAATGTACCTTTATTTATTGTACAAGTCACTTTCATTATTAATGTTCTATTGGGCAAATAAGCCTTTATTCATTGTGCCATTTACCTTTATTATGAATTTTCTTTCGTGTAAATGTACTTTTATTTATTGTGCAATTAACTTTCATTATTAATGTTCTATTGGGCAAATAAGCCTTTATTCATTGTGCCATTTACCTTTATTATGAATTTTCTTTTGTGTAAATGTACCTTTATTTATTGTGCAAGTAACTTTCATTATTGATGTTCTATTGGGCAAATAAGCCTTTATGCATGGTGCCAATTTACCTTTATTATGAATTATCTTTTTGTAAATGTTCTTTTATTTATTGTGCAATTAACTTCCATGATTAATGTTCTATTGGGCAAATAAGCCTTTATTCATTGTGCCATTTACCTTTATTATGAATTTTCTTTTGTGTAAATGTACCTTTATTTATTGTGCAATTAACTTTCATTATTAATGTTCTATTGGGCAAATAAGCCTTTATTCATTGTGCAATTTACCTTTATTATGAATTTTCTTTTGTGTAAATGTACCTTTATTTATTGTGCAATTAACTTTCATTATTAATATTCTATTGGGCAAATAAGCCTTTATTCATTGTGCCATTTACCTTTATTAGTAATTTTCAATTTTGAAAATGTACCTTTATTTATTGTGCAATTAACTTTCATTATTAATGTTCTATTGGGCAAAAAAGTCTTTATTCATTGTGCCATTTTCCTTTATTATGAATTTTCAATTTTGAAAATGTACCTTTATTTATTGTGCAAGTAACGTTCATTATTAATGTTCTATGGGGCAAATAAGCCTTTATTCATTGTGCCATTTACCTTTATTATGAATTTTCTTTTGTGTAAATGTACCTTTATTTATTGTGCAATTAACTTTCATTATAATTATTCTATTGAGTAAATCAGCCTTTATTCATTGTGCCATTTACCTTCATTAGTAATTTTCAATTTTGAAAATGTACCTTTATTTATTGTGCAATTAACTTTCATTATTAATGTTCTATTGGGCAAATAAGCCTTTATTCATTGTGCCATTTACCTTTATTATGAATTGTCAATTTTGAAAATGTACCTTTATTAATTTGCAATTAAATTTCATTATAATTGTTCTATTGGGCAAATAAGCCTTTATTCATTGTGCCATTTACCTTTATTATGAATTTTCTTTTGTGTAAATGTACCTTTATTTATTGTGCAATTAACTTTCATTATTAATATTCTATTGGGCCAATAAGCCTTTATTCATTGTGCCATTTACCTTTATTAGTAATTTTCAATTTCGAAAATGTACCTGTATTTATTGTGCAATTAACTTTCATTATTAATGTTCTATTGGGCAAAAAAGTCTTTATTCATTGTGCCATTTACCTTTATTATGAATTTTCAATTTTGAAAATGTACCTTTATTTATTGTACAATTAACTTTCATTATTAATGTTCTATTGGGCAAATAAGCCTTTATTCATTGTGCCATTTACGTTTATTATGAATTTTCTTTTGTGTAAATGTACCTTTATTTATTGTGCAATTAACTTTCATTATTAATGTTCTATTGGGCAAATAAGCCTTTATTCATTGTGCCATTTACCTTTATTATGGATTGTAAATTTTGAAAATGTACCTTTATTTATTGTGCAATTAACTTTCATTATTAATGTTCTATTGGGCAAATAAGCCTTTATTCATTGTGCCATTTACCTTTGTTATGAATTTTCAATTTTGAAAATGTACCTTTATTTTTTGTGCAATTAACTTTCATTATTAACGTTCTATTGGGCAAATAAGCCTTTATTCATTGTGCCATTTACCTTTATTATGAATTTTCAATTTTGAAAATGTACCTTTATTTATTGTGCAATTAACTTTCATTATTAATGTTCTATTGGGCAAATAAGCCTTTATTCATTGTGCCATTTACCTTTATTGTGAATTTTCTTTTGTGTAAATGTACCTTTATTTATTGTGCAATTAACTTTCATTATAAATATTCTATTGGGCAAATAAGCCTTTATTCATTGTGCCATTTACCTTTATAAGTAATTTTCAATTTTGAAAATGTACCTTTATTTATTGTGCAATTAACTTTCATTATTAATGTTCTATTGGGCAAAAAAGCCTTTATTCATTGTGCCATTTACTTTTATTATGAATTTTCTTTTGTGTAAATGTACCTTTATTTATTGTGCAATTAACTTTCATTATTAATGTTCTATTGGGCAAATAAGCCTTTATGCATGGTGCCAATTTACCTTATTATGAATTTTCTTTTGTGTAAATGTACTTTTATTTATTGTGCAATTAACTTTCATTATTAATGTTCTATTGGGCAAATAAGCCTTTATTCATTGTGCCATTTACCTTTATTATGAATTTTCTTTCGCGTAAATGTACCTTTTTTTATTGTGCAATTAACTTTCATTATTAATATTCTATTGGGTAAATAAGCCTTTATTCATTGTGCCATTTACCTTTATTATGAATTTTCAATTTTGAAAATGTACCTTTATTTATTGTGCAATTAACTTTCATTATTAATGTTCTATTGGGCAAATAAGCCTTTATTCATTGTGCCATTTACCTTTATTATGAATTTTCTTTTGTGTAAATGTACCTTTATTTATTGTGCAATTAACTTTCATTATTAATGTTCAATTGGGCAAATAAGCCTTTATTCATTGTGCCATTTACCTTTATTATGAATTTTCTTTTGTGTAAATGTACCTTTATTTATTGTGCAATTAACTTTCATTATTAATGATCTATTGGGCAAATAAGCCTTTATTCATTGTGCCGTTTACCTTTATTATAAATTTTCAATTTTTAAAATGTACCTTTATTTATTGTGCAAGTAACTTTCATTATTAATATTCTATTGGGCAAATAAGCCTTTATTCATTGTGCTATTTACCTTTATTATGAATTCTCAATTTTGAAAATGTACCTTTATTTATTGTGCAATTAACTTTCATTTTTAATGTTCTTTTGGGCAAATAAGCCTTTATTCATTGTGCCATTTACCTTTATTATGAATTGTCTTTTGTGTAAATGTACCATTATTTATTGTGCAATTAGTTTTCATTATTAATGTTCTATTGGGCAAATAAGCCTTTATTCATTGTGCCATTTACCTTTATTATGAATTTTCAATTTTAAAAATGTACCTTTATTTATTGTGCAATTAACTTTCATTATTAATGTTCTATTGGGCAAATAAGCCTTTATTCATTGTGCCATTTATCTTTATTATGAATTTTCAATTTTGAAAATGTACCATTGTTTATTGTGAAATTAACTTTCATTATTAATATTCTATTGGGCAAATAAGCCTTTATTCATTGTGCCATTTAC
Organism: Euprymna scolopes; assembly: GCF_053919585.1. Taxonomy (NCBI): domain Eukaryota; kingdom Metazoa; phylum Mollusca; class Cephalopoda; order Sepiida; family Sepiolidae; genus Euprymna; species Euprymna scolopes. Next base: position 57,503,250 of record NC_136506.1, on the reverse strand, counting down.
CTTTATTGTGAATTTTCTTTTGTGTAAATGTACCTTTATTTATTGTGCAATTAACTTTCATTATTAATGTTCTATTGGGAAAATAAGCCTTTATTCATTGTGCCATTTACCTTTATTATGAATTTTCTTTCGTGTAAATGTACCTTTATTTATTGTGCAATTAACTTTCATTATTAATGTTCTATTGGGCAAATAAGCCTTTATTCATTGTGCCATTTACCTTTATTATGAATTTTCTTTTGTGTAAATGTACCTTTATTTATTGTGCAATTAACTTTCATTATTAATATTCTATTGGGCAAATAAGCCTTTATTCATTGTGCCATTTACCTTTGTTAGTAATTTTCAATTTTGAAAATGTACCTTTATTTATTGTGCAATAAACTCTCATTATTAATGTTCTATTGGGCAAATAAGCCTTGATTTATTGTGCTATTTACCTTTATTATGAATTTTCTTTTGTGTAAATGTACCTTTATTTATTGTGCAATTAACTTTCATTATTAATGTTCTATTGGGCAAATAAGCCTTTATTCATTGTGCCATTTACCTTTATTATGAATTTTCAATTTTGAAAATGTACCTTTATTTATTGTGCCATTAACTTTCATTATTAATGTTCTATTGGGCAAACAAGCCTTTATTCATTGTGCTATTTACCTTTATTATCAATTTTCTTTTGTGTAAATGTACCTTTATTTATTGTGCTATTAACTTTCATTATTAATATTCTATTGGGCAAATAAGCCTTTATTCATTGTGCTATTTACCTTTATTATGAATTCTCAATTTTGAAAATGTACCTTCATTTATTGTGCAATTAACTTTCATTATTAATGTTCTTTTGGGCAAATAAGCCTTTATTCATTGTGCCATTTACCTTTATTATGAATTTTCTTTTGTGTAAATGTACCTTTATTTATTGTGCAATTAACTTTCATTATAATTATTCTATTGAGTAAATCAGCCTTTATTCATTGTGCCATTTACCTTCATTAGTAATTTTCAATTTTTAAAATGTACCTTTATTTATTGTGCAATTAACTTTCATTATTAATGTTCTATTGGGCAAATAAGCCTTTATTCATTGTGCCATTTATCTTTATTATGAATTTTCAATTTTGAAAATGTACCATTATTTATTGTGCAATTAACTTTCATTATTAATATTCTATTGGGCAAATAAGCCTTTATTCATTGTGCCATTTACCTTTATTATGAATTTTCTTTTGTGTAAATGTACCTTTATTTATTGTGCAATTAACTTTCATTATTAATGTTCTATTGGGCAAATAAGCCTTTATTCATTGTGCCATTTACCTTTATTATGAATTTTCAATTTTGAAAATGTACCATTATTTATTGTGCAATCAACTTTCATTATTAATATTCTATTGGGCAAATAAGCCTTTATTCATTGTGCCATTTACCTTTTTTATGAATTTTCTTTTGTGTAAATGTACCTTTATTTATTGTGCAATTAACTTTCATTATTAATGTTCTATTGGGAAAAATAAGCCTTTATTCATTGTGCCATTTACCTTTATTATGAATTTTCTTTCGTGTAAATGTACCTTTATTTATTGTGCTATTAACTTTCATTATTAATGTTCTATTGGGCAAATAAGCCTTTATTCATTGTGCCATTTACCTTTATTGTGAATTTTCTTTTGTGTAAATGTACCTTTATTTATTGTGCAATTAACTTTCATTATTAATATTCTATTGGGCAAATAAGCCTTTATTCATTGTGCCATTAACTTTTATAAGTAATTTTCAATTTTGAAAATGTACCTTTATTTATTGTGCAATTAACTCTCATTATTAATGTTCTATTGGGCAAATAAGCCTTGATTTATTGTGCTATTTACCTTTATTATGAATTTTCTTTTGTGTAAATGTACCTTTATTTATTGTGCAATTAACTTTCATTATTAATGTTCTATTGGGCAAATAAGCCTTTATTCATTGTGCCATTTACCTTTATTATGAATTTTCAATTTTGAAAATGTACCTTTATTAATTGTGCAATTAACTTTCATTATTAATGTTCTATTGGGCAAATAAGCCTTTATTCATTGTGCCATGACCTTTATTATGAATTTTCAATTTTGAAAATGTACCTTTATTTATTGTGCAATTAACTTTCATTATTAATGTTCTATTGGGCAAATAAGCCTTTAGTTATTGTGCCATTTACCTTTATTATGAATTTTCAATTTTGAAAATGTACCTTTATTTATTGTGCAATTAACTTTCATTATTAATGTTCTATTGGGCAAATAAGACTTTATTCATTGTGCCATTTACCTTTATTATGAATTATCTTTTGTGTAAATGTACCTTTATTTATTGTGCAATAAACTTTCATTATTAATGTTCTATTGGGCAAATAAGCCTTCATGCATTGTGCCATTTACCTTTATTATGAATTTTCTTTTGTGTAAATGTACCTTTATTTATTGTACAAGTCACTTTCATTATTAATGTTCTATTGGGCAAATAAGCCTTTATTCATTGTGCCATTTACCTTTATTATGAATTTTCTTTCGTGTAAATGTACTTTTATTTATTGTGCAATTAACTTTCATTATTAATGTTCTATTGGGCAAATAAGCCTTTATTCATTGTGCCATTTACCTTTATTATGAATTTTCTTTTGTGTAAATGTACCTTTATTTATTGTGCAAGTAACTTTCATTATTGATGTTCTATTGGGCAAATAAGCCTTTATGCATGGTGCCAATTTACCTTTATTATGAATTATCTTTTTGTAAATGTTCTTTTATTTATTGTGCAATTAACTTCCATGATTAATGTTCTATTGGGCAAATAAGCCTTTATTCATTGTGCCATTTACCTTTATTATGAATTTTCTTTTGTGTAAATGTACCTTTATTTATTGTGCAATTAACTTTCATTATTAATGTTCTATTGGGCAAATAAGCCTTTATTCATTGTGCAATTTACCTTTATTATGAATTTTCTTTTGTGTAAATGTACCTTTATTTATTGTGCAATTAACTTTCATTATTAATATTCTATTGGGCAAATAAGCCTTTATTCATTGTGCCATTTACCTTTATTAGTAATTTTCAATTTTGAAAATGTACCTTTATTTATTGTGCAATTAACTTTCATTATTAATGTTCTATTGGGCAAAAAAGTCTTTATTCATTGTGCCATTTTCCTTTATTATGAATTTTCAATTTTGAAAATGTACCTTTATTTATTGTGCAAGTAACGTTCATTATTAATGTTCTATGGGGCAAATAAGCCTTTATTCATTGTGCCATTTACCTTTATTATGAATTTTCTTTTGTGTAAATGTACCTTTATTTATTGTGCAATTAACTTTCATTATAATTATTCTATTGAGTAAATCAGCCTTTATTCATTGTGCCATTTACCTTCATTAGTAATTTTCAATTTTGAAAATGTACCTTTATTTATTGTGCAATTAACTTTCATTATTAATGTTCTATTGGGCAAATAAGCCTTTATTCATTGTGCCATTTACCTTTATTATGAATTGTCAATTTTGAAAATGTACCTTTATTAATTTGCAATTAACTTTCATTATAATTGTTCTATTGGGCAAATAAGCCTTTATTCATTGTGCCATTTACCTTTATTATGAATTTTCTTTTGTGTAAATGTACCTTTATTTATTGTGCAATTAACTTTCATTATTAATATTCTATTGGGCCAATAAGCCTTTATTCATTGTGCCATTTACCTTTATTAGTAATTTTCAATTTCGAAAATGTACCTGTATTTATTGTGCAATTAACTTTCATTATTAATGTTCTATTGGGCAAAAAAGTCTTTATTCATTGTGCCATTTACCTTTATTATGAATTTTCAATTTTGAAAATGTACCTTTATTTATTGTACAATTAACTTTCATTATTAATGTTCTATTGGGCAAATAAGCCTTTATTCATTGTGCCATTTACGTTTATTATGAATTTTCTTTTGTGTAAATGTACCTTTATTTATTGTGCAATTAACTTTCATTATTAATGTTCTATTGGGCAAATAAGCCTTTATTCATTGTGCCATTTACCTTTATTATGGATTGTAAATTTTGAAAATGTACCTTTATTTATTGTGCAATTAACTTTCATTATTAATGTTCTATTGGGCAAATAAGCCTTTATTCATTGTGCCATTTACCTTTGTTATGAATTTTCAATTTTGAAAATGTACCTTTATTTTTTGTGCAATTAACTTTCATTATTAACGTTCTATTGGGCAAATAAGCCTTTATTCATTGTGCCATTTACCTTTATTATGAATTTTCAATTTTGAAAATGTACCTTTATTTATTGTGCAATTAACTTTCATTATTAATGTTCTATTGGGCAAATAAGCCTTTATTCATTGTGCCATTTACCTTTATTGTGAATTTTCTTTTGTGTAAATGTACCTTTATTTATTGTGCAATTAACTTTCATTATAAATATTCTATTGGGCAAATAATCCTTTATTCATTGTGCCATTTACCTTTATAAGAAATTTTCAATTTTGAAAATGTACCTTTATTTATTGTGCAATTAACTTTCATTATTAATGTTCTATTGGGCAAAAAAGCCTTTATTCATTGTGCCATTTACTTTTATTATGAATTTTCTTTTGTGTAAATGTACCTTTATTTATTGTGCAATTAACTTTCATTATTAATGTTCTATTGGGCAAATAAGCCTTTATGCATGGTGCCAATTTACCTTATTATGAATTTTCTTTTGTGTAAATGTACTTTTATTTATTGTGCAATTAACTTTCATTATTAATGTTCTATTGGGCAAATAAGCCTTTATTCATTGTGCCATTTACCTTTATTATGAATTTTCTTTCGCGTAAATGTACCTTTTTTTATTGTGCAATTAACTTTCATTATTAATATTCTATTGGGTAAATAAGCCTTTATTCATTGTGCCATTTACCTTTATTATGAATTTTCAATTTTGAAAATGTACCTTTATTTATTGTGCAATTAACTTTCATTATTAATGTTCTATTGGGCAAATAAGCCTTTATTCATTGTGCCATTTACCTTTATTATGAATTTTCTTTTGTGTAAATGTACCTTTATTTATTGTGCAATTAACTTTCATTATTAATGTTCAATTGGGCAAATAAGCCTTTATTCATTGTGCCATTTACCTTTATTATGAATTTTCTTTTGTGTAAATGTACCTTTATTTATTGTGCAATTAACTTTCATTATTAATGATCTATTGGGCAAATAAGCCTTTATTAATTGTGCCGTTTACCTTTATTATAAATTTTCAATTTTTAAAATGTACCTTTATTTATTGTGCAAGTAACTTTCATTATTAATATTCTATTGGGCAAATAAGCCTTTATTCATTGTGCTATTTACCTTTATTATGAATTCTCAATTTTGAAAATGTACCTTTATTTATTGTGCAATTAACTTTCATTTTTAATGTTCTTTTGGGCAAATAAGCCTTTATTCATTGTGCCATTTACCTTTATTATGAATTGTCTTTTGTGTAAATGTACCATTATTTATTGTGCAATTAGTTTTCATTATTAATGTTCTATTGGGCAAATAAGCCTTTATTCATTGTGCCATTTACCTTTATTATGAATTTTCAATTTTAAAAATGTACCTTTATTTATTGTGCAATTAACTTTCATTATTAATGTTCTATTGGGCAAATAAGCCTTTATTCATTGTGCCATTTATCTTTATTATGAATTTTCAATTTTGAAAATGTACCATTGTTTATTGTGAAATTATCTTTCATTATTAATATTCTATTGGGCAAATAAGCCTTTATTCATTGTGCCATTTACCTTTTTTATGAATTTTCTTTTGTGTAAATGTACGTTTATTTATTGTGCAATTAACTTTCATTATTAATGTTCTATTGGGAAAATAAGCCTTTATTCATTGTGCCATTTACCTTTATTATGAATTTTCTTTCGTGTAAATGTACCTTTATTTATTGTGCAATTAACTTTCATTATTAATGTTCTATTGGGCAAATAAGCCTTTATTCATTGTGCCATTTACCTTTATTATGAATTTTCTTTTGTGTAAATGTACCTTTATTTATTGTGCAATTAACTTTCATTATTAATATTCTATTGAGCAAATAAGCCTTTATTCATTGTGCCATTTACCTTTGTTAGTAATTTTCAATTTTGAAAATGTACCTTTATTTATTGTGCAATAAACTCTCATTATTAATGTTCTATTGGGCAAATAAGCCTTGATTTATTGTGCTATTTACCTTTATTATGAATTTTCTTTTGTGTAAATGTACCTTTATTTATTGTGCAATTAACTTTCATTATTAATGTTCTATTGGGCAAATAAGCCTTTATTCATTGTGCCATTTACCTTTATTATGAATTTTCAATTTTGAAAATGTACCTTTATTTATTGTGCCATTAACTTTCATTATTAATGTTCTATTGGGCAAACAAGCCTTTATTCATTGTGCTATTTACCTTTATTATCAATTTTCTTTTGTGTAAATGTACCTTTATTTATTGTGCTATTAACTTTCATTATTAATATTCTATTGGGCAAATAAGCCTTTATTCATTGTGCTATTTACCTTTATTATGAATTCTCAATTTTGAAAATGTACCTTCATTTATTGTGCAATTAACTTTCATTATTAATGTTCTTTTGGGCAAATAAGCCTTTATTCATTGTGCCATTTACCTTTATTATGAATTTTCTTTTGTGTAAATGTACCTTTATTTATTGTGCAATTAACTTTCATTATAATTATTCTATTGAGTAAATCAGCCTTTATTCATTGTGCCATTTACCTTCATTAGTAATTTTCAATTTTTAAAATGTACCTTTATTTATTGTGCAATTAACTTTCATTATTAATGTTCTATTGGGCAAATAAGCCTTTATTCATTGTGCCATTTATCTTTATTATGAATTTTCAATTTTGAAAATGTACCATTATTTATTGTGCAATTAACTTTCATTATTAATATTCTATTGGGCAAATAAGCCTTTATTCATTGTGCCATTTACCTTTATTATGAATTTTCTTTTGTGTAAATGTACCTTTATTTATTGTGCAATTAACTTTCATTATTAATGTTCTATTGGGCAAATAAGCCTTTATTCATTGTGCCATTTACCTTTATTATGAATTTTCAATTTTGAAAATGTACCATTATTTATTGTGCAATCAACTTTCATTATTAATATTCTATTGGGCAAATAAGCCTTTATTCATTGTGCCATTTACCTTTTTTATGAATTTTCTTTTGTGTAAATGTACCTTTATTTATTGTGCAATTAACTTTCATTATTAATGTTCTATTGGGAAAAATAAGCCTTTATTCATTGTGCCATTTACCTTTATTATGAATTTTCTTTCGTGTAAATGTACCTTTATTTATTGTGCTATTAACTTTCATTATTAATGTTCTATTGGGCAAATAAGCCTTTATTCATTGTGCCATTTACCTTTATTGTGAATTTTCTTTTGTGTAAATGTACCTTTATTTATTGTGCAATTAACTTTCATTATTAATATTCTATTGGGCAAATAAGCCTTTATTCATTGTGCCATTAACTTTTATAAGTAATTTTCAATTTTGAAAATGTACCTTTATTTATTGTGCAATTAACTCTCATTATTAATGTTCTATTGGGCAAATAAGCCTTGATTTATTGTGCTATTTACCTTTATTATGAATTTTCTTTTGTGTAAATGTACCTTTATTTATTGTGCAATTAACTTTCATTATTAATGTTCTATTGGGCAAATAAGCCTTTATTCATTGTGCCATTTACCTTTATTATGAATTTTCAATTTTGAAAATGTACCTTTATTAATTGTGCAATTAACTTTCATTATTAATGTTCTATTGGGCAAATAAGCGTTTATTCATTGTGCTATTTACCTTTATTATCAATTTTCTTTTGTGTAAATGTACCTTTATTTATTGTGCTATTAACTTTCATTATTAATATTCTATTGGGCAAATAAGCCTTTATTCATTGTGCTATTTACCTTTATTATGAATTCTCAATTTTGAAAATGTACCATTATTTATTGTGCAATTAACTTTCATTATTAATAGTCTATTGGGCAAATAAGCCTTTATTCATTGTGCCATTTACCTTTATAATGAATTTTCTTTTGTGTAAATTAAACTTAATTTATTTTGCAATTAACTTTCATTATTATTGTTCTATTGGGCAAATAAGCCTTCATGCATTGTGCCATTTAGCTTTATTATGAATTTTCTTTTGTGTAAATGTACCTTTATTTATTGTACAATCACTTTCATTATTAATATTCTATTGGGCAAATAAGCCTTTATTCATTGTGCCATTTACCTTTATTATGAATTGTCTTTCGTGTAAATGTACTTTTATTTATTGTGCAATTAACTTTCATTATTAATGTTCTATTGGGCAAATAAGCCTTTATTCATTGTGCCATTTACCTTTATTATGAATTTTCTTTTGTGTAAATGTACCTTTATTTATTGTGCAAGTAACTTTCATTATTAATGTTCTATTGGGCAAATAAGCCTTTATGCATGGTGCCAATTTACCTTTATTATGAATTATCTTTTTGTAAATGTTCTTTTATTTATTGTGCAATTAACTTCCATGATTAATGTTCTATTGGGCAAATAAGCCTTTATTCATTGTGCCATTTACCTTTATCATGAATTTTCTTTTGTGTAAATGTACCTTTATTTATTGTGCAATTAACTTTCATTATTAATGTTCTATTGGGCAAATAAGCCTTTATTCATTGTGCAATTTACCTTTATTATGAATTTTCTTTTGTGTAAATGTACCTTTATTTATTGTGCAATTAACTTTCATTATTAATATTCTATTGGGCAAATAAGCCTTTATTCATTGTGCCATTTACCTTTATTAGTAATTTTCAATTTTGAAAATGTACCTTTATTTATTGTGCAATTAACTTTCATTATTAATGTTCTATTGGGCAAAAAAGTCTTTATTCATTGTGCCATTTTCCTTTATTATGAATTTTCAATTTTGAAAATGTACCTTTATTTATTGTGCAAGTAACGTTCATTATTAATGTTCTATGGGGCAAATAAGCCTTTATTCATTGTGCCATTTACCTTTATTATGAATTTTCTTTTGTGTAAATGTACCTTTATTTATTGTGCAATTAACTTTCATTATAATTATTCTATTGAGTAAATCAGCCTTTATTCATTGTGCCATTTACCTTCATTAGTAATTTTCAATTTTTAAAATGTACCTTTATTTATTGTGCAATTAACTTTCATTATTAATGTTCTATTGGGCAAATAAGCCTTTATTCATTGTGCCATTTATCTTTATTATGAATTTTCAATTTTGAAAATGTACCATTATTTATTGTGCAATTAACTTCCATTATTAATAGTCTATTGGGCAAATAAGCCTTTATTCATTGTGCCATTTACCTTTATTATGAATTTTCTTTTGTGTAAATTAAACTTAATTTATTTTGCAATTAACTTTTATTATTATTGTTCTATTGGGCAAATAAGCCTTAATGCATTGTGCCATTTAGCTTTATTATGAATTTTCTTTTGTGTAAATGTACCTTTATTTATTGTACAAGTCACTTTCATTATTAATATTCTATTGGGCAAATAAGCCTTTATTCATTGTGCCATTTACCTTTATTATGAATTGTCTTTCGTGTAAATGTACTTTTATTTATTGTGCAATTAACTTTCATTATTAATGTTCTATTGGGCAAATAAGCCTTTATTCATTGTGCCATTTACCTTTATTATGAATTTTCTTTTGTGTAAATGTACCTTTATTTATTGTGCAAGTAACTTTCATTATTAATGTTCTATTGGGCAAATAAGCCTTTATTCATTGTGCAATTTACCTTTATTATGAATTTTCTTTTGTGTAAATGTACCTTTATTTATTGTGCAATTAACTTTCATTATTAATATTCTATTGGGCAAATAAGCCTTTATTCATTGTGCCATTTACCTTTATTAGTAATTTTCAATTTTGAAAATGTACCTTTATTTATTGTGCAATTAACTTTCATTATTAATGTTCTATTGGGCAAAAAAGTCTTTATTCATTGTGCCATTTTCCTTTATTATGAATTTTCAATTTTGAAAATGTACCTTTATTTATTGTGCAAGTAACGTTCATTATTAATGTTCTATGGGGCAAATAAGCCTTTATTCATTGTGCCATTTACCTTTATTATGAATTTTCTTTTGTGTAAATGTACCTTTATTTATTGTGCAATTAACTTTCATTATAATTATTCTATTGAGTAAATCAGCCTTTATTCATTGTGCCATTTACCTTCATTAGTAATTTTCAATTTTTAAAATGTACCTTTATTTATTGTGCAATTAACTTTCATTATTAATGTTCTATTGGGCAAATAAGCCTTTATTCATTGTGCCATTTACCTTTATTATGAATTGTCAATTTTGAAAATGTACCTTTATTAATTTGCAATTTACTTTCATTATAATTGTTCTATTGAGCAAATAAGCCTTTATTCATTGTGCCATTTACCTTTATTATGAATTTTCTTTTGTGTAAATGTACCTTTATTTATTGTGCAATTAACTTTCATTATTAATATTCTATTGGGCCAATAAGCCTTTATTCATTGTGCCATTTACCTTTATTAGTTATTTTCAATTTTGAAAATATACCTTTATTTATTGTGCAATTAACTTTCATTATTAATGTTCTATTGGGCAAATAAGCCTTTATTCATTGTGCCATTTACTTTTATTATGAATTTTCTTTTGTGTAAATGTACCTTTATTTATTGTGCAATTAACATTCATTATTAATGTTCTATTGGGCAAATAAGACTTTATTCATTGTGCCATGACCTTTATTATGAATTTTCAATTTTGAAAATGTACCTTTATTTATTGTGCAATTAACTTTCATTATTAAAGTTCTATTGGGCAAATAAGCCTTTAGTTATTGTGCCATTTACCTTTATTATGAATTTTCAATTTTGAAATTGTACCTTTATTTATTGTGCAATTAACTTTCATTATTAATGTTCTATTGGGCAAATAAGCCTTTATTCATTGTGCCATTTACCTTTATTATGAATTTTCTTTTGTGTAAATGTACCTTTATTTATTGTGCAATTAACTTTCATTATTAATGTTCTATTGGGCAAATAAGCCTTTATTCATTGTGCCATTTACCTTTATTATGAATTTTCAATTTTGAAAATGTACCATTATTTATTGTGCAATTAACTTTCATTATTAATATGCTATTGGGCAAATAAGCCTTTATTCATTGTGCCATTTACCTATATTATGAATTTTCTTTTGTGTAAATTAAACTTTATTTATTTTGCAATTAACTTTCATTATTATTGTTCTATTGGGCAAATAAGCCTTAATGCATTGTGCCATTTACCTTTATTATGAATTTTCTTTTGTGTAAATGTACCTTTATTTATTGTGCAATTAACTTTCATTATTAATGATCTATTGGGCAAATAAGCCTTTATTCATTGTGCCGTTTACCTTTATTATAAATTTTCAATTTTTAAAATGTACCTTTATTTATTGTGCAATTTACTTTCATTATTAATATTCTATTGGGCAAATAAGCCTTTATTCATTGTGCCATTTACCTTTTTTATGAATTTTCTTTTGTGTAAATGTACCTTTATTTATTGTGCAATTAACTTTCATTATTAATGTTCTATTGGGCAAATAAGCCTTTATTCATTGTGCCATTTACCTTTATTATGAATTTTCTTTCGTGTAAATGTACCTGTATTAATTTGCAATCAACTTTCATTATTAATGTTCTATTGGGCAAATAAGCCTTTATTCATTGTGCCATTTACCTTTATTATGAATTTTCTTTTGTGTAAATGTACCTTTATTTATTGTGCAATTAACTTTCATTATTAATATTCTATTGGGCAAATAAGCCTTTATTCATTGTGCCATTTACCTTTATTAGTAATTTTCAATTTTGAAAATGTACCTTTATTTATTGTGCAATTAACTCTCATTATTAATGTTCTATTGGGCAAATAAGCCTTGATTTATTGTGCTATTTACCTTTATTATGAATTTTCTTTTGTGTAAATGTACCTTTATTTATTGTGCAATTAACTTTCATTATTAATGTTCTATTGGGCAAATAAGCCTTTATTCATTGTGCCATTTACCTTTATTATGAATTTTCAATTTTGAAAATGTACTTTTATTTATTGTGCAATTAACTTTCATTATTAATGTTCTATTGGGCAAATAAGCCTTTATTCATTGTGCTATTTACCTTTATTATCAATTTTCTTTTGTGTAAATGTACCTTTATTTATTGTGCTATTAACTTTAATTATTAGTGTTCTATTGGGCAAATAAGCCTTTATTCATTGTGCTATTTACCATAATTATGAATTCTAAATTTTGAAAATGTACCTTCATTTATTGTGCAATTAACTTTCATTATTAATGTTCTTTTGGGCAAATAAGCCTTTATTCATTGTGCCATTTACCTTTATTATGAATTGTCTTTTGTGTAAATTTACCATTATTTATTGTGCAATTAGTTTTCATTATTAATGTTCTATTGGGCAAATAAGCCTTTATTCATTGTGCCATTTACCTTTATTATGAATTTTCAATTTTTAAAATGTACCTTTATTTATTGTGCAATTAACTTTCATTATTAATGTTCTATTGGGCAAATAAGCCTTTATTCATTGTGCCATTTATCTTTATTATGAATTTTCAATTTTGAAAATGTACCATTATTTATTGTGCAATTAACTTTCATTATTAATATTCTATTGGGCAAATAAGCCTTTATTCATTGTGCCATTTACCTTTATTATGAATTTTCTTTTGTGTAAATTAAACTTTATTTATTTTGCAATTAACTTTCATTATTATTGTTCTATTGGGCAAATAAGCCTTCATGCATTGTGCCATTTAGCTTTATTATGAATTTTCTTTTGTGTAAATGTACCTTTATTTATTGTACAAGTCACTTTCATTATTAATGTTCTATTGGGCAAATAAGCCTTTATTCATTGTGCCATTTTCCTTTATTATGAATTTTCAATTTTGAAAATGTACCTTTATTTATTGTGCAAGTAACGTTCATTATTAATGTTCTATGGGGCAAATAAGCCTTTATTCATTGTGCCATTTACCTTTATTATGAATTTTCTTTTGTGTAAATGTACCTTTATTTATTGTGCAATTAACTTTCATTATAATTATTCTATTGAGTAAATCAGCCTTTATTCATTGTGCCATTTACCTTCATTAGTAATTTTCAATTTTTAAAATGTACCTTTATTTATTGTGCAATTAACTTTCATTATTAATGTTCTATTGGGCAAATAAGCCTTTATTCATTGTGCCATTTACCTTTATTATGAATTGTCAATTTTGAAAATGTACCTTTATTAATTTGCAATTTACTTTCATTATAATTGTTCTATTGGGCAAATAAGCCTTTATTCATTGTGCCATTTACCTTTATTATGAATTTTCTTTTGTGTAAATGTACCTTTATTTATTGTGCAATTAACTTTCATTATTAATATTCTATTGGGCCAATAAGCCTTTATTCATTGTGCCATTTACCTTTATTAGTTATTTTCAATTTTGAAAATATACCTTTATTTATTGTGCAATTAACTTTCATTATTAATGTTCTATTGGGCAAATAAGCCTTTATTCATTGTGCCATTTACTTTTATTATGAATTTTCTTTTGTGTAAATGTACCTTTATTTATTGTGCAATTAACATTCATTATTAATGTTCTATTGGGCAAATAAGACTTTATTCATTGTGCCATGACCTTTATTATGAATTTTCAATTTTGAAAATGTACCTTTATTTATTGTGCAATTAACTTTCATTATTAAAGTTCTATTGGGCAAATAAGCCTTTAGTTATTGTGCCATTTACCTTTATTATGAATTTTCAATTTTGAAATTGTACCTTTATTTATTGTGCAATTAACTTTCATTATTAATGTTCTATTGGGCAAATAAGCCTTTATTCATTGTGCCATTTACCTTTATTATGAATTTTCTTTTGTGTAAATGTACCTTTATTTATTGTGCAATTAACTTTCATTATTAATGTTCTATTGGGCAAATAAGCCTTTATTCATTGTGCCATTTACCTTTATTATGAATTTTCAATTTTGAAAATGTACCATTATTTATTGTGCAATTAACTTTCATTATTAATATGCTATTGGGCAAATAAGCCTTTATTCATTGTGCCATTTACCTATATTATGAATTTTCTTTTGTGTAAATTAAACTTTATTTATTTTGCAATTAACTTTCATTATTATTGTTCTATTGGGCAAATAAGCCTTAATGCATTGTGCCATTTACCTTTATTATGAATTTTCTTTTGTGTAAATGTACCTTTATTTATTGTGCAATTAACTTTCATTATTAATGATCTATTGGGCAAATAAGCCTTTATTCATTGTGCCGTTTACCTTTATTATAAATTTTCAATTTTTAAAATGTACCTTTATTTATTGTGCAATTTACTTTCATTATTAATATTCTATTGGGCAAATAAGCCTTTATTCATTGTGCCATTTACCTTTTTTATGAATTTTCTTTTGTGTAAATGTACCTTTATTTATTGTGCAATTAACTTTCATTATTAATGTTCTATTGGGCAAATAAGCCTTTATTCATTGTGCCATTTACCTTTATTATGAATTTTCTTTCGTGTAAATGTACCTGTATTAATTTGCAATCAACTTTCATTATTAATGTTCTATTGGGCAAATAAGCCTTTATTCATTGTGCCATTTACCTTTATTATGAATTTTCTTTTGTGTAAATGTACCTTTATTTATTGTGCAATTAACTTTCATTATTAATATTCTATTGGGCAAATAAGCCTTTATTCATTGTGCCATTTACCTTTATTAGTAATTTTCAATTTTGAAAATGTACCTTTATTTATTGTGCAATTAACTCTCATTATTAATGTTCTATTGGGCAAATAAGCCTTGATTTATTGTGCTATTTACCTTTATTATGAATTTTCTTTTGTGTAAATGTACCTTTATTTATTGTGCAATTAACATTCATTATTAATGTTCTATTGGGCAAATAAGCCTTTATTCATTGTGCCATTTACCTTTATTATGAATTTTCAATTTTGAAAATGTACTTTTATTTATTGTGCAATTAACTTTCATTATTAATGTTCTATTGGGCAAATAAGCCTTTATTCATTGTGCTATTTACCTTTATTATCAATTTTCTTTTGTGTAAATGTACCTTTATTTATTGTGCTATTAACTTTAATTATTAGTGTTCTATTGGGCAAATAAGCCTTTATTCATTGTGCTATTTACCATAATTATGAATTCTAAATTTTGAAAATGTACCTTCATTTATTGTGCAATTAACTTCATTATTAATGTTCTTTTGGGCAAATAAGCCTTTATTCATTGTGCCATTTACCTTTATTATGAATTGTCTTTTGTGTAAATTTACCATTATTTATTGTGCAATTAGTTTTCATTATTAATGTTCTATTGGGCAAATAAGCCTTTATTCATTGTGCCATTTACCTTTATTATGAATTTTCAATTTTTAAAATGTACCTTTATTTATTGTGCAATTAACTTTCATTATTAATGTTCTATTGGGCAAATAAGCCTTTATTCATTGTGCCATTTATCTTTATTATGAATTTTCAATTTTGAAAATGTACCATTATTTATTGTGCAATTAACTTTCATTATTAATATTCTATTGGGCAAATAAGCCTTTATTCATTGTGCCATTTACCTTTATTATGAATTTTCTTTTGTGTAAATTAAACTTTATTTATTTTGCAATTAACTTTCATTATTATTGTTCTATTGGGCAAATAAGCCTTCATGCATTGTGCCATTTAGCTTTATTATGAATTTTCTTTTGTGTAAATGTACCTTTATTTATTGTACAAGTCACTTTCATTATTAATGTTCTATTGGGCAAATAAGCCTTTATTCATTGTGCCATTTACCTTTATTATGAATTTTCTTTCGTGTAACTGTACTTTTATTTATTGTGCAATTAACTTTCATTATTAATGTTCTATTGGGCAAATAAGCCTTTATTCATTGTGCCATTTACCTTTATTATGAATTTTCTTTTGTGTAAATGTACCTTTATTTATTGTGCAAGTAACTTTCATTATTAATGTTCTATTGGGCAAATAAGCCTTTATGCATGGTGCCAATTTACCTTTATTATGAATTATCTTTTTGTAAATGTTCTTTTATTTATTGTGCAATTAACTTCCATGATTAATGTTCTATTGGGCAAATAAGCCTTTATTCATTGTGCCATTTACCTTTATTATGAATTTTCTTTTTGTGTAAATGTACCTTTATTTATTGTGCAATTAACTTTCATTATTAATGTTCTATTGGGCAAATAAGCCTTTATTCATTGTGCAATTTACCTTTATTATGAATTTTCTTTTGTGTAAATGTACCTTTATTTATTGTGCAATTAACTTTCATTATTAATATTCTATTGGGCAAATAAGCCTTTATTCATTGTGCCATTTACCTTTATTAGTAATTTTCAATTTTTAAAATGTACCTTTATTTATTGTGCAATTAACTTTCATTATTAATGTTCTATTGGGCAAAAAAGTCTTTATTCATTGTGCCATTTTCCTTTATTATGAATTTTCAATTTTGAAAATGTACCTTTATTTATTGTGCAAGTAACGTTCATTATTAATGTTCTATGGGGCAAATAAGCCTTTATTCATTGTGCCATTTACCTTTATTATGAATTGTCAATTTTGAAAATGTACCTTTATTAATTTGCAATTAACTTTCATTATAATTGTTCTATTGGGCAAATAAGCCTTTATTCATTGTGCCATTTACCTTTATTATGAATTTTCTTTTGTGTAAATGTACCTTTATTTATTGTGCAATTAACTTTCATTATTAATATTCTATTGGGCCAATAAGCCTTTATTCATTGTGCCATTTACCTTTATTAGTAATTTTGAATTTTGAAAATGTACCTTTATTTATTGTGCAAGTAACTTTCATTATTAATGTTCTATTGGGCAAATAAGCCTTTATTCATTGTGCCATTTACCTTTATTATGAATTTTCAATTTTGAAAATGTACCTTTATTTATTGTGCAATTAACTTTCATTATTAATGTTCTATTGGGCAAATAAGCCTTTATGCATTGTGCCAATTTACCTTATTTTTAATTTTCTTTTGTGTAAATGTACTTTGATTTATTGTGCAATTACCTTTCATTATTAATGTTCTATTGGGCAAATAAGCCTTTATTCATTGTGCCATTTACCTTTGTTATGAATTTTCAATTTTGAAAATGTACCTTTATTTTTTGTGCAATTAACTTTCATTATTAACGTTCTATTGGGCAAATAAGCCTTTATTCATTGTGCCATTTACCTTTATTGTGAATTTTCTTTTGTGTAAATGTACCTTTATTTATTGTGCAATTAACTTTCATTATAAATATTCTATTGGGCAAATAAGCCTTAATTCATTGTGCCATTTACCTTTATAAGTAATTTTCAATTTTGAAAATGTACCTTTATTTATTGTGCCAGTAACTTTCATTATTAATGTTCTATTGGGAAAAAAAGCCTTTATTCATTGTGCCATTTACTTTTATTATGAATTTTCTTTTGTGTAAATGTACCTTTATTTATTGTGCAATTATCTTTCATTATTAATGTTCTATTGGGCAAATAAGCCTTTATGCATGGTGCCAATTTACCTTATTATGAATTTTCTTTTGTGTAAATGTACTTTGATTTATTGTGCAATTAACTTTCATTATTAATATTCTATTGGGCAAATAAGCCTTTATTCATTGTGCCATTTACCTTTATTAGTAATTTTCAATTTTGAAAATGTACCTTTATTTATTGTGCAATTAACTTTCATTATTAATGTTCTATTGGGCAAATAAGACTTTATTCATTGTGCCATGACCTTTATTATGAATTTTCAATTTTGAAAATGTACCTTTATTTATTGTGCAATTAACTTTCATTATAAATGTTCTATTGGGCAAAAAAGCCTTTAGTTATTGTGCCATTTACCTTTATTATGAATTTTCAATTTGGAAAATGTACCTTTATTTATTGTGCAATTAACTTTCATTATTAATGTTCTATTGGGCAAATAAGCCTTTATTCATTGTGCCATTTACCTTTATTATGAATTTTCAATTTTGAAAATGTACCTTTATTTATTGTGCAATTAACTTTCATTATTAATGTTCTATTGGGCAAATAAGCCTTTATGCATTGTGCCAATTTACCTTATTTTTAATTTTCTTTTGTGTAAATGTACTTTGATTTATTGTGCAATTAACTTTCATTATTAATGTTCTATTGGGCAAATAAGCCTTTATTCATTGTGCCATTTACCTTTATTATGAATTTTCAATTTTGAAAATGTACCTTTATTTATTGTGCAATTAACTTTCATTATTAATGTTCTATTGGGCAAATAAGTCTTTATTCATTGTGCCATTTACCTTTATTATGAATTTTCAATTTTGAAAATGTACCTTTATTTATTGTGCAATTAACTTTCATTATTAATGTTCTATTGGGCAAATAAGCCTTTATTCATTGTGCCATTTACGTTTATTATGAATTTTCTTTTGTGTAAATGTACCTTTATTTATTGTGCAATTAACTTTCATTATTAATATTCTATTGGGCCAATAAGCCTTTATTCATTGTGCCATTTACCTTTATTAGTTATTTTCAATTTTGAAAATATACCTTTATTTATTGTGCAATTAACTTTCATTATTAATGTTCTATTGGGCAAATAAGCCTTTATTCATTGTGCCATTTACCTTTATTATGGATTGTAAATTTTGAAAATGTACCTTTATTCATTGTGCAATTAACTTTCATTATAAATGTTCTATTGGGCAAATAAGCCTTTATTCATTGTGCCATTTACCTTTGTTATGAATTTTCAATTTTGAAAATGTACCTTTATTTTTTGTGCAATTAACTTTCATTATTAACGTTCTATTGGGCAAATAAGCCTTTATTCATTGTGCCATTTACCTTTATTGTGAATTTTCTTTTGTGTAAATGTACCTTTATTTATTGTGCAATTAACTTTAATTATAAATATTCTATTGGGCAAATAAGCCTTTATTCATTGTGCCATTTACCTTTATAAGTAATTTTCAATTTTGAAAATGTACCTTTATTTATTGTGCCAGTAACTTTCATTATTAATGTTCTATTGGGAAAAAAAGCCTTTATTCATTGTGCCATTTACTTTTATTATGAATTTTCTTTTGTGTAAATGTACCTTTATTTATTGTGCAATTAACTTTCATTATTAATGTTCTATTGGGCAAATAAGCCTTTATGCATGGTGCCAATTTACCTTATTATGAATTTTCTTTTGTGTAAATGTACTTTGATTTATTGTGCAATTAACTTTCATTATTAATTTTCTATTGGGCAAATAAGCCTTTATTCATTGTGCCATTTACCTTTATTATGAATTTTCTTTCGCGTAAATGTACCTTTATTTATTGTGCAATTAACTTTCATTATTAATATTCTATTGGGCAAATAAGCCTTTATTCATTGTGCCATTTACCTTTATTAGTAATTTTCAATTTTTAAAATGTACCTTTATTTATTGTGCAATTAACTTTCATTATTAATGTTCTATTGGGCAAATAAGACTTTATTCATTGTGCCATGACCTTTATTATGAATTTTCAATTTTGAAAATGTACCTTTATTTATTGTGCAATTAACTTTCATTATTATTGTTCTATTGGGCAAAAAAGCCTTTAGTTATTGTGCCATTTACCTTTATTATGAATTTTCAATTTGGAAAATGTACCTTTATTTATTGTGCAATTAACTTTCATTATTAATGTTCTATTGGGCAAATAAGCCTTTATTCATTGTGCCATTTACCTTTATTATGAATTTTCAATTTTGAAAATGTACCTTTATTTATTGTGCAATTAACTTTCATTATTAATGTTCTATTGGGCAAATAAGCCTTTATGCATTGTGCCAATTTACCTTATTTTTAATTTTCTTTTGTGTAAATGTACTTTGATTTATTGTGCAATTAACTTTCATTATTAATGTTCTATTGGGCAAATAAGCCTTTATTCATTGTGCCATTTACCTTTATTATGAATTTTCAATTTTGAAAATGTACCTTTATTTATTGTGCAATTAACTTTCATTATTAATGTTCTATTGGGCAAATAAGTCTTTATTCATTGTGCCATTTACCTTTATTATGAATTTTCAATTTTGAAAATGTACCTTTATTTATTTTGCAATTAACTTTCATTATTAATGTTCTATTGGGCAAATAAGCCTTTATTCATTGTGCCATTTACGTTTATTATGAATTTTCTTTTGTGTAAATGTACCTTTATTTATTGTGCAATTAACTTTCATTATTAATATTCTATTGGGCCAATAAGCCTTTATTCATTGTGCCATTTACCTTTATTAGTTATTTTCAATTTTGAAAATATACCTTTATTTATTGTGCAATTAACTTTCATTATTAATGTTCTATTGGGCAAATAAGCCTTTATTCATTGTGCCATTTACCTTTATTATGGATTGTAAATTTTGAAAATGTACCTTTATTCATTGTGCAATTAACTTTCATTATAAATGTTCTATTGGGCAAATAAGCCTTTATTCATTGTGCCATTTACCTTTGTTATGAATTTTCAATTTTGAAAATGTACCTTTATTTTTTGTGCAATTAACTTTCATTATTAACGTTCTATTGGGCAAATAAGCCTTTATTCATTGTGCCATTTACCTTTATTGTGAATTTTCTTTTGTGTAAATGTACCTTTATTTATTGTGCAATTAACTTTAATTATAAATATTCTATTGGGCAAATAAGCCTTTATTCATTGTGCCATTTACCTTTATAAGTAATTTTCAATTTTGAAAATGTACCTTTATTTATTGTGCCAGTAACTTTCATTATTAATGTTCTATTGGGAAAAAAAGCCTTTATTCATTGTGCCATTTACTTTTATTATGAATTTTCTTTTGTGTAAATGTACCTTTATTTATTGTGCAATTAACTTTCATTATTAATGTTCTATTGGGCAAATAAGCCTTTATGCATGGTGCCAATTTACCTTATTATGAATTTTCTTTTGTGTAAATGTACTTTGATTTATTGTGCAATTAACTTTCATTATTAATATTCTATTGGGCAAATAAGCCTTTATTCATTGTGCCATTTACCTTTATTAGTAATTTTCAATTTTGAAAATGTACCTTTATTTATTGTGCAATTAATTTTCATTATTAATGTTCTATTGGGCAAATAAGACTTTATTCATTGTGCCATGACCTTTGTTATGAATTTTCAATTTTGAAAATGTACCTTTATTTATTGTGCAATTAACTTTCATTATTAATGTTCTATTGGGCAAATAAGCCTTTAGTTATTGTGCCATTTACCTTTATTATGAATTTTCAATTTGGAAAATGTACCTTTATTTATTGTGCAATTAACTTTCATTATTAATGTTCTATTGGGCAAATAAGCCTTTATTCATTGTGCCATTTACCTTTATTATGAATTTTCTTTTCTGTATATGTACCTTTATTTATTGTGCAATTAACTTTCATTATTAATGTTCTATTGGGCAAATAAGCCTTTATTCATTGTGCCATTTACCTTTATTATGAATTTTTAATTTTGAAAATGTACCATTATTTATTGTGCAATTAACTTTCATTATTAATATTCTATTGGGCAAATAAGCCTTTATTCATTGTGCCATTTACCTATATTATGAATTTTCTTTTGTGTGAATTAAACTTTATTTATTTTGCAATTAACTTTCATTATTATTGTTCTATTGGGCAAATAAGCCTTAATGCATTGTGCCATTTACCTTTATTATGAATTTTCTTTTGTGTAAATGTACCTTTATTTATTGTGCAATTAACTTTCATTATTAATGATCTATTGGGCAAATAAGCCTTTATTCATTGTGCCGTTTACCTTTATTATAAATTTTCAGTTTTTAAAATGTACCTTTATTTATTGTGCAAGTAACTGTCATTATTAATATTCTATTGGGCAAATAAGCCTTTATTCATTGTGCCATTTACCTTTATTATGAATTTTCTTTTGTGTAAATGTACCTTTATTTATTGTGCAATTAACTTTCATTATTAATGTTCTATTGGGCAAATAAGCCTTTATTCATTGTGCCATTTACGTTTATTATGAATTTTCTTTCGTGTAAATGTACCTTTATTTATTGTGCAATTAACTTTCATTATTAATGTTCAATTGGGCAAATAAGCCTTTATTCATTGTGCCATTTACCTTTATTATGAATTTTCTTTTGTGTAACTGTACCTATATTTATTGGGCAAGTAACTTTCATTATTAATATTCTATTGGGCAAATAAGCCTTTATTCATTGTGCCATTTACCTTTATTAGTAATTTTCAATTTTGAAAATGTACCTTTATTTATTGTGCAATTAACTCTCATTATTAATGTTCTATTGGGCAAATAAGCCTTTATTCATTGTGCCATTTACCTTTTTTATGAATTTTCTTTTGTGTAAATGTACCTTTATTTATTGTGCAATTAACTTTCATTATTAATGTTCTATTGGGCAAATAAGCCTTTATTCATTGTGCCATTTACCTTTTTTATGAATTTTCTTTTGTGTAAATGTACCTTTATTTATTGTGCAATTAACTTTCATTATTAATGTTCTATTGGGCAAATAAGTCTTTATTCATTGTGCCATTTACCTTTATTATGAATTTTCTTTCGTGTAAATGTACCTTTATGTATTGTGCAATTAACTTTCATTATTAATGTTCTATTGGGCAAATAAGCCTTTATTCATTGTGCCATTTACCTTTTTTATGAATTTTCTTTTGTGTAACTGTACCTTTATTTTTTGTGCAAGTAACTTTCATTATTAATATTCTATTGGGCAAATAAGCCTTTATTCATTGTGCCATTTACCTTTATTAGTAATTTTCAATTTTGAAAATGTACCTTTATTTATTGTGCAATTAACTCTCATTATTAATGTTCTATTGGGCAAATAAGCCTTGATTCATTGTGCTATTTACCTTTATTATGAATTTTCTTTTGTGTAAATGTACCTTTATTTATTGTGCAATTAACTTTCATTATTAATGTTCTATTGGGCAAATAAGCCTTTATTCAGTGTGCCATTTACCTTTATTATGAATTTTCTTTTGTGTAACTGTACCTTTATTTATTGTGCAATTAACTTTCATTATTAATATTCTATTGGGCAAATAAGCCTTTATTCATTGTGCCATTTACCTTTATTAGTAATTTCCAATTTTTAAAATGTACTTTGATTTATTGTGCAATTAACTCTCATTATTAATGTTCTATTGGGCAAATAAGCCTTTATTCATTGTGCCATTTACCTTTATTATGAATTTTCAATTTTTAAAATGTACCTTTATTTATTGTGCAATTAACTTTCATTATTAATGTTCTATTGGGCAAATAAGTCTTTATTCATTGTGCCATTTACCTTTATTATGAATTTTCAATTTTGAAAGTGTACCTTTATTTATTGTGCAATTAACTTTCATTATTAATGTTCTATTGGGCAAATAAGCCTTTATTCATTGTGCCATTTACCTTTATTATGAATTTTCTTTTGTGTAAATGTACCTTTATTTATTGTGCAATTAACTTTCATTATTAATATTCTATTGGGCAAATAAGCCTTTATTCATTGTGCCATTTACCTATATTATGAATTTTCTTTTGTGTGAATTAAACTTTATTTATTTTGCAATTAACTTTCATTATTATTGTTCTATTGGGCAAATAAGCCTTAATACATTGTGCCATTTACCTTTATTATGAATTTTCTTTTGTGTAAATGTACCTTTATTTATTGTGCAATTAACTTTCATTATTAATGTTCTATTGGGCAAATAAGCCTTTATTCATTGTGCCATTTACCTTTATTATGAATTTTCTTTTGTGTAACTGTACCTTTATTTATTGTGCAAGTAACTTTCATTATTAATATTCTATTGGGCAAATAAGCCTTTATTCATTGTGCCATTTACCTTTATTAGTAATTTTCAATTTTGAAAATGTACCTTTATTTATTGTGCAATAAACTCTCATTATTAATGTTCTATTGGGCAAATAAGCCTTTATTCATTGTGCCATTTACCTTTTGTATGAATTTTCTTTTGTGTAAATGTACCTTTATTTATTGTGCAATTAACTTTCATTATTAATGTTCTATTGGGAAAATAAGCCTTTATTCATTGTGCCATTTACCTTTTTTATGAATTTTCTTTTGTGTAAATGTACCTTTATTTATTGTGCAATTAACTTTCATTATTAATGTTCTATTGGGCAAATAAGCCTTTATTCATTGTGCCATTTACCTTTATTATGAATTTTCTTTCGTGTAAATGTACCTTTATTTATTGTGCAATTAACTTTCATTAATAATGTTCTATTGGGCAAATAAGCCTTTATTCATTGTGCCATTTACCTTTATTATTAATTTTCTTTTGTGTAACTGTACCTTTATTTATTGTGCAATTATCTTTCATTATTAATATTCTATTGGGCAAATAAGCCTTTATTCATTGTGCCATTTACCTTTATTAGTAATTTTCAATTTTGAAAATGTACCTTTATTTATTGTGCAATTAACTCTCATTATTAATGTTCTATTGGGCAAATAAGCCTTTATTCATTGTGCCATTTACCTTTTTTATGAATTTTCTTTTGTGTAAATGTACCTTTATTTATTGTGCAATTAACTTTCATTATTAATGTTCTATTGGGCAAATAAGCCTTTATTCATTGTGCCATTTACCTTTATTATTAATTTTCTTTTGTGTAACTGTACCTTTATTGTGCAATTAACTTTCATTATTAATATTCTATTGGGCAAATAAGCCTTTATTCATTGTGCCATTTACCTTTATTAGTAATTTTCAATTTTGAAAATGTACCTTTATTTATTGTGCAATTAACTCTCATTATTAATGTTCTATTGGGCAAATAAGCCTTTATTCATTGTGCCATTTACCTTTTTTATGAATTTTCTTTTGTGTAAATGTACCTTTATTTATTGTGCAATTAACTTTCATTATTAATGTTCTATTGGGCAAATAAGCCTTTATTCATTGTGCCATTTACCTTTTTTATGAATTTTCTTTTGTGTAAATGTACCTTTATTTATTGTGCAATTAACTTTCATTATTAATGATCTATTGGGCAAATAAGCCTTTATTCATTGTGCCATTTACCTTTATTATGAATTTTCTTTCGTGTAAATGTACCTTTATGTATTGTGCAATTAACTTTCATTATTAATGTTCTATTGGGCAAATAAGCCTTTATTCATTGTGCCATTTACCTTTATTATGAATTTTCTTTTGTGTAACTGTACCTTTATTTTTTGTGCAAGTAACTTTCATTATTAATGTTCTATTGGGCAAATAAGCCTTTATTCATTGTGCCATTTACCTTTATTAGTAATTTTCAATTTTTAAAATGTACCTTTATTTATTGTGCAATTAACTCTCATTATTAATGTTCTATATGGCAAATAAGCCTTGATTCATTGTGCTATTTACCTTTATTATGAATTTTCTTTTGTGTAAATGTACCTTTATTTATTGTGCAATTAACTTTCATTATTAATGTTCTATTGGGCAAATAAGCCTTTATTCATTGTGCCATTTACCTTTATTATGAATTTTCAATTTTTAAAATGTACCTGTATTTATTGTGCAATTAACTTTCATTATTAATATTCTATTGGGCAAATAAGCCTTTATTCATTGTGCCATTTACCTATATTATGAATTTTCTTTTGTGTGAATTAAACTTTATTTATTTTGCAATTAACTTTCATTATTATTGCTCTATTGGGCAAATAAGCCTTTATTCATTGTGCCATTTACCTTTATTATGAATTTTCTTTTGTGTAAATGTACCTTTATTTATTGTGCAATTAACTTTCATTTTTAATGATCTATTGGGCAAATAAGCCTTTATTCATTGTGCCGTTTACCTTTATTATAAATTTTCAGTTTTTAAAATGTACCTTTATTTATTGTGCAATTAACTTTCATTATTAATATTCTATTGGGCAAAGAAGCCTTTATTCATTGTGCCATTTACCTTTATTATGAATTTTCTTTCGTGTAAATGTACCTTTATTTATTGTGCAATTAACTTTCATTATTAATGTTCTATTGGGCAAATAAGCCTTTATTCATTGTGCCATTTACCTTTTTTATGAATTTTCTTTTGTGTAAATGTACCTTTATTTATTGTGCAATTAACTTTCATTATTAATGTTCTATTGGGCAAATAAGCCTTTATTCATTGTGCCATTTACCTTTATTATGAATTTTCTTTCGTGTAAATGTACCTTTATTTATTGTGCAATTAACTTTCATTATTAATGTTCTATTGGGCAAATAAGCCTTTATTCATTGTGCCATTTACCTTTATTATGAATTTTCTTTTGTGTAACTGTACCTTTATTTATTGTGCAATTAACTTTCATTATTAATATTCTATTGGGCAAATAAGCCTTTATTCATTGTGCCATTTACCTATATTATGAATTTTCTTTTGTGTGAATTAAACTTTATTTATTTTGCAATTAACTTTCATTATTATTGTTCTATTGGGCAAATAAGCCTTAATGCATTGTGCCATTTACCTTTATTATGAATTTTCTTTTGTGTAAATGTACCTTTATTTATTGTGCAATTAACTTTCATTATTAATGATCTATTGAGCAAATAAGCCTTTATTCATTGTGCCGTTTACCTTTATTATAAATTTTCAGTTTTTAAAATGTACCTTTATTTATTGTGCAATTAACTTTCATTATTAATGTTCTATTGGGCAAATAAGCCTTTATTCATTGTGCCATTTACCTTTATTATGAATTTTCTTTTGTGTAACTGTACCTTTATTTATTGTGCAATTAACTTTCATTATTAATATTCTATTGGGCAAATAAGCCTTTATTCATTGTGCCATTTACCTTTTTTATGAATTTTCTTTTGTGTAAATGTACCTTTATTTATTGTGCAATTAACTTTCATTATTAATGTTCTATTGGGCAAATAAGCCTTTATTCATTGTGCCATTTACCTTTTTTATGAATTTTCTTTTGTGTAAATGTACCTTTATTTATTGTGCAATTAACTTTCATTATTAATGATCTATTGGGCAAATAAGCCTTTATTCATTGTGCCATTTACCTTTATTATGAATTTTCTTTCGTGTAAATGTACCTTTATGTATTGTGCAATTAACTTTCATTATTAATGTTCTATTGGGCAAATAAGCCTTTATTCATTGTGACATTTACCTTTATTATGAATTTTCTTTTGTGTAACTGTACCTTTATTTATTGTGCAAGTAACTTTCATTATTAATATTCTATTGGGCAAATAAGCCTTTATTCATTGTGCCATTTACCTTTATTAGTAATTTCCAATTTTTAAAATGTACTTTGATTTATTGTGCAATTAACTCTCAGTATTAATGTTCTATTGGGCTAATAAGTCTTTATTCATTGTGCCATTTACCTTTATTATGAATTTTCAATTTTTAAAATGTACCTTTATTTATTGTGCAATTAACTTTCATTATTAATGTTCTATTGGGCAAATAAGTCTTTATTCATTGTGCCATTTACCTTTATTATGAATTGTCAATTTTGAAAATGTACCTTTATTTATTGTGCAATTAACTTTCATTATTAATGTTCTATTGGGCAAAAAAGCCTTTATTCATTGTGCCATTTACGTTTATTATGAATTTTCTTTTGTGTAAATGTACCTTTATTTATTGTGCAATTAACTTTCATTATTATTGTTCTATTGGGCAAATAAGCCTTTATTCATTGTGCCATTTACCTATATTATGAATTTTCTTTTGTGTGAATTAAACTTTATTTATTTTGCAATTAACTTTCATTATTATTGTTCTATTGGGCAAATAAGCCTTTATTCATTGTGCCATTTACCTTTATTATGAATTTTCTTTTGTGTAAATGTACCTTTATTTATTGTGCAATTAACTTTCATTATTAATGATCTATTGGGCAAATAAGCCTTTATTCATTGTGCTATTTACCTTTATTATAAATTTTCAGTTTTTAAAATGTACCTTTATTTATTGTGCAATTAACTTTCATTATTAATGTTCTATTGGGCAAATAAGCCTTTATTCATTGTGCCATTTACCTTTATTATGAATTTTCTTTCGTGTAAATGTACCTTTATTTATTGTGCAATTAACTTTCATTATTAATGTTCTATTGGGCAAATAAGCCTTTGTTCATTGTGCCATTTACCTTTATTATGAATTTTCTTTTGTGTAACTGTACCTTTATTTATTGTGCAAGTAACTTTCATTATTAATATTCTATTGGGCAAATAAGCCTTTATTCATTGTGCCATTTACCTTTATTAGTAATTTTCAATTTTGAAAATGTACCTTTATTTATTGTGCAATTAACTCTCATTATTAATGTTCTCTTGGGAAAATAAGCCTTTATTCATTGTGCCATTTACCTTTTTTATGAATTTTCTTTTGTGTAAATGTACCTTTATTTATTGTGCAATTAACTTTCATTATAAATGTTCTATTTGGAAGAACCTTTTTTATGAATTTTCTTTTGTGTAAATGTACCTTTATTTATTGTGCAATTAACTTTCATTATTAATGTTCTATTGGGCAAATAAGCCTTTATTCATTGTGCCATTTACCTTTATTATGAATTTTCTTTCGTGTAAATGTACCTTTATTTATTGTGCAATTAACTTTCATTATTAATGTTCTATTGGGCAAATAAGCCTTTATTCATTGTGCCATTTACCTTTATTATGAATTTTCTTTTGTGTAACTGTACCTTTATTTATTGTGCAATTAACTTTCATTATTAATATTCTATTGGGCAAATAAGCCTTTATTCATTGTGACATTTACCTTTATTAGTAATTTTCAATTTTTAAAATGTACCTTTATTTATTGTGCAATTAACTCTCATTATTAATGTTCTATTGGGCAAATAAGCCTTTATTCATTGTGCCATTTACCTTTTTTATGAATTTTCTTTTGTGTAAATGTACCTTTATTTATTGTGCAATTAACTTTCATTATTAATGTTCTATTGGGCAAATAAGCCTTTATTCATTGTGCCATTTACCTTTTTTATGAATTTTCTTTTGTGTAAATGTACCTTTATTTATTGTGCAATTAACTTTCATTATTAATGTTCTATTGGGCAAATAAGCCTTTATTCATTGTGCCATTTACCTTTATTAGTAATTTTCAATTTTGAAAATGTACCTTTATTTATTGTGCAATTAACTCTCATTATTAATTTTCTATATGGCAAATAAGCCTTGATTCATTGTGCTATTTACCTTTATTATGAATTTTCTTTTGTGTAAATGTACCTTTATTTATTGTGCAATTAACTTTCATTATTAATGTTCTATTGGGCAAATAAGCCTTTATTCATTGTGCCATTTACCTTTATTATGAATTTTCAATTTTTAAAATGTACCTTTATTTATTGTGCAATTAACTTTCATTATTAATATTCTATTGGGCAAATAAGCCTTTATTCATTGTGCCATTTACCTATATTATGAATTTTCTTGTGTGTGAATTAAACTTTATTTATTTTGCAATTAACTTTCATTATTATTGCTCTATTGGGCAAATAAGCCTTTATTCATTGTGCCATTTACCTTTATTATGAATTTTCAATTTTTAAAATGTACCTTTATTTATTGTGCAATTAACTTTCATTATTAATATTCTATTGGGCAAATAAGCCTTTATTCATTGTGCCATTTACCTATATTATGAATTTTCTTTTGTGTGAATTAAACTTTATTTATTTTGCAATTAACTTTCATTATTATTGCTCTATTGGGCAAATAAGCCTTTATTCATTGTGCCATTTACCTTTATTATGAATTTTCTTTTGTGTAAATGTACCTTTATTTATTGTGCAATTAACTTTCATTTTTAATGATCTATTGGGAAAATAAGCCTTTATTCATTGTGCCGTTTACCTTTATTATAAATTTTCAGTTTTTAAAATGTACCTTTATTTATTGTGCAATTAACTTTCATTATTAATATTCTATTGGGCAAAGAAGCCTTTATTCATTGTGCCATTTACCTTTATTATGAATTTTCTTTCGTGTAAATGTACCTTTATTTATTGTGCAATTAACTTTCATTATTAATGTTCTATTGGGCAAATAAGCCTTTATTCATTGTGCCATTTACCTTTATTATGAATTTTCTTTTGTGTAACTGTACCTTTATTTATTGTGCAAGTAACTTTCATTATTAATATTTTATTGGGCAAATAAGCCTTTATTCATTGTGCCATTTACCTTTATTAGTAATTTTCAATTTTGAAAATGTACCTTTATTTATTGTGCAATTAACTCTCATTATTAATGTTCTATTGGGCAAATAAGCCTTTATTCATTGTGCCATTTACCTTTTTTATGAATTTTCTTTTGTGTAAATGTACCTTCATTTATTGTGCAATTAACTTTCATTATTAATGTTCTATTGGGCAAATAAGCCTTTATTCATTGTGCCATTTACCTTTATTATGAATTTTCTTTCGTGTAAATGTACCTTTATTTATTGTGCAATTAACTTTCATTATTAATGTTCTATTGGGCAAATAAGCCTTTATTCATAGTGCCATTTACCTTTATTATGAATTTTCTTTTGTGTAACTGTACCTTTATTTATTGTGCAATTAACTTTCATTATTAATATTCTATTGGGCAAATAAGCCTTTATTCATTGTGCCATTTACCTATATTATGAATTTTCTTTTGTGTGAATTAAACTTTATTTATTTTGCAATTAACTTTCATTATTATTGTTCTATTGGGCAAATAAGCCTTAATGCATTGTGCCATTTACCTTTATTATGAATTTTCTTTTGTGTAAATGTACCTTTATTTATTGTGCAATTAACTTTCATTATTCATGATCTATTGAGCAAATAAGCCTTTATTCATTGTGCCGTTTACCTTTATTATAAATTTTCAGTTTTTAAAATGTACCTTTATTTATTGTGCAATTAACTTTCATTATTAATGTTCTATTGGGCAAATAAGCCTTTATTCATTGTGCCATTTACCTTTTTTATGAATTTTCTTTTGTGTAAATGTACCTTTATTTATTGTGCAATTAACTTTCATTATTAATGTTCTATTGGGCAAAAAAGCCTTTATTCATTGTGCCATTTACCTTTATTATGAATTTTCTTTCGTGTAAATGTACCTTTATTTATTGTGCAATTAACTTTCATTATTAATGTTCTATTGGGCAAATAAGCCTTTATTCATTGTGCCATTTACCTTTATTATGAATTTTCTTTTGTGTAACTGTACCTTTATTTATTGTGCAATTAACTTTCATTATTAATATTCTATTGGGCAAATAAGCCTTTATTCATTGTGCCATTTACCTTTTTTATGAATTTTCTTTTGTGTAAATGTACCTTTATTTATTGTGCAATTAACTTTCATTATTAATGTTCTATTGGGCAAATAAGCCTTTATTCATTGTGCCATTTACCTTTTTTTATGAATTTTCTTTTGTGTAAATGTACCTTTATTTATTGTGCAATTAACTTTCATTATTAATGATCTATTGGGCAAATAAGCCTTTATTCATTGTGCCATTTACCTTTATTATGAATTTTCTTTCGTGTAAATGTACCTTTATGTATTGTGCAATTAACTTTCATTATTAATGTTCTATTGGGCAAATAAGCCTTTATTCATTGTGACATTTACCTTTATTATGAATTTTCTTTTGTGTAACTGTACCTTTATTTATTGTGCAAGTAACTTTCATTATTAATATTCTATTGGGCAAATAAGCCTTTATTCATTGTGCCATTTACCTTTATTAGTAATTTCCAATTTTTAAAATGTACTTTGATTTATTGTGCAATTAACTCTCAGTATTAATGTTCTATTGGGCAAATAAACCTTTATTCATTGTGCCATTTACCTTTATTATGAATTTTCAATTTTTAAAATGTACCTTTATTTATTGTGCAATTAACTTTCATTATTAATGTTCTATTGGGCAAATAAGTCTTTATTCATTGTGCCATTTACCTTTATTTTGAATTGTCAATTTTGAAAATGTACCTTTATTTATTGTGCAATTAACTTTCATTATTAATGTTCTATTGGGCAAAAAAGCCTTTATTCATTGTGCCATTTACGTTTATTATGAATTTTCTTTTGTGTAAATGTACCTTTATTTATTGTGCAATTAACTTTCATTATTATTGTTCTATTGGGCAAATAAGCCTTTATTCATTGTGCCATTTACCTATATTATGAATTTTCTTTTGTGTGAATTAAACTTTATTTATTTTGCAATTAACTTTCATTATTATTGTTCTATTGGGCAAATAAGCCTTTATTCATTGTGCTATTTACCTTTATTATGAATTTTCTTTTGTGTAAATGTACCTTTATTTATTGTGCAATTAACTTTCATTATTAATGATCTATTGGGCAAATAAGCCTTTATTCATTGTGCTATTTACCTTTATTATAAATGTTCAGTTTTTAAAATGTACCTTTATTTATTGTGCAATTAACTTTCATTATTAATATTCTATTGGGCAAATAAGCCTTTATTCATTGTGCCATTTACCTTTATTATGAATTTTCTTTCGTGTAAATGTACCTTTATTTATTGTGCAATTAACTTTCATTATTAATGTTCTATTGGGCAAATAAGCCTTTATTCATTGTGCCATTTACCTTTATTATGAATTTTCTTTTGTGTAACTGTACCTTTATTCATTGTGCAAGTAACTTTCATTATTAATATTCTATTGGGCAAATAAGCCTTTATTCATTGTGCCATTTACCTTTATTAGTAATTTTCAATTTTTAAAATGTACCTTTATTTATTGTGCAATTAACTCTCATTATTAATGTTCTCTTGGGAAAATAAGCCTTTATTCATTGTGCCATTTACCTTTTTTATGAATTTTCTTTTGTGTAAATGTACCTTTATTTATTGTGCAATTAACTTTCATTATAAATGTTCTATTGGGAAAATAAGCCTTTATTCATTGTGCCATTTACCTTTTTTATGAATTTTCTTTTGTGTAAATGTACCTTTATTTATTGTGCAATTAACTTTCATTATTAATGTTCTATTGGGCAAATAAGCCTTTATTCATTGTGCCATTTACCTTTATTATGAATTTTCTTTCGTGTAAATGTACCTTTATTTATTGTGCAATTAACTTTCATTATTAATGTTCTATTGGGCAAATAAGCCTTTATTCATTGTGCCATTTACCTTTATTATGAATTTTCTTTTGTGTAACTGTACCTTTATTTATTGTGCAATTAACTTTCATTATTAATATTCTATTGGGCAAATAAGCCTTTATTCATTGTGACATTTACCTTTATTAGTAATTTTCAATTTTGAAAATGTACCTTTATTTATTGTGCAATTAACTTTCATTATTAATGTTCTATTGGGCAAATAAGCCTTTATTCATTGTGCCATTTACCTTTTTTATGAATTTTCTTTTGTGTAAATGTACCTTTATTTATTGTGCAATTAACTTTCATTATTAATGTTCTATTGGGCAAATAAGCCTTTATTCATTGTGCCATTTACCTTTTTTATGAATTTTCTTTTGTGTAAATGTACCTTTATTTATTGTGCAATTAACTTTCATTATTAATGTTCTATTGGGCAAATAAGCCTTTATTCATTGTGCCATTTACCTTTATTATGAATTTTCTTTCGTGTAAATGTACCTTTATGTATTGTGCAATTAACTTTCATTATTAATGTTCTATTGGGCAAATAAGCCTTTATTCATTGTGCCATTTACCTTTATTATGAATTTTCTTTTGTGTAACTGTACCTTTATTTTTTGTGCAAGTAACTTTCATTATTAATGTTCTATTGGGCAAATAAGCCTTTATTCATTGTGCCATTTACCTTTATTAGTAATTTTCAATTTGGAAAATGTACCTTTATTTATTGTGCAATTAACTCTCATTATTAATGTTCTATATGGCAAATAAGCCTTGATTCATTGTGCTATTTACCTTTATTATGAATTTTCTTTTGTGTAAATGTACCTTTATTTATTGTGCAATTAACTTTCATTATTAATGTTCTATTGGGCAAATAAGCCTTTATTCATTGTGCCATTTACCTTTATTATGAATTTTCAATTTTTAAAATGTACCTTTATTTATTGTGCAATTAACTTTCATTATTAATATTCTATTGGGCAAATAAGCCTTTATTCATTGTGCCATTTACCTATATTATGAATTTTCTTTTGTGTGAATTAAACTTTATTTATTTTGCAATTAACTTTCATTATTATTGCTCTATTGGGCAAATAAGCCTTTATTCATTGTGCCATTTACCTTTATTATGAATTTTCTTTTGTGTAAATGTACCTTTATTTATTGTGCAATTAACTTTCATTTTTAATGATCTAATAGGCAAATAAGCCTTTATTCATTGTGCCGTTTACCTTTATTATAAATTTTCAGTTTTTAAAATGTACCTTTATTTATTGTGCAATTAACTTTCATTATTAATATTCTATTGGGCAAAGAAGCCTTTATTCATTGTGCCATTTACCTTTATTATGAATTTTCTTTCGTGTAAATGTACCTTTATTTATTGTGCAATTAACTTTCATTATTAATGTTCTATTGGGCAAATAAGCCTTTATTCATTGTGCCATTTACCTTTATTATGAATTTTCTTTTGTGTAACTGTACCTTTATTTATTGTGCAAGTAACTTTCATTATTAATATTCTATTGGGCAAATAAGCCTTTATTCATTGTGCCATTTACCTTTATTAGTAATTTTCAATTTTTAAAATGTACCTTTATTTATTGTGCAATTAACTCTCATTATTAATGTTCTATTGGGCAAATAAGCCTTTATTCATTGTGCCATTTACCTTTTTTATGAATTTTCTTTTGTGTAAATGTACCTTTATTTATTGTGCAATTAACTTTCATTATTAATGTTCTATTGGGCAAATAAGCCTTTATTCATTGTGCCATTTACCTTTATTATGAATTTTCTTTCGTGTAAATGTACCTTTATTTATTGTGCAATTAACTTTCATTATTAATGTTCTATTGGGCAAATAAGCCTTTATTCATTGTGCCATTTACCTTTATTATGAATTTTCTTTTGTGTAACTGTACCTTTATTTATTGTGCAATTAACTTTCATTATTAATATTCTATTGGGCAAATAAGCCTTTATTCATTGTGCCATTTACCTATATTATGAATTTTCTTTTGTGTGAATTAAACTTTATTTATTTTGCAATTAACTTTCATTATTATTGTTCTATTGGGCAAATAAGCCTTAATGCATTGTGCAATTTACCTTTATTATGAATTTTCTTTTGTGTAAATGTACCTTTATTTATTGTGCAATTAACTTTCATTATTAATGATCTATTGAGCAAATAAGCCTTTATTCATTGTGCCGTTTACCTTTATTATAAATTTTCAGTTTTTAAAATGTACCTTTATTTATTGTGCAATTAACTTTCATTATTAATGTTCTATTGGGCAAATAAGCCTTTATTCATTGTGCCATTTACCTTTTTTATGAATTTTCTTTTGTGTAAATGTACCTTTATTTATTGTGCAATTAACTTTCATTATTAATGTTCTATTGGGCAAAAAAGCCTTTATTCATTGTGCCATTTACCTTTATTATGAATTTTCTTTCGTGTAAATGTACCTTTATTTATTGTGCAATTAACTTTCATTATTAATGTTCTATTTGGCAAATAAGCCTTTATTCATTGTGCCATTTACCTTTATTATTAATTTTCTTTTGTGTAAATGTACCTTTATTTATTGTGCAAGTAACTTTCATTATTAATATTCTATTGGGCAAATAAGCCTTTATTCATTGTGCCATTTACCTTTATTAGTAATTTTCAATTTTAAAATGTACCTTTATTTATTGTGCAATTAACTCTCATTATTAATGTTCTATTGGGCAAATAAGCCTTTATTCATTGTGCTATTTACATTTATTATCAATTTTCTTTTGTGTAAATGTACCTTTATTTATTGTGCAATTAACTTTCATTATTAATGTTCTATTGGGCAAATAAGCCTTTATTCATTGTGCCATTTACCTTTATTATGAATTTTCTTTTGTGTAAATGTACCTTTATTTATTGTGCAATTAACTTTCATTATTAATGTTCTATTGGGCAAATAAGCCTTTATTCATTGTGCCATTTACCTTTATTATGAATTTTCTTTTGTGTAACTGTACCTTTATTTATTGTGCAATTAACTTTCATTATTAATGTTCTATATGGCAAATAAGCCTTGATTCATTGTGCTATTTACCTTTATTATGAATTTTCTTTTGTGTAAATGTACCTTTATTTATTGTGCAATTAACTTTCATTATTAATGTTCTATTGGGCAAATAAGCCTTTATTCATTGTGCCATTTACCTTTATTATGAATTTTCAATTTTTAAAATGTACCTTTATTTATTGTGCAATTAACTTTCATTATTAATATTCTATTGGGCAAATAAGCCTTTATTCATTGTGCCATTTACCTATATTATGAATTTTCTTTTGTGTGAATTAAACTTTATTTATTTTGCAATTAACTTTCATTATTATTGCTCTATTGGGCAAATAAGCCTTTATTCATTGTGCCATTTACCTTTATTATGAATTTTCTTTTGTGTAAATGTACCTTTATTTATTGTGCAATTAACTTTCATTTTTAATGATCTATTGGGCAAATAAGCCTTTATTCATTGTGCCGTTTACCTTTATTATAAATTTTCAGTTTTTAAAATGTACCTTTATTTATTGTGCAATTAACTTTCATTATTAATATTCTATTGGGCAAAGAAGCCTTTATTCATTGTGCCATTTACCTTTATTATGAATTTTCTTTCGTGTAAATGTACCTTTATTTATTGTGCAATTAACTTTCATTATTAATGTTCTATTGGGCAAATAAGCCTTTATTCATTGTGCCATTTACTTTTATTATGAATTTTCTTTTGTGTAACTGTACCTTTATTTATTGTGCAAGTAACTTTCATTATTAATATTCTATTGGGCAAATAAGCCTTTATTCATTGTGCCATTTACCTTTATTAGTAATTTTCAATTTTGAAAATGTACCTTTATTTATTGTGCAATTAACTCTCATTATTAATGTTCTATTGGGCAAATAAGCCTTTATTCATTGTGTCATTTACCTTTTTTATGAATTTTCTTTTGTGTAAATGTACCTTTATTTATTGTGCAATTAACTTTCATTATTAATGTTCTATTGGGCAAATAAGCCTTTATTCATTGTGCCATTTACCTTTATTATGAATTTTCTTTCGTGTAAATGTACCTTTATTTATTGTGCAATTAACTTTCATTATTAATGTTCTATTGGGCAAATAAGCCTTTATTCATTGTGCCATTTACCTTTATTATGAATTTTCTTTTGTGTAACTGTACCTTTATTAATTGTCCAATTAACTTTCATTATTAATATTCTATTGGGCAAATAAGCCTTTATTCATTGTGCCATTTACCTATATTATGAATTTTCTTTTGTGTGAATTAAACTTTATTTATTTTGCAATTAACTTTCATTATTATTGTTCTATTGGGCAAATAAGCCTTAATGCATTGTGCCATTTACCTTTTTTATGAATTTTCTTTTGTGTAAATGTACCTTTATTTATTGTGCAATTAACTTTCATTATTAATGATCTATTGAGCAAATAAGCCTTTATTCATTGTGCCGTTTACCTTTATTATAAATTTTCAGTTTTTAAAATGTACCTTTATTTATTGTGCAATTAACTTTCATTATTAATGTTCTATTGGGCAAATAAGCCTTTATTCATTGTGCCATTTACCTTTTTTATGAATTTTCTTTTGTGTAAATGTACCTTTATTTATTGTGCAATTAACTTTCATTATTAATGTTCTATTGGGCAAAAAAGCCTTTATTCATTGTGCCATTTACCTTTATTATGAATTTTCTTTCGTGTAAATGTACCTTTATTTATTGTGCAATTAACTTTCATTATTAATGTTCTATTGGGCAAATAAGCCTTTATTCATTGTGCCATTTACCTTTATTATGAATTTTCTTTTGTGTAACTGTACCTTTATTTATTGTGCAATTAACTTTCATTATTAATATTCTATTGGGCAAATAAGCCTTTATTCATTGTGCCATTTACCTTTATTAGTAATTTTAAATTTTAAAATGTACCTTTATTTATTGTGCAATTAACTCTCATTCTTAATGTTCTATTGGGCAAATAAGCCTTTATTCATTGTGCTATTTACCTTTATTATCAATTTTCTTTTGTGTAAATGTACCTTTATTTATTGTGCAATTAACTTTCATTATTAATGTTCTATTGGGCAAATAAGCCTTTATTCATTGTGCCATTTACCTTTATTATGAATTTTCTTTTGTGTAACTGTACCTTTATTTTTTGTGCAAGTAACTTTCATTATTAATATTCTATTGGGCAAATAAGCCTTTATTCATTGTGCCATTTACCTTTATTAGTAATTTTCAATTTTGAAAATGTACCTTTATTTATTGTGCAATTAACTCTCATTATTAATGTTCTATTGGGCAAATAAGCCTTGATTCATTGTGCTATTTACCTTTATTATGAATTTTCTTTTGTGTAAATGTACCTTTATTTATTGTGCAATTAACTTTCATTATTAATGTTCTATTGGGCAAATAAGCCTTTATTCAGTGTGCCATTTACCTTTATTATGAATTTTCTTTTGTGTAACTGTACCTTTATTTATTGTGCAATTAACTTTCATTATTAATATTCTATTGGGCAAATAAGCCTTTATTCATTGTGCCATTTACCTTTATTAGTAATTTCCAATTTTAAAAATGTACTTTGATTTATTGTGCAATTAACTCTCATTATTAATGTTCTATTGGGCAAATAAGCCTTTATTCATTGTGCCATTTACCTTTATTATGAATTTTCAATTTTTAAAATGTACCTTTATTTATTGTGCAATTAACTTTCATTATTAATGTTCTATTGGGCAAATAAGTCTTTATTCATTGTGCCATTTACCTTTATTATGAATTTTCAATTTTGAAAATGTACCTTTATTTATTGTGCAATTAACTTTCATTATTAATGTTCTATATGGCAAATAAGCCTTTATTCATTGTGCCATTTACGTTTATTATGAATTTTCTTTTGTGTAAATGTACCTTTATTTATTGTGCAATTAACTTTCATTATTAATATTCTATTGGGCAAATAAGCCTTTATTCATTGTGCCATTTACCTATATTATGAATTTTCTTTTGTGTGAATTAAACTTTATTTATTTTGCAATTAACTTTCATTATTATTGTTCTATTGGGCAAATAAGCCTTAATGCATTGTGCCATTTACCTTTATTATGAATTTTCTTTTGTGTAAATGTACCTTTATTTATTGTGCAATTAACTTTCATTATTAATGATCTATTGGGCAAATAAGCCTTTATTCATTGTGCCATTTACCTTTATTATGAATTTTCTTTTGTGTAACTGTACCTTTATTTATTGTGCAAGTAACTTTCATTATTAATATTCTATTGGGCAAATAAGCCTTTATTCATTGTGCCATTTACCTTTATTAGTAATTTTAACTTTTGAAAATGTACCTTTATTTATTGTGCAATGAACTCTCATTATTAATGTTCTATTGGGCAAATAAGCCTTTATTCATTGTGCTATTTACCTTTATTATCAATTTTCTTTTGTGTAAATGTACCTTTATTTATTGTGCAATTAACTTTCATTATTAATGTTCTATTGGGCAAATAAGCCTTTATTCATTGTGCCATTTACCTTTATTATGAATTTTCTTTTGTGTAAATGTACCTTTATTTATTGTGCAATTAACTTTCATT
The DNA here is from genome assembly GCF_053919585.1 of Euprymna scolopes. Taxonomy (NCBI): domain Eukaryota; kingdom Metazoa; phylum Mollusca; class Cephalopoda; order Sepiida; family Sepiolidae; genus Euprymna; species Euprymna scolopes. The sequence continues at coordinate 57,463,079 of NC_136506.1, read as the reverse complement.
ATTAATGTTCTATTGGGCAAATAAGCCTTTATTCATTGTGCCATTTACCTTTATTATGAATTTTCTTTTGTGTAACTGTACCTTTATTTTTTGTGCAAGTAACTTTCATTATTAATATTCTATTGGGCAAATAAGCCTTTATTCATTGTGCTATTTACCTTTATTAGTAATTTTCAATTTTGAAAATGTACCTTTATTTATTGTGCAATTAACTCTCATTATTAATGTTCTATTGGGCAAATAAGCCTTGATTCATTGTGCTATTTACCTTTATTATGAATTTTCTTTTGTGTAAATGTACCTTTATTTATTGTGCAATTAACTTTCATTATTAATGTTCTATTGGGCAAATAAGCCTTTATTCATTGTGCCATTTACCTTTATTATGAATTTTCTTTTGTATAACTGTACCTTTATTTTTTGTGCAAGTAACTTTCTTTATTAATATTCTATTAGGCAAATAAGCCTTTATTCATTGTGCCATTTACCTTTATTAGTAATTTTCAATTTTGAAAATGTACCTTTATTTATTGTGCAATTAACTCTCATTATTAATGTTCTATTGGGCAAATAAGCCTTGATTCATTGTGCTATTTACCTTTTTTATGAATTTTCTTTTGTGTAAATGTACCTTTATTTATTGTGCAATTAACTTTCATTATTAATGTTCTATTGGGCAAATAACCTTTATTCAGTGTGCCATTTACCTTTATTATGAATTTTCTTTTGTGTAACTGTACCTTTATTTATTGTGCAATTAACTGTCATTATTAATATTCTATTGGGCAAAGAAGCCTTTATTCATTGTGCCATTTACCTTTATTAGTAATTTCCGATTTTTAAAATGTACTTTGATTTATTGTGCAATTAACTCTCATTATTAATGTTCTATTGGGCAAATAAGCTTTTATTGATTGTGCCATTTACCTTTATTATGAATTTTAAATTTTGAAAATGTACCTTTATTTATTGTGCAATTAACTTTCATTATTAATGTTCTATTGGGCAAATAAGTCTTTATTCATTGTGCCATTTACCTTTATTATGAATTTTCAATTTTGAAAATGTATCTTTCTTTATTGTGCAATTAACTTTCATTATTAATGTTCTTTTGGGCAAATAAGCCTTTATTCATTGTGCCATTTACGTTTATTATGAATTTTCTTTTGTGTAAATGTACCTTTATTTATTGTGCAATTAACTTTCATTATTAATATTCTATTGGGCAAATAAGCCTTTATTCATTGTGCCATTTACCTTTATTAGTTATTTTCAACTTTGAAAATATACCTTAATTTATTGTGCAATTAACTTTCATTATTAATGTTCTATTGGGCAAATAAGCCTTTATTCATTGTGCCATTTACCTTTATTATGGATTGTAAATTTTGAAAATGTACCTTTATTTATTGTGCAATTAACTTTCATTATTAATGTTCTATTGGGCAAATAAGCCTTTATTCATTGTGCCATTTACCTTTGTTATGAATTTTCAATTTTGAAAATGTACCTTTATTTATTGTGCAATTAACTTTAATTATTAATTTTCTATTGGGCAAATAAGCCTTTATTCATTGTGCCATTTACCTTTATTGTGAATTTTCTTTTGTGTAAATGTACCTTTATTTATTGTGCAATTAACTTTCATTATAAATATTCTATTGGGCAAATAAGCCTTTATTCATTGTGCCATTTACCTTTATAAGTAATTTTCAATTTTGAAAATGTACCTTTATTTATTGTGCAATTAACTTTCATTATTAATGTTCTATTGGGCAAAAAAGCCTTTATTCATTGTGCCATTTACTTTTATTATGAATTTTCTTTTGTGAAAATGTACCTTTATTTATTGTGCAATTAACTTTCATTATTAATGTTCTATTGGGCAAATAAGCCTTTATTCATTGGGCTATTTACCTTTATTATCAATTTTCTTTTGTGTAAATGTACCTTTATTTATTGTGCAATTAACTTTCATTATTAATGTTCTATTGGGCAAATAAGCCTTTATTCATTGTGCCATTTACCTTTATTATGAATTTTCTTTTGTGTAAATGTACCTTTATTTATTGTGCAATTAACTTTCATTATTAATGTTCTATTGGGAAAATAAGCCTTTATTCATTGTGCAATTTACCTATATTATGAATTTTCTTTTGTGTAAATGTACCTTTATTTATTGTGCAATTAACTTTCATTATTAATGTTCTATTGGGCAAATAAGCCTTTATTCATTGTGCCATTTACCTTTATTATGAATTTTCAATTTTGAAAATGTACCATTATTTATTGTGCAATTAACTTTCATTATTAATATTCTATTGGGCAAATAAGCCTTTATTCATTGTGCCATTTACCTATATTATGAATTTTCTTTTGTGTAAATTAAACTTTATTTATTTTGCAATTAACTTTCATTATTATTGTTCTATTGGGCAAATAAGCCTTAATGCATTGTGCCATTTACCTTTATTATGAATTTTCTTTTGTGTAAATGTACCTTTATTTATTGTGCAATTAACTTTCATTATTAATGATCTATTGGGCAAATAAGCCTTTATTCATTGTGCCGTTTACCTTTATAATAATTTTTCAGTTTTTAAAATGTACCTTTATTTATTGTGCAATTAACTCTCATTATTAATGTTCTATTGGGCAAATAAGCCTTTATTCATTGTGCTATTTACCTTTATTATGAATTTTCTTTTGTGTAAATGTACCTTTATTTATTGTGCAATTAACTTTCATTATTAATGTTCTATTGGGCAAATAAGCCTTTATTCTATTGTGCCATTTACCTTTTTTATGAATTTTCTTTTGTGTAAATGTACCTTTATTTATTGTGCAATTAACTTTCATTATTAATGTTCTAGTGGGCAAATAAGCCTTTATTCATTGTGCCATTTACCTTTATTATGGATTGTAAATTTTGAAAATGTACCTTTATTTATTGTGCAATTAACTTTCATTATTAATGTTCTATTGGGCAAATAAGCCTTTATTCATTGTGCCATTTACCTTTTTTATGAATTTTCAATTTTGAAAATGTACCTTTATTTATTGTGCAATTAACTTTCATTATTAATGTTCTATTGGGCAAATAAGCCTTTATTCATTGTGCCATTTACCTTTAGTGTGAATTTTCTTTTGTGTAAATGTACCTTTATTTATTGTGCTATTAACTTTCATTATAAATATTCTATTGGGCAAATAAGCCTTTATTCATTGTGCCATTTACCTTTATAAGTAATTTTCAATTTTGAAAATGTACCTTTATTTATTGTGCAATTAACTTTCATTATTAATGTTCTATTGGGCAAAAAAGCCTTTATTCATTGTGCCATTTACTTTTATTATGAATTTTCTTTTGTGTAAATGTACCTCTATTTATTGTGCAATTAACTTTCATTATTAATGTTCTATTGGGCAAATAAGCCTTTATTCATTGTGCCATTTACCTTTATTATGAATTTTCTTTCGCGTAAATGTACCTTTATTTATTGTGCAATTAACTTTCATTATTAATGTTCTATTGGGCAAATGAGCCTTTAGTTATCGTGCCATTTACCTTTATTATGAATTTTCAATTTTGAAAATGTACCTTTATTTATTGTGCAATTAACTTTCATTATTAATGTTCTATTGGGAAAATAAGCCTTTATTCATTGTGCCATTTACCTTTATTATGAATTTTCTTTTGTGTAAATGTACCTTTATTTATTGTGCAATTAACTTTCATTATTAATGTTCTATTGGGCAAATAAGCCTTTATTCATTGTGCCATTTACCTTTATTATGAATTTTCAATTTTGAAAATGTACCATTATTTATTGTGCAAATTACTTTCATTATTAATATTCTATTGGGCAAATAAGCCTTTATTCATTGTGCCATTTACCTATATTATGAATTTTCTTTTGTGTAAATTAAACTTTATTTATTTTGCAATTAACTTTCATTATTATTGTTCTATTGGGCAAATAAGCCTTAATGCCTTGTGCCATTTACCTTTATTATGAATTTTCTTTTGTGTAAATGTACCTTTATTTATTGTGCAATTAACTTTCATTATTAATGTTCTATTGGGCAAATAAGCCTTTATTCATTGTGCCGTTTACCTTTATAATAATTTTTCAGTTTTTAAAATGTACCTTTATTTATTGTGCAATTAACTCTCATTATTAATGTTCTATTGGGCAAATAAGCCTTGATTCATTGTGCGATTTACCTTTATTATGAATTTTCTTTTGTGTAAATGTACCTTTATTTATTGTGCAATTAACTTTCATTATTAATGTTCTATTGGGCAAATAAGCCTTTATTCTATGTTGCCATTTACCTTTTTTATGAATTTTCTTTTGTGTAAATGTACCTTTATTTATTGTGCAATTAACTTTCATTATTAATGTTCTATTGGGCAAATAAGCCTTTATCTATTGTGCCATTTACCTTTATTATGAATTTTCTTTCGTGTAAATGTACCTTTATTTATTGTGCAATTAACTTTCATTATTAATGTTCTATTGGGAAAATAAGCCTTTATTCATTGTGCCATTTACCTTTATTATGAATTTTCCTTTGTGTAACTGTACCTTTATTTATTGTTCAATTAACTTTCATTATTAATATTCTATTGGGCAAATAAGCCTTTATTCATTGTGCCATTTACCTTTATTAGTAATTTTCAATTTTTAAAATGTACCTTTATTTATTGTGCAGTTAACTCTCATTATTAATGTTCTATTGGGCAAATAAGCCTTTATTCATTGTGCCATTTACCTTTATTATCAATTTTCTTTTGTGTAACTGTACCTTTATTTATTGTGCAATTAACGTTCATTATTAATATTCTATTGGGCAAATAAGCCTTTATTCATTGTGCTATTTACCTTTATTATGAATTTTCAATTTTTAAAATGTACCTTTATTTATTGTGCAATTAACTTTCATTATTAATGTTCTTTTGGGCAAATAGGCCTTTATTCATTGTGCCATTTACCTTTATTATGAATTGTCTTTTGTGTAAATGTACCTTTATTTATTGTGCAATTAGTTTTGATTATTAATGTTCTATTGGGCAAATAAGCCTTTATTCAGTGTGCCATGACCTTTATTATGAATTTTCAATTTTGAAAATGTACCTTTATTTATTGTGCAATTAACTTTCATTATTAATGTTCTATTGGGCAAATAAGCCTTTAGTTATTGTGCCATTTACCTTTATTATAAATTTTCAATTTTTAAAATGTACCTTTATTTATTATGCAATTAACTTTAATTATTAATGTTCTATTGGGCAAATAAGCCTTTATTCATTGTGCCATTTACCTTTATTATTAATTTTCAATTTTGAAAATGTACCATTATTTATTGTGCAATTAACTTTCATTATTAATATTCTATTGGGCAAATAAGCCTTTATTCATTGTGCCATTTACCTTTATTATGAATTTTCTTTTGTGTAAATTAAACTTTATTTATTTTGCAATTAACTTTCATTATTATTGTTCTATTGGGCAAATAAGCCTTCATGCATTGTGCCATTTACCTGTATTATGAATTTTCTTTTGTGTAAATGTACCTTTATTTATTGTGCAATTAACTTTCATTATTAATGATCTATTGGGAAAAGAAGCCTTTATTCATTGTGCCGTTTACCTTTTTTATAAATTTTATATTTTTAAAATGTACCTTTATTTATTGTTCAATTAACGTTCATTATTAATGTTCTATTGGGCAAAAAAGTCTTATTCATTGTGCCATTTACCTTTATTATGAATTTTCAATTTTGAAAATGTACCATTATTTATTGTGCAATTAACTTTCATTATTAATATTCTATTGGCCAAATAAGCCTTTATTCATTGTGCCATTTACCTTTATTATGAATTTTCTTTTGTGTAAATGCAACTTTATTTATTTTGCAATTAACTTTCATTATTATTGTTCTATTGGGCAAACAAGCCTTCATGCATTGTGCCATTTACCTTTATTATGAATTTTCTTTTGTGTAAATGTACCTTTATTTATTGTGCAATTAACTTTCATTATTAATGATCTATTGGGCAAATAAGCCTTTATTCATTGTGCCGTTTACCTTTATTATAAATTTTCAATTTTGAAAATGTACCTTTATTTATTGTGCAATTAACTTTCATTATTAATGTTCTATTGGGCAAATAAGCCTTTATTCATTGTGCAATTTACCTTTATTATGAATTTTCTTTTGTGTAAATGTACCTTTATTTATTGTGCAAGTAACTTTCATTATTAATGTTCTATTGGGCAAATAAGCCTTTATTCATTGTGCCATTTACCTTTATTATGAATTTTCTTTCGTGTAAATGTACTTTTATTTATTGTGCAATTAACTTTCATTATTAATGTTCTATTGGGCAAATAAGCCTTTATTCATTGTGCCATTTACCTTTATTATGAATTTTCTTTTGTGTAAATGTACCTTTATTTATTGTGCAATTAACTTTCATTATAATTGTTCTATTGGGCAAATAAGCCTTTATTCATTGTGCAATTTACCTTTATTATGAATTTTCAATTTTGAAAATGTACCTTTATTTATTGTGCAATTAACTTTCATTATTAATGTTCTATTGGGCAAATAAGCCTTTATTCATTGTGCCATTTACCTTTATTATGAATTTTCTTTTGTGTAAATGTACCTTTATTTATTGTGCAATTAACGTTCATTATTAATATTCTATTGGGCAAATAAGCCTTTATTCATTGTGCCATTTACCTATTTTAGTAATTTTCAATTTTGAAAATGTACCTTTATGTATTGTGCAATTAACGTTCATTATTAATGTTCTATTGGGGAAAAAAGTCTTTATTCATTGTGCCATTTACCTTTATTATGAATTTTAAATTTTGAAAATGTACCTTTATTTATTGTGCAAGTAACGTTCATTATTAATGTTCTATGGGGTAAATAAGCCTTTATTCATTGTGCCATTTACCTTTATTATGAATTTTCTTTTGTGTAAATGTATCTTTTTTTATTGTGCAATTAACTTTCATTATAATTATTCTATTGGGTAAATAAGCCTTTATTCATTGTGCCAGTTACCTTTATTAGTAATTTTCAATTTTGAAAATGTACCTTTATTTATTGTGCAATTAACTTTCATTATTAATGTTTAATTGGGCAAATAAGCCTTTATTCATTGTGCCATTTACCTTTATTAGTAATTTTCAATTTTGAAAATGTACCTTTATTTATTGTGCAAGTAACTTTCATTATTAATGTTCTATTGGGCAAATAAGCCTTTATTCATTGTGCCATTTACCTTTATTATGAATTTTCTTTTGTGTAAATGTACCTTTATTTATTATGCAATAAACTTTCATTATTAATATTCTATTGGGCAAATAAGCCTTTATTCATTGTGCCATTTACCTTTATAAGTAATTTTCAATTTTGAAAATGTACCTTTATTTATTGTGCAATTAACTTTCATTATTAATGTTCTATTGGGCAAATAAGCCTTTATTCATTGTGCCATTTACCTTTATTAGTAATTTTCAATTTTGAAAATGTACCTTTATTTATTGTGCAATTAACTTTCATTATTAATGTTCTATTGGGCAAATAAGACTTTATTCATTGTGCCATGACCTTTATTATGAATTTTCAATTTTGAAAATGTACCTTTATTTATTGTGCAATACACTTTCATTATTAATGTTCTATTGGGCAAATAAGCCTTTAGTTATTGTGCCATTAATCTTTATTATGAATTTTCAATTTTGAAAATGTACCTTTATTTATTGTGCAATTAACTTCCATTATTAATGTTCTATTGGGCAAATAAGCCTTTATTCATTGTGCCATTTACCTTTATTATGAATTTTCTTTTGTGTAAATGTACCTTTATTTATTGTGCAATTAACTTTCATTATTAATGTTCTATTGGGCAAATAAGCCTTTAATCATTGTGCCATTTACCTTTTTTATGAATTTTCTTTTGTGTAAATGTACCTTTATTTATTGTGCAAGTAACGTTCATTATTAATGTTCTATTGGGCAAATAAGGCTTTATGCATGGTGCCAATTTACCTTTATTATGAATTATCTTTTTGTAAATGTTCTTTTATTTATTGTGCAATTAACTTTCATGATTAATGTTCTATTGGGCAAATAAGCCTTTATTCATTGTGCCATTTACCTTTATTATGAATTTTCTTTTGTGTAAATGTACCTTTATTTATTGTGCAATTAACTTTCATTATTAATGTTCTATTGGGCAAATAAGCCTTTATTAATTGTGCAATTTACCTTTATTATGAATTTTCAATTTTGAAAATGTACCTTTATTTATTGTGCAATTAACTCTCATTATTAATGTTCTATTGGGCAAATAAGCCTTTATTCATTGTGCCATTTACCTTTATTATGAATTTTCTTTTGTGTAAATGTACCTTTATTTATTGTGCAATTAACTTTCATTATTAATATTCTATTGGGCAAATAAGCCTTTATTCATTGTGCCATTTACCTTTATTAGTAATTTTCAATTTTTAAAATGTACCTTTATTTATTGTGCAATTAACGTTCATTATTAATGTTCTATTGGGCAAAAAAGCCTTTATTCATTGTGCCATTTTCCTTTATTATGAATTTTCAATTTTGAAAATGTACCATTATTTATTGTGCAATTAACTTTCATTATTAATATTCTATTGGGCAAATAAGCCTTTATTCATTGTGCCATTTACCTTTATTATGAATTTTCTTTTGTGTAAATGTACCTTTATTTATTGTGCAATTAACTTTCATTATTAATGATCTATTGGGCAAATAAGCCTTTATTCATTGTGCCGTTTACCTTTATTATAAATTTTCAATTTTGAAAATGTACCTTTATTTATTGTGCAATTAACTTTCATTATTAATGTTCTATTGGGCAAATAAGCCTTTATTCATTGTGCCATTTACCTTTATTATGAATTTTCTTTTGTGTAAATGTACCTTTATTTATTGTGCAATTAACTTTCATTATTAATGTTCTATTGGGCAAATAAGCCTTTATTCATTGTGCCATTAACCTTTATTATGAATTTTCTTTCGTGTAAATGTACTTTTATTTATTGTGCAATTAACTTTCATTATTAATGTTCTATTGGGCAAATAAGCCTTTATTCATTGTGCCATTTACCTTTATTATGAATTTTCTTTTGTGTAAATGTACCTTTATTTATTGTGCAATTAACGTTCATTATTAATATTCTATTGGGCAAATAAGCCTTTATTCATTGTGCCATTTACCTTTATTAGTAATTTTCAATTTTGAAAATGTACCTTTATTTATTGTGCAATTAACGTTCATTATTAATGTTCTATTGGGCAAAAAAGTCTTTATTCATTGTGCCATTTACCTTTATTATTAATTTTCAATTTTGAAAATGTACCTTTATTTATTGTGCAAGTAACGTTCATTATTAATGTTCTATGGGGTAAATAAGCCTTTATTCATTGTGCCATTTACCTTTATTATGAATTTTCTTTTGTGTAAATGTACCTTTATTTATTGTGCAATTAACTTTCATTATAATTATTCTATTGGGTATATAAGCCTTTATTCATTGTGCCATTTACCTTTATTAGTAATTTTCAATTTTGAAAATGTACCTTTATTTATTGTGCAATTAACTTTCATTATTAATGTTTAATTGGGCAAATAAACCTTTATTCATTGTGCCATTTACCTTTATTAGTAATTTTCAATTTTGAAAATGTACCTTTATTTATTGTGCAAGTAACTTTCATTATTAATGTTCTATTGGGCAAATAAGCCTTTATTCATTGTGCCATTTACCTTTATTATGAATTTTCTTTTGTGTAAATGTACCTTTATTTATTGTGCAATTAACTTTCATTATTAATATTCTATTGGGCAAATAAGCCTTTATTCATTGTGCCATTTACCTTTATAAGTAATTTTCAATTTTGAAAATGTACCTTTATTTATTGTGCAATTAACTTTCATTATTAATGTTCTATTGGGCAAATAAGCCTTTATTCATTGTGCCATTTACCTTTATTATGAATTTTTAATTTTGAAAATGTAGCTTTATTTATTGTGCAATTAACTTTCATTATTAATGTTCTATTTGGCAAATAAGCCTTTATGCATGGTGCCAATTTACCTTATTATGAATTTTCTTTTGTGTAAATGTACTTTTATTTATTGTGCAATTAACTTTCATTATTAATTTTCTATTGGGCAAATAAGCCTTTATTCATTGTGCCATTTACCTTTATTATGAATTTTCTTTCGCGTAAATGTACCTTTATTTATTGTGCAATTAACTTTCATTATTAATATTCTATTGGGCAAATAAGCCTTTATTCATTGTGCCATTTACCTTTATTATGAATTTTCTTTTGTGTAACTGTACCTTTATTTATTGTGCAATTAACTTTCATTATTAATATTCTATTGGGCAAATAAGCCTTTATTCATTGTGCCATTTACCTTTATTAGTAATTTTCAATTTTGAAAATGTACCTTTATTTATTGTGCAATTAACGTTCATTATTAATGTTCTATTGGGCAAAAAAGTCTTTATTCATTGTGCCATTTACCTTTATTATGAATTTTCAATTTTGAAAATGTACCTTTATTTATTGTGCAAGTAACGTTCATTATTAATGTTCTATGGGGTAAATAAGCCTTTATTCATTGTGCCATTTACCTTTATTATGAATTTTCTTTTGTGTAAATGTACCTTTATTTATTGTGCAATTAACTTTCATTATAATTATTCTATTGGGTAAATAAGCCTTTATTCATTGTGCCATTTACCTTTATTAGTAATTTTCAATTTTGAAAATGTACCTTTATTTATTGTGCAATTAACTTTCATTATTAATGTTTAATTGGGCAAATAAGCCTTTATTCATTGTGCCATTTACCTTTATTAGTAATTTTCAATTTTGAAAATGTACCTTTATTTATTGTGCAAGTAACTTTCATTATTAATGTTCTATTGGGCAAATAAGCCTTTATTCATTGTGCCATTTACCTTTATTATGAATTTTATTTTGTGTAAATGTACCTTTATTTATTGTGCAATTAACTTTCATTATTAATATTCTATTGGGCAAATAAGCCTTTATTCATTGTGCCATTTACCTTTATAAGTAATTTTCAATTTTGAAAATGTACCTTTATTTATTGTGCAATTAACTTTCATTATTAATGTTCTATTGGGCAAATAAGCCTTTATTCATTGTGCCATTTACCTTTATTAGTAATTTTCAATTTTGAAAATGTACCTTTATTTATTGTGCAATTAACTCTCATTATTAATGTTCTATTGGGCAAATAAGCCTTTATTCATTGTGCCATTAACCTTTATTATGAATTTTCTTTCGTGTAAATGTACTTTTATTTATTGTGCAATTAACTTTAATTATTAATGTTCTATTGGGCAAATAAGCCTTTATTCATTGTGCCATTTACCTTTATTATGAATTTTCTTTTGTGTAAATGTACCTTTATTTATTGTGCAATTAACTTTCATTATTAATGTTCTATTGGGCAAATAAGCCTTTATTCATTGTGCAATTTACCTTTATTATGAATTTTCAATTTTGAAAATGTACCTTTATTTATTGTGCAATTAACTTTAATTATTAATGTTCTATTGGGCAAATAAGCCTTTATTCATTGTGCCATTTACCTTTATTATGAATTTTCTTTTGTGTAAATGTACCTTTATTTATTGTGCAATTAACTTTCATTATTAATATTCTATTGGGCAAATAAGCCTTTATTCATTGTGCCATTTACCTTTATTAGTAATTTTCAATTTTGAAAATGTACCTTTATTTATTGTGCAATTAACGTTTATTATTAATGTTCTATTGGGCAAAAAAGTCTTTATTCATTGTGCCATTTACCTTTATTATGAATTTTCAATTTTGAAAATGTACCTTTATTTATTGTGCAAGTAACGTTCATTATTAATGTTCTATGGGGTAAATAAGCCTTTATTCATTGTGCCATTTACCTTTATTATGAATTTTCTTTTGTGTAAATGTACCTTTATTTATTGTGCAATTAACTTTCATTATAATTATTCTATTGGGTAAATAAGCCTTTATTCATTGTGCCATTTACCTTTATTAGTAATTTTCAATTTTGAAAATGTACCTTTATTTATTGTGCAATTAACTTTCATTATTAATGTTTTATTGGGCAAATAAGCCTTTATTCATTGTGCCATTTACCTTTATTAGTAATTTTCAATTTTGAAAATGTACCTTTATTTATTGTGCAAGTAACTTTCATTATTAATGTTCTATTGGGCAAATAAGCCTTTATTCATTGTGCCATTTACCTTTATTATGAATTTTCTTTTGTGTAAATGTACCTTTATTTATTGTGCAATTAACTTTCATTATTAATATTCTATTGGGCAAATAAGCCTTTATTCATTGTGCCATTTACCTTTATAAGTAATTTTCAATTTTTAAAATGTACCTTTATTTATTGTGCAATTAACTTTCATTATTAATGTTCTATTGGGCAAATAAGCCTTTATTCATTGTGCCATTTACCTTTATTAGTAATTTTCAATTTTGAAAATGTACCTTTATTTATTGTGCAATTAACATTCATTATTAATGTTCTATTGGGCAAATAAGACTTTATTCATTGTGCCATGACCTTTATTATGAATTTTCAATTTTGAAAATGTACCTTTATTTATTGTGCAATACACTTTCATTATTAATGTTCTATTGGGCAAATAAGCCTTTAGTTATTGTGCCATTTACCTTTATTATGAATTTTCAATTTTGAAAATGTACCTTTATGTATTGTGCAATTAACTTTCATTATTAATGTTCTATTGGGCAAAAAAGTCTTTATTCATTGTGCCATTTACCTTTTTTATGAATTTTCAATTTTGAAAATGTACCATTATTTATTGTGCAATTAACTTTCATTATTAATATTCTATTGGGCAAATAAGCCTTTATTCATTGTGCCATTTACCTATATTATGAATTTTCTTTTGTGTAAATTAAACTTTATTTATTTTGCAATTAACTTTCATTATTATTGTTCTATTGGGCAAAAAACCCTTAATGCATTGTGCCATTTACCTTTATTATGAATTTTCTTTTGTGTAAATGTACCTTTATTTATTGTGCAATTAACTTTCATTATTAATGATCTATTGGGCAAATAAGCCTTTATTCATTGTGCCGTTTACCTTTTATAAATTTTCAATTTTTAAAATGTACCTTTATTTATGGTGCAATTAACTTTCATTATTAATGTTCTATTGGGCAAATAAGACTTTATTCATTGTGCCATTTACCTTTTTTATGAATTTTCTTTTGTGTAAATGTACCTTTATTTATTGTGCAATTAACTTTCATTATTAATGTTCTATTGTGCAAATAAGCCTTTATTCATTGTGCCATTAACCTTTATTATGAATTTTCTTTCGTGTAAATGTACTTTTATTTATTGTGCAATTAACTTTCATTATTAATGTTCTATTGGGCAAATAAGCCTTTATTCATTGTGCCATTTACCTTTATTATGAATTTTCTTTTGTGTAAATGTACCTTTATTTATTGTGCAATTAACTTTCATTATTAATGTTCTATTGGGCAAATAAGCCTTTATTCATTGTGCAATTTACCTTTATTATGAATTTTCAATTTTGAAAATGTACCTTTATTTATTGTGCAATTAACTTTAATTATTAATGTTCTATTGGGCAAATAAGCCTTTATTCATTGTGCCATTTACCTTTGTTATGAATTTTCTTTTGTGTAAATGTACCTTTATTTATTGTGCAATTAACCTTCATTATTAATATTCTATTGGGCAAATAAGCCTTTATTCATTGTGCCATTTACCTTTATTAGTAATTTTCAATTTTGAAAATGTACCTTTATTTATTGTGCAATTAACGTTCATTATTAATGTTCTATTGGGCAAAAAAGTCTTTATTCATTGTGCCATTTACCTTTATTATGAATTTTCAATTTTGAAAATGTACCTTTATTTATTGTGCAAGTAACGTTCATTATTAATGTTCTATGGGGTAAATAAGCCTTTATTCATTGTGCCATTTACCTTTATTATGAATTTTCTTTTGTGTAAATGTACCTTTATTTATTGTGCAATTAACTTTCATTATTAATATTCTATTGGGCAAATAAGCCTTTATTCATTGTGCCATTTACCTTTATAAGTAATTTTCAATTTTGAAAATGTACCTTTATTTATTGTGCAATTAACTTTCATTATTAATGTTCTATTGGGCAAATAAGCCTTTATTCATTGTGCCATTTACCTTTATTAGTAATTTTCAATTTTGAAAATGTACCTTTATTTATTGTGCAATTAACATTCATTATTAATGTTCTATTGGGCAAATAAGACTTTATTCATTGTGCCATGACCTTTATTATGAATTTTCAATTTTGAAAATGTACCTTTATTTATTGTGCAATACACTTTCATTATTAATGTTCTATTGGGCAAATAAGCCTTTAGTTATTGTGCCATTTACCTTTATTATGAATTTTCAATTTTGAAAATGTACCTTTATGTATTGTGCAATTAACTTTCATTATTAATGTTCTATTGGGCAAAAAAGTCTTTATTCATTGTGCCATTTACCTTTATTATGAATTTTCAATTTTGAAAATGTACCATTATTTATTGTGCAATTAACTTTCATTATTAATATTCTATTGGGCAAATAAGCCTTTATTCATTGTGCCATTTACCTATATTATGAATTTTCTTTTGTGTAAATTAAACTTTATTTATTTTGCAATTAACTTTCATTATTATTGTTCTATTGGGCAAAAAAGCCTTAATGCATTGTGCCATTTACCTTTATTATGAATTTTCTTTTGTGTAAATGTACCTTTATTTATTGTGCAATTAACTTTCATTATTAATGATCTATTGGGCAAATAAGCCTTTATTCATTGTGCCGTTTACCTTTTATAAATTTTCAATTTTTAAAATGTACCTTTATTTATGGTGCAATTAACTTTCATTATTAATGTTCTATTGGGCAAATAAGACTTTATTCATTGTGCCATTTACCTTTTTTATGAATTTTCTTTTGTGTAAATGTACCTTTATTTATTGTGCAATTAACTTTCATTATTAATGTTCTATTGTGCAAATAAGCCTTTATTCATTGTGCCATTAACCTTTATTATGAATTTTCTTTCGTGTAAATGTACTTTTATTTATTGTGCAATTAACTTTCATTATTAATGTTCTATTGGGCAAATAAGCCTTTATTCATTGTGCCATTTACCTTTATTATGAATTTTCTTTTGTGTAAATGTACCTTTATTTATTGTGCAATTAACTTTCATTATTAATGTTCTATTGGGCAAATAAGCCTTTATTCATTGTGCAATTTACCTTTATTATGAATTTTCAATTTTGAAAATGTACCTTTATTTATTGTGCAATTAACTTTAATTATTAATGTTCTATTGGGCAAATAAGCCTTTATTCATTGTGCCATTTACCTTTATTATGAATTTTCTTTTGTGTAAATGTACCTTTATTTATTGTGCAATTAACCTTCATTATTAATATTCTATTGGGCAAATAAGCCTTTATTCATTGTGCCATTTACCTTTATTAGTAATTTTCAATTTTGAAAATGTACCTTTATTTATTGTGCAATTAACGTGCATTATTAATGTTCTATTGGGCAAAAAAGTCTTTATTCATTGTGCCATTTACCTTTATTATGAATTTTCAATTTTGAAAATGTACCTTTATTTATTGTGCAAGTAACGTTCATTATTAATGTTCTATGGGGTAAATAAGCCTTTATTCATTGTGCCATTTACCTTTATTATGAATTTTCTTTTGTGTAAATGTACCTTTATTTATTGTGCAATTAACTTTCATTATAATTATTCTATTGGGTAAATAAGCCTTTATTCATTGTGCCATTTACCTTTATTAGTAATTTTCAATTTTGAAAATGTACCTTTATTTATTGTGCAATTAACTTTCATTATTAATATTCTATTGGGCAAATAAGCCTTTATTCATTGTGCCATTTACCTTTATTAGTAATTTTCAATTTTGAAAATGTACCTTTATTTATTGTGCAAGTAACTTTCATTTTTAATGTTCTATTGGGCAAATAAGCCTTTATTCATTGTGCCATTTACCTTTATTATGAATTTTCTTTTGTGTAAATGTACCTTTATTTATTGTGCAATTAACTTTCATTATAATTATTCTATTGGGTAAATAAGCCTTTATTCATTGTGCCATTTACCTTTATTAGTAATTTTCAATTTTGAAAATGTACCTTTATTTATTGTGCAATTAACTTTCATTATTAATATTCTATTGGGCAAATAAGCCTTTATTCATTGTGCCATTTACCTTTATAAGTAATTTTCAATTTTGAAAATGTACCTTTATTTATTGTGCAATTAACTTTCATTATTAATGTTCTATTGGGCAAATAAGCCTTTATTCATTGTGCCATTTACCTTTATTATGAATTTTTAATTTTGAAAATGTACCTTTATTTATTGTGCAATTAACTTTCATTATTAATGTTCTATTGGGCAAATAAGCCTTTATGCATGGTGCCAATTTACCTTATTATGAATTTTCTTTTGTGTAAATGTACTTTTATTTATTGTGCAATTAACTTTCATTATTAATGTTCTATTGGGCAAATAAGCCTTTATTCATTGTGCCATTTACCTTTATTATGAATTTTCTTTTGTGTAACTGTACCTTTATTTATTGTGCAATTAACTTTCATTATTAATATTCTATTGGGCAAATAAGCCTTTATTCATTGTGCCATTTACCTTTATTATGAATTTTCTTTTGTGTAACTGTACCTTTATTTATTGTGCAATTAACTTTCATTATTAATATTCTATTGGGCAAATAAGCCTTTATTCATCGTGCCATTTACCTTTATTAGTAATTTTCAATTTTGAAAATGTACCTTTATTTATTGTGCAATTAACTCTCATTATTAATGTTCTATTGGGCAAATAAGCCTTGATTCATTGTGCTATTTACCTTTATTATGAATTTTCTTTTGTGTAAATGTACCTTTATTTATTGTGCAATTAACTTTCATTATTAATGTTCTATTGGGCAAATAAGCCTTTATTCATTGTGCCATTTACCTTTATTATGAATTTTCTTTTGTGTAAATGTACCTTTATTTATTGTGCAATTAACTTTCATTATTAATGTTCTATTGGGCAAATAAGCCTTTATTCATTGTGCTATTTACCTTTATTATGAATTTTCAATTTTGAAAATGTACCTTTATTTATTGTGCAATTAACTTTCATTATAAATGTTCTATTGGGCAAATAAGCCTTTATGCATGGTGCCAATTTACCTTATTATGAATTTTCTTTTGTGTAAATGTACTTTTATTTATTGTGCAATTAACTTTCATTATTAATGTTCTATTGGGCAAATAAGCCTTTATTCATTGTGCCATTTACCTTTATTATGAATTTTCTTTCGCGTAAATGTACCTTTATTTATTGTGCAATTAACTTTCATTATTAATATTCTATTGGGCAAATAAGCCTTTATTCATTGTGCCATTTACCTTTATTAGTAATTTTCAATTTTGAAAATGTACCTTTATTTATTGTGCAATTAACTCTCATTATTAATGTTCTATTGGGCAAATAAGCCTTTATTCATTGTGCCATTAACCTTTATTATGAATTTTCTTTCGTGTAAATGTACTTTTATTTATTGTGCAATTAACTTTCATTATTAATGTTCTATTGGGCAAATAAGCCTTTATTCATTGTGCCATTTACCTTTATTATGACTTTTCTTTTGTGTAAATGTACCTTTATTTATTGTGCAATTAACTTTCATTATTAATGTTCTATTGGGCAAATAAGCCTTTATTCATTGTGCAATTTACCTTTATTATGAATTTTCAATTTTGAAAATGTACCTTTATTTATTGTGCAATTAACTTTAATTATTAATGTTCTATTGGGCAAATAAGCCTTTATTCATTGTGCCATGACCTTTTTTATGAATTTTCAATTTTGAAAATGTACCTTTATTTATTGTGCAATACACTTTCATTATTAATGTTCTCGTGGGCAAATAAGCCTTTAGTTATTGTTCCATTTACCTTTTTTATGAATTTTCAATTTTGAAAATGTACCTTTATTTATTGTGCAATTAACTTTCATTATTAATGTTCTATTGGGCAAATAAGCCATTATTCATTGTGCCATTTACCTTTATTATGAATTTTCAATTTTGAAAATGTACCATTATTTATTGTGCAATTAACTTTCATTATTAATATTCTATTGGGCAAATAAGCCTTTATTCATTGTGCCATTTACCTATATTATGAATTTTCTTTTGTGTAAATTAAACTTTATTTATTTTGCAATTAACTTTCATTATTATTGTTCTATTGGGCAAAAAAGCCTTAATGCATTGTGCCATTTACCTTTATTATGAATTTTCTTTTGTGTAAATGTACCTTTATTTATTGTGCAATTAACTTTCATTATTAATGATCTATTGGGCAAATAAGCCTTTATTCATTGTGCCGTTTACCTTTTAACAATTTTCAATTTTTAAAATGTACCTTTATTTATGGTGCAATTAACTTTCATTATTAATGTTCTATTGGGCAAACAAGACTTTATTCATTGTGCCATTTACCTTTTTTATAAATTTTCTTTTGTGTAAATGTACCTTTATTTATTGTGCAATTAACTTTCATTATTAATGTTCTATTGTGCAAATAAGCCTTTATTAATTGTGCCATTTACCTTTATTATGAATTTTCTTTCGTGTAACTGTACCTTTATTTATTGTGCAATTAACTTTCATTATTAATGTTCTATTGGGGAAATAAGCCTTAATGCATTGTGCCATTTACCTTTATTATTAATTTTCTTTTGTGTAACTGTACCTTTATTTATTGTGCAATTAACTTTCATTATTAATATTCTATTGGGCAAATAAGCCTTTATTCATTGTGCCATTTACCTTTATTAGTAATTTTCAATTTTGAAAATGTACCTTTATTTATTGTGCAAGTAACTCTCATTATTAATGTTCTATTGGGCAAATAAGCCTTGATTCATTGTGCTATTTACCTTTATTATGAATTTTCTTTTGTGTAAATGTACCTTTATTTATTGTGCAATTAACTTTCATTATTAATGTTCTATTGGGCAAATAAGCCTTTATTCATTGTGCCATTTACCTTTATTATGAATTGTCAATTTTGAAAATGTACCTTTATTTATTGTGCAATTAACTTTCATTATTAATGTTCTATTGGGCAAATAAGCCTTTATTCATTGTGACATTTACCTTTATTATGAATTTTCTTTTGTGTAAATGTACCTTTATTTATTGTGCAATTAACTTTCATTATTAATATTCTATAGGGCCAATAAGCCTTTATTCATTGTGCTATTTACCTTTATTAGTAATTTTCAATTTTGAAAATGTACCTTTATTTATTGTGCAAGTAACATTCATTATTAATGTTCTATTGGGCAAATAAGCCTTTATTCATTGTGCTATTTACCTTTATTATCAATTTTCTTTTGTGTAAATGTACCTTTATTTATTGTGAAATTAACTTTCATTATTAATATTCTATTGGGCAAATAAGCCTTTATTCATTGTGCCATTTACCTTTATTATGAATTTTCTTTTGTGTAACTGTACCTTTATTTATTGTGCAATTAACTTTCATTATTAATATTCTATTGGGCAAATAAGCCTTTATTCATCGTGCCATTTACATTTATTAGTAATTTTCAATTTTGAAAATGTACCTTTATTTATTGTGCAATTAACTCTCATTATTAATGTTCTATTGGGCAAATAAGCCTTGATTCATTGTGCTATTTACCTTTATTATGAATTTTCTTTTGTGTAAATGTACCTTTATTTATTGTGCAATTAACTTTCATTATTAATGTTCTATTGGGCAAATAAGCCTTTATTCATTGTGCCATTTACCTTTATTATGAATTTTCTTTTGTGTAAATGTACCTTTATTTATTGTGCAATTAACTTTCATTATTAATGTTCTATTCGGCAAATAAGCCTTGATTCATTGTGCTATTTACCTTTATTATGAATTTTCTTTTGTGTAAATGTACCTTTATTTATTGTGCAATTAACTTTCATTATTAATGTTCTATTGGGCAAATAAGCCTTTATTCATTGTGCCATTTACCTTTATTATGAATTTTCTTTTGTGTAATGTACCTTTATTTATTGTGCAATTAACTTTCATTATTAATGTTCTATTGGGCAAATAAGCCTTTATTCATTGTGCAATTTACCTTTATTATGAATTTTCAATTTTGAAAATGTACCTTTATTTATTGTGCAATTAACTTTAATTATTAATGTTCTATTGGGCAAATAAGCCTTTATTCATTGTGCCATGACCTTTTTTATGAATTTTCAATTTTGAAAATGTACCTTTATTTATTGTGCAATACACTTTCATTATTAATGTTCTCGTGGGCAAATAAGCCTTTAGTTATTGTTCCATTTACCTTTTTTATGAATTTTCAATTTTGAAAATGTACCTTTATTTATTGTGCAATTAACTTTCATTATTAATGTTCTATTGGGCAAATAAGCCATTATTCATTGTGCCATTTACCTTTATTATGAATTTTCAATTTTGAAAATGTACCATTATTTATTGTGCAATTAACTTTCATTATTAATATTCTATTGGGCAAATAAGCCTTTATTCATTGTGCCATTTACCTATATTATGAATTTTCTTTTGTGTAAATTAAACTTTATTTATTTTGCAATTAACTTTCATTATTATTGTTCTATTGGGCAAAAAAGCCTTAATGCATTGTGCCATTTACCTTTATTATGAATTTTCTTTTGTGTAAATGTACCTTTATTTATTGTGCAATTAACTTTCATTATTAATGATCTATTGGGCAAATAAGCCTTTATTCATTGTGCCGTTTACCTTTTAACAATTTTCAATTTTTAAAATGTACCTTTATTTATGGTGCAATTAACTTTCATTATTAATGTTCTATTGGGCAAACAAGACTTTATTCATTGTGCCATTTACCTTTTTTATAAATTTTCTTTTGTGTAAATGTACCTTTATTTATTGTGCAATTAACTTTCATTATTAATGTTCTATTGTGCAAATAAGCCTTTATTAATTGTGCCATTTACCTTTATTATGAATTTTCTTTCGTGTAACTGTACCTTTATTTATTGTGCAATTAACTTTCATTATTAATGTTCTATTGGGCAAATAAGCCTTTATTCATTGTGCCATTTACCTTTATTATTAATTTTCTTTTGTGTAACTGTACCTTTATTTATTGTGCAATTAACTTTCATTATTAATATTCTATTGGGAAAATAAGCCTTTATTCATTGTGCCATTTACCTTTATTAGTAATTTTCAATTTTGAAAATGTACCTTTATTTATTGTGCAAGTAACTCTCATTATTAATGTTCTATTGGGCAAATAAGACTTGATTCATTGTGCTATTTACCTTTATTATGAATTTTCTTTTGTGTAAATGTACCTTTATTTATTGTGCAATTAACTTTCATTATTAATGTTCTATTGGGCAAATAAGCCTTTATTCATTGTGCCATTTACCTTTATTATGAATTGTCAATTTTGAAAATGTACCTTTATTTATTGTGCAATTAACTTTCATTATTAATGTTCTATTGGGCAAATAAGCCTTTATTCATTGTGACATTTACCTTTATTATGAATTTCTTTTGTGTAAATGTACCTTTATTTATTGTGCAATTAACTTTCATTATTAATATTCTATAGGGCCAATAAGCCTTTATTCATTGTGCTATTTACCTTTATTAGTAATTTTCAATTTTGAAAATGTACCTTTATTTATTGTGCAATAACATTCATTATTAATGTTCTATTGGGCAAATAAGCCTTTATTCATTGTGCTATTTACCTTTATTATCAATTTTCTTTTGTGTAAATGTACCTTTATTTATTGTGAAATTAACTTTCATTATTAATATTCTATTGGGCAAATAAGCCTTTATTCATTGTGCCATTTACCTTTATTATGAATTTTCTTTTGTGTAACTGTACCTTTATTTATTGTGCAATTAACTTTCATTATTAATATTCTATTGGGCAAATAAGCCTTTATTCATCGTGCCATTTACCTTTATTAGTAATTTTCAATTTTGAAAATGTACCTTTATTTATTGTGCAATTAACTCTCATTATTAATGTTCTATTGGGCAAATAAGCCTTGATTCATTGTGCTATTTACCTTTATTATGAATTTTCTTTTGTGTAAATGTACCTTTATTTATTGTGCAATTAACTTTCATTATTAATGTTCTATTGGGCAAATAAGCCTTTATTCATTGTGCCATTTACCTTTATTATGAATTTTCTTTTGTGTAAATGTACCTTTATTTATTGTGCAATTAACTTTCATTATTAATGTTCTATTCGGCAAATAAGCCTTGATTCATTGTGCTATTTACCTTTATTATGAATTTTCTTTTGTGTAAATGTACCTTTATTTATTGTGCAATTAACTTTCATTATTAATGTTCTATTGGGCAAATAAGCCTTTATTCATTGTGCCATTTACCTTTATTATGAATTTTCTTTTGTGTAAATGTACCTTTATTTATTGTGCAATTAACTTTCATTATTAATGTTCTATTGGGCAAATAAGCCTTTATTCATTGTGCTATTTACCTTTATTATGAATTTTCAATTTTGAAAATGTACCTTTATTTATTGTGCAATTAACTTTCATTATAAATGTTCTATTGGGCAAATAAGCCTTTATGCATGGTGCCAATTTACCTTATTATGAATTTTCTTTTGTGTAAATGTACTTGTATTTATTGTGCAATTAACTTTCATTATTAATGTTCTATTGGGCAAATAAGCCTTTATTCATTGTGCCATTTACCTTTATTATGAATTTTCTTTCGCGTAAATGTACCTTTATTTATTGTGCAATTAACTTTCATTATTAATATTCTATTGGGCAAATAAGCCTTTATTCATTGTGCCATTTACCTTTATTAGTAATTTTCAATTTTGAAAATGTACCTTTATTTATTGTGCAATTAACATTCATTATTAATGTTCTATTGGGCAAATAAGACTTTATTCATTGTGCCATGACCTTTTTTATGAATTTTCAATTTTGAAAATGTACCTTTATTTATTGTGCAATACACTTTCATTATTAATGTTCTCGTGGGCAAATAAGCCTTTAGTTATTGTGCCATTTACCTTTTTTATGAATTTTCAATTTTGAAAATGTACCTTTATTTATTGTGCAATTAACTTTCATTATTAATGTTCTATTGGGCAAATAAGCCTTTATTCATTGTGCCATTTACCTTTATTATGAATTTTCAATTTTGAAAATGTACCATTATTTATTGTGCAATTAACTTTCATTATTAATATTCTATTGGGCAAATAAGCCTTTATTCATTGTGCCATTTACCTATATTATGAATTTTCTTTTGTGTAAATTAAACTTTATTTATTTTGCAATTAACTTTCATTATTATTGTTCTATTGGGCAAAAAAGCCTTAATGCATTGTGCCATTTACCTTTATTATGAATTTTAATTTGTGTAAATGTACCTTTATTTATTGTGCAATTAACTTTCATTATTAATGATCTATTGGGCAAATAAGCCTTTATTCATTGTGCCGTTTACCTTTTAACAATTTTCAATTTTTAAAATGTACCTTTATTTATGGTGCAATTAACTTTCATTATTAATGTTGTATTGGGCAAACAAGACTTTATTCATTGTGCCATTTACCTTTTTTATAAATTTTCTTTTGTGTAAATGTACCTTTATTTATTGTGCAATTAACTTTCATTATTAATGTTCTATTGTGCAAATAAGCCTTTATTCATTGTGCCATTTACCTTTATTATGAATTTTCTTTCGTGTAACTGTACCTTTATTTATTGTGCAATTAACTTTCATTATTAATGTTCTATTGGGCAAATAAGCCTTTATTCATTGTGCCATTTACCTTTATTATTAATTTTCTTTTGTGTAACTGTACCTTTATTTATTGTGCAATTAACTTTCATTATTAATATTCTATTGGGCAAATAAGCCTTTATTCATTGTGCCATTTACCTTTATTAGTAATTTTCAATTTTGAAAATGTACCTTTATTTATTGTGCAAGTAACTCTCATTATTAATGTTCTATTGGGCAAATAAGCCTTGATTCATTGTGCTATTTACCTTTATTATGAATTTTCTTTTGTGTAAATGTACCTTTATTTATTGTGCAATTAACTTTCATTATTAATGTTCTATTGGGCAAATAAGCCTTTATTCATTGTGCCGTTTACCTTTTAACAATTTTCAATTTTTAAAATGTACCTTTATTTATGGTGCAATTAACTTTCATTATTAATGTTCTATTGGGCAAACAAGACTTTATTCATTGTGCCATTTACCTTTTTTATAAATTTTCTTTTGTGTAAATGTACCTTTATTTATTGTGCAATTAACTTTCATTATTAATGTTCTATTGTGCAAATAAGCCTTTATTCATTGTGCCATTTACCTTTATTATGAATTTTCTTTCGTGTAACTGTACCTTTATTTATTGTGCAATTAACTTTCATTATTAATGTTCTATTGGGCAAATAAGCCTTTATTCATTGTGCCATTTACCTTTATTATTAATTTTCTTTTGTGTAACTGTACCTTTATTTATTGTGCAATTAACTTTCATTATTAATATTCTATTGGGCAAATAAGCCTTTATTCATTGTGCCATTTACCTTTATTAGTAATTTTCAATTTTGAAAATGTACCTTTATTTATTGTGCAAGTAACTCTCATTATTAATGTTCTATTGGGCAAATAAGCCTTGATTCATTGTGCTATTTACCTTTATTATGAATTTTCTTTTGTGTAAATGTACCTTTATTTATTGTGCAATTAACTTTCATTATTAATGTTCTATTGGGCAAATAAGCCTTTATTCATTGTGCCATTTACCTTTATTATGAATTGTCAATTTTGAAAATGTACCTTTATTTATTGTGCAATTAACTTTCATTATTAATGTTCTATTGGGCAAATAAGCCTTTATTCATTGTGACATTTACCTTTATTATGAATTTTCTTTTGTGTAAATGTACCTTTATTTATTGTGCAATTAACTTTCATTATTAATATTCTATAGGGCCAATAAGCCTTTATTCATTGTGCTATTTACCTTTATTAGTAATTTTCAATTTTGAAAATGTACCTTTATTTATTGTGCAAGTAACATTCATTATTAATGTTCTATTGGGCAAATAAGCTTTTATTCATTGTGCTATTTACCTTTATTATCAATTTTCTTTTGTGTAAATGTACCTTTATTTATTGTGAAATTAACTTTCATTATTAATATTCTATTGGGCAAATAAGCCTTTATTCATTGTGCCATTTACCTTTATTATGAATTTTCTTTTGTGTAACTGTACCTTTATTTATTGTGCAATTAACTTTCATTATTAATATTCTATTGGGCAAATAAGCCTTTATTCATCGTGCCATTTACCTTTATTAGTAATTTTCAATTTTGAAAATGTACCTTTATTTATTGTGCAATTAACTCTCATTATTAATGTTCTATTGGGCAAATAAGCCTTGATTAATTGTGCTATTTACCTTTATTATGAATTTTCTTTTGTGTAAATGTACCTTTATTTATTGTGCAATTAACTTTCATTATTAATGTTCTATTGGGCAAATAAGCCTTTATTCATTGTGCCATTTACCTTTATTATGAATTTTCTTTTGTGTAAATGTACCTTTATTTATTGTGCAATTAACTTTCATTATTAATGTTCTATTCGGCAAATAAGCCTTGATTCATTGTGCTATTTACCTTTATTATGAATTTTCAATTTTGAAAATGTACCTTTATTTATTGTGCAATTAACTTTCATTATAAATGTTCTATTGGGCAAATAAGCCTTTATGCATGGTGCCAATTTACCTTATTATGAATTTTCTTTTGTGTAAATGTACTTTTATTTATTGTGCAATTAACTTTCATTATTAATGTTCTATTGGGCAAATAAGCCTTTATTCATTGTGCCATTTACCTTTATTATGAATTTTCTTTCGCGTAAATGTACCTTTATTTATTGTGCAATTAACTTTCATTATTAATATTCTATTGGGCAAATAAGCCTTTATTCATTGTGCCATTTACCTTTATTAGTAATTTTCAATTTTGAAAATGTACCTTTATTTATTGTGCAATTAACATTCATTATTAATGTTCTATTGGGCAAATAAGACTTTATTCATTGTGCCATGACCTTTTTTATGAATTTTCAATTTTGAAAATGTACCTTTATTTATTGTGCAATACACTTTCATTATTAATGTTCTCGTGGGCAAATAAGCCTTTAGTTATTGTGCCATTTACCTTTTTTATGAATTTTCAATTTTGAAAATGTACCTTTATTTATTGTGCAATTAACTTTCATTATCAATGTTCTATTGGGCAAATAAGCCTTTATTCATTGTGCCATTTACCTTTATTATGAATTTTCAATTTTGAAAATGTACCATTATTTATTGTGCAATTAACTTTCATTATTAATATTCTATTGGGCAAATAAGCCTTTATTCATTGTGCCATTTACCTATATTATGAATTTTCTTTTGTGTAAATTAAACTTTATTTATTTTGCAATTAACTTTTATTATTATTGTTCTATTGGGCAAAAAAGCCTTAATGCATTGTGCCATTTACCTTTATTATGAATTTTCTTTTGTGTAAATGTACCTTTATTTATTGTGCAATTAACTTTCATTATTAATGATCTATTGGGCAAATAAGCCTTTATTCATTGTGCCGTTTACCTTTTAACAATTTTCAATTTTTAAAATGTACCTTTATTTATGGTGCAATTAACTTTCATTATTAATGTTCTATTGGGCAAACAAGACTTTATTCATTGTGCCATTTACCTTTTTTATAAATTTTCTTTTGTGTAAATGTACCTTTATTTATTGTGCAATTAACTTTCATTATTAATGTTCTATTGTGCAAATAAGCCTTTATTCATTGTGCCATTTACCTTTATTATGAATTTTCTTTCGTGTAACTGTACCTTTATTTATTGTGCAATTAACTTTCATTATTAATGTTCTATTGGGCAAATAAGCCTTTATTCATTGTGCCATTTACCTTTATTATGAATTTTCTTTTGTGTAACTGTACCTTTATTTATTGTGCAATTAACTTTCATTATTAATATTCTATTGGGCAAATAAGCCTTTATTCATTGTGCCATTTACCTTTATTAGTAATTTTCAATTTTGAAAATGTACCTTTATTTATTGTGCAAGTAACTCTCATTATTAATGTTCTATTGGGCAAATAAGCCTTGATTCATTGTGCTATTTACCTTTATTATGAATTTTCTTTTGTGTAAATGTACCTTTATTTATTGTGCAATTAACTTTCATTATTAATGTTCTATTGGGCAAATAAGCCTTTATTCATTGTGCCATTTACCTTTATTATGAATTGTCAATTTTGAAAATGTACCTTTATTTATTGTGCAATTAACTTTCATTATTAATGTTCTATTGGGCAAATAAGCCTTTATTCATTGTGACATTTACCTTTATTATGAATTTTCTTTTGTGTAAATGTACCTTTATTTATTGTGCAATTAACTTTCATTATTAATATTCTATAGGGCCAATAAGCCTTTATTCATTGTGCTATTTACCTTTATTAGTAATTTTCAATTTTGAAAATGTACCTTTATTTATTGTGCAAGTAACATTCATTATTAATGTTCTATTGGGCAAATAAGCCTTTATTCATTGTGCTATTTACCTTTGTTATCAATTTTCTTTTGTGTAAATGTACCTTTATTTATTGTGAAATTAACTTTCATTATTAATATTCTATTGGGCAAATAAGCCTTTATTCATTGTGCCATTTACCTTTATTAGTAATTTTCAATTTTGAAAATGTACCTTTATTTATTGTGCAATTAACGTTCATTATTAATGTTCTATTGGGCAAAAAAGTCTTTATTGATTGTGCCATTTATCTTTATTATGAATTTTCAATTTTGAAAATGTACCTTTATTTATTGTGCAAGTAACTTTCATTATTAATGTTCTATTGGGCAAATAAGCCTTTATTCATTGTGCCATTTACCTTTATTATGAATTTTCAATTTTGAAAATGTACCTTTATTTATTGTGCAATTAACTTTCATTATTAATGTTCTATTGGGTAAATAAGCCTTTATTCATTGTGCCATTTACCTTTATTAGTAATTTTCAATTTTGAAAATGTACCTTTATTTATTGTGCAATTAACTTTCATTATTAATGTTCTATTGGGCAAATAAGCCTTTATTCATTGTGCCATTTACCTTTATTATGAATTGTCAATTTTGAAAATGTACCTTTATTAATTTGCAATTAACTTTTATTATTAATGTTCTATTGGGCAAATAAGCCTTTATTCATTGTGCCATTTACCTTTATTATGAATTTTCTTTTGTGTAAATGTACCTTTATTTATTGTGCAATTAACTTTCATTATTAATATTCTATTGGGCCAATAAGCCTTTATTCATTGTGCCATTTACCTTTATTAGTAATTTTCAATTTTGAAAATGTACCTTTATTTATTGTGCAAGTAACTTTCATTATTAATGTTCTATTGGGCAAATAAGCCTTTATTCATTGTGCCATTTACCTTTTTTATGAATTTTCTTTTGTGTAAATGTACCTTTATTTATTGTGCAATTAACTTTCATTATTAATGTTCTATTGGGCAAATAAGCCTTTATTCATTGTGCCATTTACCTTTATTATGAATTTTCAATTTTGAAAATGTACCTTTATTTAATGTGCAATTAACTTTCATTATTAATGTTCTATTGGGCAAATAAGCCTTTATGCATGGTGCCAATTTACCTTATTATGAATTTTCTTTTGTGTAAATGTACTTTTATTTATTGTGCAATTAACTTTCATTATTAATGTTCTATTGGGCAAATAAGCCTTTATGCATTGTGCCAATTTACCTTATTATGAATTTTCTTTTGTGTAAATGTACTTTGATTTATTGTGCAATTAACTTTCATTATTAATGTTCTATTGGGCAAATAAGTCTTTATTCATTGTGCCATTTACCTTTATTATGAATTTTCAATTTTGAAAATGTACCTTTATTTATTGTGCAATTAACTTTCATTATTAATGTTCTATTGGGCAAATAAGCCTTTATTCATTGTGCCATTTACCTTTATTATGAATTGTCTTTTGTGTAAATGTACCTTTATTTATTGTGCAATTAACTTTCATTATTAATATTCTATAGGGCCAATAAGCCTTTATTCATTGTGCCATTTACCTTTATTATGAATTTTCAATTTTGAAAATGTACCTTTATTTAATGTGCAATTAACTTTCATTATTAATGTTCTATTGGGCAAATAAGCCTTTATGCATGGTGCCAATTTACCTTATTATGAATTTTCTTTTGTGTAAATGTACTTTTATTTATTGTGCAATTAACTTTCATTATTAATGTTCTATTGGGCAAATAAGCTTTTATGCATTGTGCCAATTTACCTTATTATGAATTTTCTTTTGTGTAAATGTACTTTGATTTATTGTGCAATTAACTTTCATTATTAATGTTCTATTGGGCAAATAAGTCTTTATTCATTGTGCCATTTACCTTTATTATGAATTTTCAATTTTGAAAATGTACCTTTATTTATTGTGCAATTAACTTTCATTATTAATGTTCTATTGGGCAAATAAGCCTTTATTCATTGTGCCATTTACCTTTATTATGAATTTTCAATTTTGAAAATGTACCTTTATTTATTGTGCAATTAACTTTCATTATTAATGTTCTATTGGGCAAATAAGCCTTTATTCATTGTGCCATTTACCTTTATTGTGAATTTTCTTTTGTGTAAATGTACCTTTATTTATTGTGCAAGTAACTTTCATTATTAATGTTCTATTGGGCAAAAAAGCCTTTATTCATTGTGCCATTAACCTTTATTATGAATTTTCTTTCGTGTAAATGTACTTTTATTTATTGTGCAATTAACTTTCATTATTAATGTTCTATTGGGCAAATAAGCCTTTATTCATTGTGCCATTTACCTATATTATGAATTTTCTTTAGTGTAAATGTACCTTTATTTATTGTGCAATTAACTTTCATTATAATTATTCTATTGGGTAAATAAGCCTTTATTCATTGTGCCATTTACCTTTATTAGTAATTTTCAATTTTGAAAATGTACCTTTATTTATTGTGCAATTAACTTTCATTATTAATGTTCTATTGGGCAAATAAGCCTTTATTCATTGTGCCATTTACCTTTATTATGAATTGTCAATTTTGAAAATGTACCTTTATTAATTTGCAATTAACTTTCATTATTAATGTTCTATTGGGCAAATAAGCCTTTATTCATTGTGCCATTTACCTTTATTATGAATTGTCTTTTGTGTAAATGTACCTTTATTTATTGTGCAATTAACTTTCATTATTAATATTCTATAGGGCCAATAAGCCTTTATTCATTGTGCCATTTACCTTTATTAGTAATTTTCAATTTTGAAAATGTACCTTTATTTATTGTGCAAGTAACTTTCATTATTAATGTTCTATTGGGCAAATAAGCCTTTATTCATTGTGCTATTTACCTTTATTATCAATTTTCTTTTGTGTAAATGTACCTTTATTTATTGTGCAATTAACTTTCATTTTTAATGTTCTATTGGGCAAATAAGCCTTTATTCATTGTGCCATTTACCTTTATTATGAATTTTCAATTTTGAAAATGTACCTTTATTTATTGTGCAATTAACTTTCATTATTAATGTTCTATTGGGCAAATAAGCCTTTATTCATTGTGCTATTTACCTTTATTATGAATTTTCTTTTGTGTAAATGTACCATTATTTATTGTGCAATTAACTTTCATTATTAATATTCTATTGGGCAAATAAGCCTTTATTCATTGTGCCATTTACCTTTATTAGTAATTTTCAATTTTGAAAATGTACCTTTATTTATTGTGCAAGTAACATTCATTATTAATGTTCTATTGGGCAAATAAGCCTTTATTCATTGTGCTATTTACCTTTGTTATCAATTTTCTTTTGTGTAAATGTACCTTTATTTATTGTGAAATTAACTTTCATTATTAATATTCTATTGGGCAAATAAGCCTTTATTCATTGTGCCATTTACCTTTATTAGTAATTTTCAATTTTGAAAATGTACCTTTATTTATTGTGCAATTAACGTTCATTATTAATGTTCTATTGGGCAAAAAAGTCTTTATTGATTGTGCCATTTATCTTTATTATGAATTTTCAATTTTGAAAATGTACCTTTATTTATTGTGCAAGTAACGTTCATTATTAATGTTCTATTGGGCAAATAAGCCTTTATTCATTGTGCCATTTACCTTTATTATGAATTTTCAATTTTGAAAATGTACCTTTATTTATTGTGCAATTAACTTTCATTATTAATGTTCTATTGGGTAAATAAGCCTTTATTCATTGTGCCATTTACCTTTATTAGTAATTTTCAATTTTGAAAATGTACCTTTATTTTTTGTGCAATTAACTTTCATTATTAATGTTCTATTGGGCAAATAAGCCTTTATTCATTGTGCCATTTACCTTTATTATGAATTGTCAATTTTGAAAATGTACCTTTATTAATTTGCAATTAACTTTTATTATTAATGTTCTATTGGGCAAATAAGCCTTTATTCATTGTGCCATTTACCTTTATTATGAATTTTCTTTTGTGTAAATGTACCTTTATTTATTGTGCAATTAACTTTCATTATTAATATTCTATTGGGCCAATAAGCCTTTATTCATTGTGCCATTTACCTTTATTAGTAATTTTCAATTTTGAAAATGTACCTTTATTTATTGTGCAAGTAACTTTCATTATTAATGTTCTATTGGGCAAATAAGCCTTTATTCATTGTGCCATTTACCTTTTTTATGAATTTTCTTTTGTGTAAATGTACCTTTATTTATTGTGCAATTAACTTTCATTATTAATGTTCTATTGGGCAAATAAGCCTTTATTCATTGTGCCATTTACCTTTATTATGAATTTTCAATTTTGAAAATGTACCTTTATTTAATGTGCAATTAACTTTCATTATTAATGTTCTATTGGGCAAATAAGCCTTTATGCATGGTGCCAATTTACCTTATTATGAATTTTCTTTTGTGTAAATGTACTTTTATTTATTGTGCAATTAACTTTCATTATTAATGTTCTATTGGGCAAATAAGCCTTTATGCATTGTGCCAATTTACCTTATTATGAATTTTCTTTTGTGTAAATGTACTTTGATTTATTGTGCAATTAACTTTCATTATTAATGTTCTATTGGGCAAATAAGTCTTTATTCATTGTGCCATTTACCTTTATTATGAATTTTCAATTTTGAAAATGTACCTTTATTTATTGTGCAATTAACTTTCATTATTAATGTTCTATTGGGCAAATAAGCCTTTATTCATTGTGCCATTTACCTTTATTATGAATTTTCAATTTTGAAAATGTACCTTTATTTATTGTGCAATTAACTTTCATTATTAATGTTCTATTGGGCAAATAAGCCTTTATTCATTGTGCCATTTACCTTTATTGTGAATTTTCTTTTGTGTAAATGTACCTTTATTTATTGTGCAAGTAACTTTCATTATTAATGTTCTATTGGGCAAAAAAGCCTTTATTCATTGTGCCATTAACCTTTATTATGAATTTTCTTTCGTGTAAATGTACTTTTATTTATTGTGCAATTAACTTTCATTTCTAATGTTCTATTGGGCAAATAAGCCTTTATTCATTGTGCCATTTACCTATATTATGAATTTTCTTTAGTGTAAATGTACCTTTATTTATTGTGCAATTAACTTTCATTATAATTATTCTATTGGGTAAATAAGCCTTTATTCATTGTGCCATTTACCTTTATTAGTAATTTTCAATTTTGAAAATGTACCTTTATTTATTGTGCAATTAACTTTCATTATTAATGTTCTATTGGGCAAATAAGCCTTTATTCATTGTGCCATTTACCTTTATTATGAATTGTCAATTTTGAAAATGTACCTTTATTAATTTGCAATTAACTTTCATTATTAATGTTCTATTGGGCAAATAAGCCTTTATTCATTGTGCCATTTACCTTTATTATGAATTTTCAATTTTGAAAATGTACCTTTATTTATTGTGCAATTAACTTTCATTATTAATGTTCTATTGGGCAAATAAGCCTTTATTCATTGTGCTATTTACCTTTATTATGAATTGTCTTTTGTGTAAATGTACCATTATTTATTGTGCAATTAACTTTCATTATTAATATTCTATTGGGCAAATAAGCCTTTATTCATTGTGCCATTTACCTTTATTAGTAATTTTCAATTTTGAAAATGTACCTTTATTTATTGTGCAATTAACTTTCATTATTAATGTTCTATTGGGCAAATAAGCCTTTATTCATTGTGCCATTTACCTTTATTATGAATTTTCAATTTTGAAAATGTACCTTTATTTATTGTGCAATTAACTTTCATTATTAATGATCTATTGGGCAAATAAGCCTTTATGCATGGTGCCAATTTACCTTATTATGAATTTTCTTTTGTGTAAATGTACTTTTATTTATTGTGCAATTTACTTTCATTATTAATTTTCTATTGGGCAAATAAACCTTTATGCATTGTGCCAATTTACCTTATTATGAATTTTCTTTTGTGTAAATGTACTTTGATTTATTGTGCAATTAACTTTCATTATTAATGTTCTATTGGGCAAATAAGCCTTTATTCATTGTGCCATTTACCTTTATTATGAATTTTCAATTTTGAAAATGTACCTTTATTTATTGTGCAATTAACTTTCATTATTAATGTTCTATTGGGCAAATAAGCCTTTATTCATTGTGCCATTTACGTTTATTATGAATTTTCTTTTGTGTAAATGTACCTTTTTTTATTGTGCAATTAACTTTCATTATTAATGTTCTATTGGGCAAATAAGCCTTTATTCATTGTGCC
The DNA here is from genome assembly GCF_053919585.1 of Euprymna scolopes. NCBI lineage: Eukaryota > Metazoa > Mollusca > Cephalopoda > Sepiida > Sepiolidae > Euprymna > Euprymna scolopes. Next base: position 57,428,856 of record NC_136506.1, on the reverse strand, counting down.
ATTTACCTTTATTAGTAATTTTCAATTTTGAAAATGTACCTTTATTTATTGTGCAATTAACGTTCATTATTAATGTTCTATTGGGCAAAAAAGTCTTTATTCATTGTGCCATTTACCTTTATTATGAATTGTCAATTTTGAAAATGTACCTTTATTTATTGTGCAATTAACTTTCATTATTAATGTTCTATTGGGCAAATAAGCCTTTATTCATTTTGCCATTTACCTTTATTATGAATTTTCTTTTGTGTAAATGTACCTTTATTTATTGTGCAATTAACTTTCATTATAATTATTCTATTGGGTAAATAAGCCTTTATTAATTGTGCCATTTACCTTTATTAGTAATTTTCAATTTTGAAAATGTACCTTTATTTATTGTGCAATTAACTTTCATTATTAATGTTCTATTGGGCAAATAAGCCTTTATTCATTGTGCCATTTACCTTTATTATGAATTTTCTTTTGTGTAAATGTACCTTTATTTATTGTGCAATTAACTTTCATTATTAATATTCTATAGGGCCAATATGCCTTTATTCATTGTGCCATTTACCTTTATTAGTAATTTTCAATTTTGAAAATGTACCTTTATTTATTGTGCAAGTAACTTTCATTATTAATGTTCTATTGGGCAAATAAGCCTTTATTCATTGTGCTATTTACCTTTATTATCAATTTTATTTTGTGTAAATGTACCTTTATTTATTGTGCAATTAACTTTCATTTTTAATGTTCTATTGGGCAAATAAGCCTTTATTCATTGTGCAATTTACCTATATTATGAATTTTCAATTTTGAAAATGTACCTTTATTTATTGTGCAATTAACTTTCATTATTAATGTTCTATTGGGCAAATAAGCCTTTATTCATTGTGCTATTTACCTTTATTATGAATTTTCTTTTGTGTAAATGTACTTTGATTTATTGTGCAATTAACTTTCATTATTAATATTCTATTGGGCAAATAAGCATTTATTCATTGTGCCATTTACCTTTATAAGTAATTTTCAATTTTGAAAATGTACCTTTATTTATTGTGCAATTAACTTTCATTATTAAGTTTCTATTGGGCAAATAAGCCTTTATGCATGGTGCCAATTTACCTTATTATGAATTTTCTTTTGTGTAAATGTACTTTTATGTATTGTGCAATTAACTTTCATTATTAATGTTCTATTGGGCAAATAAGCCTTTATGCATTGTGCCAATTTACCTTATTATGAATTTTCTTTTGTGTAAATGTACTTTGATTTATTGTGCAATTAACTTTCATTATTAATGTTCTATTGGGCACATAAGCCTTTATTCATATTGCCATTTACCTTTATTATGGATTGTAAATTTTGAAAATGTACCTTTATTTATTGTGCAATTAACTTTCATTATTAATGTTCTATTGGGCAAATAAGTCTTTATTCATTGTGCCATTTACCTTTGTTATGAATTTTCAATTTTGAAAATGTACCTTTATTTATTGTGCAATTAACTTTCATTATTAATGTTCTATTGGGCAAATAAGCCTTTATTCATTGTGCCATTTACCTTTATTGTGAATTTTCTTTTGTGTAAATGTACCTTTATTTATTGTGCAAGTAACTTTCATTATTAATGTTCTATTGGGCAAATAAGCCTTTATTCATTGTGCCATTAACCTTTATTATGAATTTTCTTTTGTGTAAATGTACCTTTATTTATTGTGCAAGTAACTTTCATTATAATGAACTATTGGGCAAATGAGCCTTTATGCATGGTGCCAATTTAACTTTATTATGAATTATCTTTTTGTAAATGTTCTTTTATTTATTGTGCAATTAACTTTCATGATTAATGTTCTATTGGGCAAATAAGCCTTTATTCATGGTGCCATTTACCTTTATTATGAATTTTCTTTTGTGTAAATGTACCTTTATTTATTGTGCAATTAACTTTCATTATTAATGTTCTATTGGGCAAATAAGCCTTTATTCATTGTGCAATTTACCTTTATTATGAATTTTCAATTTTGAAAATGTACCTTTATTTATTGTGCAATTAACGTTAATTATTAATGTTCTATTGGGCAAAAAAGTCTTTATTCATTGTGCCATTTACGTTTATTATGAATTTTCTTTTGTGTAAATGTACCTTTATTTATTGTGCAATTAACTTTCATTATAATTATTCTATTGGTAAATAAGCCTTTATTCATTGTGCCATTTACCTTTATTAGTAATTTTCAATTTTGAAAATGTACCTTTATTTATTGTGCAATTAACTTTCATTATTAATGTTCTATTGGGCAAATAAGCCTTTATTCATTGTGCCATTTACCTTTATTATTAATTGTCAATTTTTAAAATGTACCTTTATTAATTTGCAATTAATTTCATTATTAATGTTCTATTGGGCAAATAAGCCTTTATTCATTGTGCCATTTACCTTTATTATGAATTTTCTTTTGTGTAAATGTACCTTTATTTATTGTGCAATTAACTTTCATTATTAATGTTCTATTGGGCAAATAAGCCTTTATTCATTGTGCCATTTACCTTTATAAGTAATTTTCAATTTTGAAAATGTACCTTTATTTGTTGTGCAATTAACTTTCATTATTAATGTTCTATTGGGCAAATAAGCCTTTATTCATTGTGCCATTTACCTTTATTATGAATTTTCAATTTTGAAAATGTACCTTTATTTATTGTGCAATTAACTTTCATTATTAATGTTCTATTGGGCAAATAAGCCTTTATGCATTGTGCCACTTTACCTTATTATGAATTTTCTTTTGTGTAAATGTACTTTGATTTATTGTGCAATTAACTTTCATTATTAATGTTCTATTGGGCAAATAAGCCTTTATTCATTGTGCCATTTACCTTTATTATGAATTTTCAATTTTGAAAATGTACCTTTATTTATTGTGCAATTAACTTTCATTATTAATGTTCTATTGGGCAAATAGGTCTTTATTCATTGTGCCATTTACCTTTATTATGAATTTTCAATTTTGAAAATGTACCTTTATTTATTGTGCAATTAACTTTCATTATTAATGTTCTATCGGGCAAATAAGCCTTTATTCATTGTGCCATTTACGTTTATTATGAATTTTCTTTTGTGTAAATGTACCTTCATTTATTGTGCAATTAACTTTCATTATAATATTCTATTGGGCAAATAAGGCTTTATTCATTGTGCCATTTACCTTTATTAGTTATTTTCAATTTTGAAAATATACCTTTATTTATTGTGCAATTAACTTTCATTATTAATGTTCTATTGGGCAAATAAGCCTTTATTCATTGTGCCATTTACCTTTATTATGGATTGTAAATTTTGAAAATGTACCTTTATTTATTGTGCAATTAACTTTCATTATTAATGTTCTATTGGGCAAATAAGCCTTTATTCATTGTGCCATTTACCTTTGTTATGAATTTTCAATTTTGAAAATGTACCTTTATTTATTGTGCAATTAACTTTCATTATTAATGTTCTATTGGGCAAATAAGCCTTTATTCATTGTGCCATTTACCTTTATTATGAATTTTCTTTTGTGTAAATGTACTTTTATTTATTGTGCAATTAACTTTCATTATTAATGTTCTATTGGGCAAATAAGCCTTTATGCATTGTGCCAATTTACCTTATTATGAATTTTCTTTTGTGTAAATGTACTATTATTTTTTGTGCAATTAACTTTCATTATTAATGTTCTATTGGGCAAATAAGCCTTTATTCATTGTGCCATTTACCTTTATTATGAATTTTCAATTTTTGAAATGTACCTTTATTTATTGTGCAATTAACTTTCATTATTAATGTTCTATTGGGCAAATAAGTCTTTATTCATTGTGCCATTTACCTTTATTATGAATTTTCAATTTTGAAAATGTACCTTTATTTATTGTGCAATTAACTTTCATTATTAATGTTCTATTGGGCAAATAAGCCTTTATTCATTGTGCCATTTACGTTTATTATGAATTTTCTTTTGTGTAAATGTACCTTTATTTATTGTGCAATTAACTTTCATTATTAATATTCTATTGGGCAAATAAGCCTTTATTCATTGTGCCATTTACCTTTATTAGTTATTTTCAATTTGGAAAATATACCTTTATTTATTGTGCAATTAACTTTCATTATTAATGTTCTATTGGGCAAATAAGCCTTTATTCATTGTGCCATTTACCTTTATTATGGATTGTAAATTTTGAAAATGTACCTTTATTTATTGTGCAATTAACTTTCATTATTAATGTTCTATTGGGCAAATAAGCCTTTATTCATTGTGCCATTTACCTTTGTTATGAATTTTCAATTTTGAAAATGTACCTTTATTTATTGTGCAATTAACTTTCATTATTAATGTTCTATTGGGCAAATAAGCCTTTATTCATTGTGCCATTTACCTTTATTATGAATTTTCTTTTGTGTAAATGTACCTTTATTTATTGTGCAATTAACTTTCATTATTAATGTTCTATTGGGCAAATAAGCCTTTATGCATTGTGCCAATTTACCTTATTATGAATTTTCTTTTGTGTAAATGTACTATTATTTTTTGTGCAAGTAACTTTCATTATTAATGTTCTATTGGGCAAATAAGCCTTTATTCATTGTGCCATTTACCTTTATTATGAATTTTCAATTTTTGAAATGTACCTTTATTTATTGTGCAATTAACTTTCATTATTAATGTTCTATTGGGCAAATAAGTCTTTATTCATTGTGCCATTTACCTTTATTATGAATTTTCAATTTTGAAAATGTACCTTTATTTATTGTGCAATTAACTTTCATTATTAATGTTCTATTGGGCAAATAAGCCTTTATTCATTGTGCCATTTACGTTTATTATGAATTTTCTTTTGTGTAAATGTACCTTTATTTATTGTGCAATTAACTTTCATTATTAATATTCTATTGGGCAAATAAGCCTTTATTCATTGTGCCATTTACCTTTATTAGTTATTTTCAATTTGGAAAATATACCTTTATTTATTGTGCAATTAACTTTCATTATTAATGTTCTATTGGGCAAATAAGCCTTTATTCATTGTGCCATTTACCTTTATTATGGATTATAAATTTTGAAAATGTACCTTTATTTATTGTGCAATTAACTTTCATTATTAATGTTCTATTGGGCAAATAAGCCTTTATTCATTGTGCCATTTACCTTTATTATGAATTTTCAATTTTGAAAATGTACCTTTATTTATTGTGCAATTAACTTTCATTATTAATGTTCTATTGGGCACATAAGCCTTTATTCATTGTGCAATTTACCTTTATTGTTAATTTTCTTTTGTGTAAATGTACCTTTATTTATTGTGCAATTAACTTTCATTATATATATTCTATAGGGCAAATAAGCCTTTATTCATTGTGCCCTTTACCTTTATTAGTAATTTTCAATTTTGAAAATGTACCTTTATTTATTGTGCAATTAACTTTCATTATTAATGTTCTATTGGGCAAATAAGCCTTTATTCATTGTGCCATTTACTTTTTTTATGAATTTTCTTTTGTGTAAATGTACCTTTATTTATTGTGCAATTAACTTTCATTATTAATGTTCTATTGGGCAAATAAGTCTTTATTCATGGTGCCAATTTACCTTATTATGAATTTTCTTTGTGTAAATGTACTTTTATTTATTGTGCAATTAACTTTCATTATTAATGTTCTATTGAGCAAATAAGCCTTTATTCATTGTGCCATTTACCTTTATTATGAGCTTTGTTTTCGCGTAAATGTACCTTTATTTATTGTGCAATTAACTTTCATTATTAATATTCTATTGGGCAAATAAGCCTTTATTCATTGTGCCATTTACCTTTATTAGTAATTTTCAATTTTGAAAATGTACCTTTATTTATTGTGCAATTAACTTTCATTATTAATGTTCTATTGGGCAAATAAGCCTTTATTCATTGTGCCATTAACCTTTATTATGAATTTTCAATTTTGAAAATGTACCTTTATTTATTGTGCAATTAACTTTCATTATTAATGTTCTATTGGGCAAATAAGACTTTATTCATTGTGCTATTTACCTTTATTATGAATTTTCTTTTGTGTAAATGTACCTTTATTTATTGTGCAATTAACTTTCATTATTAATGTTCTATTGGGCAAATAAGCCTTTATTCATTGTGCTATTTACCTTTATTATGAATTCTCAATTTTGAAAATGTACCTTCATTTATTGTGCAATTAACGTTCATTATTAATGTTCTTTTGGGCAAATAAGCCTTTATTCATTGTGCCATTTACCTTTATTATGAATTTTCTTTTGTGTAAATGTACCTTTATTTATTGTGCAATTAACTTTCATTATTAATGTTCTATTGGGCAAATAAGCCTTTATTCATTGTGCCATGACCTTTATTATGAATATTCAATTTTGAAAATGTACCTTTATTTATTGTGCAATTAACTTTCATTATTAATGTTCTATTGGGCAAATAAGCCTTTAGTTATTGTGCTATTTACCTTTATTATGAATTGTCAATTTCGTAAAATGTACCTTTATTTATTGTGCAATTAACTTTCATTATATATATTCTATTGGGCAAATAAGCCTTTATTCATTGTGCCCTTTACCTTTATTAGTAATTTTCAATTTTGAAAATGTACCTTTATTTATTGTGCAATTAACTTTCATTATTAATGTTCTATTGGGCAAATAAGCCTTTATTCATTGTGCCATTTACTTTTATTATGAATTTTCTTTTGTGTAAATGTACCTTTATTTATTGTGCAATTAACTTTCATTATTAATGTTCTATTGGGCAAATAAGCCTTTATTCATGGTGCCAATTTACCTTATTATGAATTTTCTTTGTGTAAATGTACTTTTATTTATTGTGCAATTAACTTTCATTATTAATGTTCTATTGGGCAAATAAGCCTTTATTCATTGTGCCATTTACCTTTATTATGAATTTTCTTTTCGTGTAAATGTACCTTTATTTATTGTGCAATTAACTTTCATTATTAATATTCTATTGGGCAAATAAGCCTTTATTCATTGTGCCATTTACCTTTAATAGTAATTTTCAAGTTTGAAAATGTACCTTTATTTATTGTGCAATTAACTTTCATTATTAATGTTCTATTGGGCAAATAAGCCTTTATTCATTGTGCCATTTACCTTTATTATGAATTTTACATTTTGAAAATGTACCTTTATTTATTGTGCAATTAACTTTCATTATTAATGTTCTATTGGGCAAATAAGCCTTTATTCATTGTGCTATTTACCTTTATTATCAATTTTCTTTTGTGTAAATGTACCTTTATTTATTGTGCAATTAACTTTCATTTTTAATGTTCTATTGGGCAAATAAGCCTTTATTCATTGTGCCATTTACCTTTATTATGAATTTTCAATTTTTAAAATGTACCTTTATTTATTGTGCAATTAACTTTCATTATTAATGTTCTATTGGGCAAATAAGACTTTATTCATTGTGCTATTTACCTTTATTATGAATTTTCTTTTGTGTAAATGTACCTTTATTTATTGTGCAATTAACTTTCATTATTAATGTTCTATTGGGCAAATAAGCCTTTATTCATTGTGCCATGACCTTTATTATGAATATTCAATTGTGAAAATGTACCTTTATTTATTGTGCAATTAACTTTCATTATTAATGTTCTATTGGGCAAATAAGCCTTTAGTTATTGTGCCATTTACCTTTATTATGAATTGTCAATTTCGTAAAATGTACCTTTATTTATTGTGCAATTAACTTTCATTATTAATGTTCTACTGGGCAAATAAGCCTTTATTCATTGTGCCATTTACCTTTATTATGAATTTTCAATTTTTAAAATGTACCTTTATTTATTGTGCAATTAACTTTCATTATTAATTTTCTATTGGGCAAATAAGACTTTATTCATTGTGCTATTTACCTTTATTATGAATTTTCTTTTGTGTAAATGTACCTTTATTTATTGTGCAATTAACTTTCATTATTAATGTTCTATTGGGCAAATAAGCCTTTATTCATTGTGCTATTTACCTTTATTATGAATTCTCAATTTTGAAAATGTACCTTCATTTATTGTGCAATTAACGTTCATTATTAATGTTCTTTTGGGCAAATAAGCCTTTATTCATTGTGCCATTTACCTTTATTATGAATTTTCTTTTGTGTAAATGTACCTTTATTTATTGTGCAATTAACTTTCATTATTAATATTCTATTGGCCAAATAAGCCTTTATTCATTGTGCCATTTACCTTTATCAGTAATTTTCAATTTTGAAAATGTACCTTTATTTATTGTGCAATTAACTTTCATTATTAATGTTCTATTGGGCAAATAAGCCTTTATTCATTGTGCCATTTACCTTTATTATGAATTTTCTTTTGTGTAAATGTACCTTTATTTATTGTGCAAGTAACTTTCATTATTAATGTTCTATTGGGCAAATAAGCCTTTATTCATTGTGCCATTTACGTTTATTATGAATTTTCTTTTGTGTAAATGTACTTTTATTTATTGTGCAATTAACTTTCATTATTAATGTTCTATAGGGCAAATAAGCCTTTATTCATTGTGCCATTTACCTTTATTATGAATTTTCTTTTGTGTAAATGTACCTTTATTTATTGTGCAAGTAACTTTCATTATTAATGTTCTATTGGGCAAATAAGCCTTTATGCATGGTGCCAATTTACCTTTATTATGAATTATCTTTTTGTAAATGTTCTTTTATTTATTGTGCAATTAACTTTCATGATTAATGTTCTATTGGGCAAATAAGCCTTTATTCATTGTGCCATTTACCTTTATTATGAATTTTCTTTTGTGTAAATGTACCTTTATTTATTGTGCAATTAACTTTCATTATTAATGTTCTATTGGGCAAATTAGCCTTTATTCATTCTGCCATTTACCTTTATTATGAATTTTCAATTT